>NW_028185661.1:1224510-1275975 GCF_003343005.1 Rhea americana | reverse complement strand
TTTGTTATAGAGACAAGGTTTTCAATTGTTATTGAGAAGGTAAAATTCCTGTTGTTTTTTTCTGTGTGTGCTTTTGGGATGAGGCAGTGGAGAATAGGAACGGGTAAGGAAAGGGCAGTTTTCTGGGAAGAAAAGAGTGTCTTGGTGGTGTCATACCCCAAATGGAAAGTTTTTCAAGGACAAATATGTGCAGGAATCCTGAGAGACAGCCAGGCTCTAGGATCAAGTGCTTTCTGCCAGGAGATCAATCCACATTTGTATCACTCTGACTAAAAATGTCACCAGATCAGAATGAATGAAAAAGATCACATAAATGGCAAGGAATGTGCCACTTTGACCAGTACTGCTTCTTTTTCTTTTGCTCATTTTCCAGAGCACTGACTTCTGCAATCACAGCTGTCATTCACCCCTCAGTGGAGGATGAAGGTACATAGTGATCAGTGCACATTTTGGAAAGGCTGCACCATCATAAAAGATTTGTATTAGAAAGAGTGCTCCAGGCTGCTTGGGGTCAGAATTAAAGTTTCAGAGGGACAAAAATTGCAGACCAAGGGAGAGGAAAGGCACTGAGGAGTTATCCTCCCCCTGTGGGTCCATGTACCACGGTCAGCACCTTTCTAACAGATACCTGATCTTTTGCTGGAGCCTAGGTGCGTTCTGACAGCATAAGTAATGTCATGGGTAATAAGGAGGATTATAAATAAAGAACTGCTTTGTGCAGGGGCTTAAATGCAAAGACAAGGCTGCTAGTAGGAGTGCATATTTAGCATAGAGAATGAGGGGGGGAGGGGGGCTGTAAGAATCCTGGGAAAAGCAAATGAACAATTACATTAAGTAATCTGTAAAATCAGTGAATCGGTAAAATGAAACTGGCTACCTCATTAAACAACCTAAATAGAAAGAAATCAGTAAATTAATAATAATAATAAAAAAAATGTGGGCAGGGGAGAAATACTACCAGCAGCTTAGTTTTAAAAAAAGAAAAAAAAAAAAAAAAAGTTGAAAATAAGCTTGAAGCAGTCTATCAGCTGAAATAAACAGAACATTGCATGTCCTGGGGAATTAGGAGGAACATAAGGTATATTCCAAATCATGTGTGGAAAGAGAGACAGGACAGCATGCACCAGAGCCCCAGATGTTTTCACTGGGGCTCATGTCCTAACACAGTTCCTGGCCATTCTGATGGGAGGTCCAACCCACAGATGCGGGAGTCTGTCATTACAGTGAGATGCATCAGTGATGAATCCCAAAGTTCCCCAAGTTTGGGCAGGAAGGGGCAAGAAATGATTTTGACTAGATCTTAAATCAGACACTAACTCTGTATGTGATTCTATCTTGAGAAAGGCCAGGAGGTCTCAGTGCTGTGCTTGCATTTATAAACAGCTCTGTGCCAAATTAACCATGTTCTGCATGATATTTTCCTGAACATTATTATGGAGATGATCT
This sequence comes from Rhea americana, assembly GCF_003343005.1. Classification (NCBI taxonomy): domain Eukaryota; kingdom Metazoa; phylum Chordata; class Aves; order Rheiformes; family Rheidae; genus Rhea; species Rhea americana. The sequence goes on along the minus strand of NW_028185661.1, from coordinate 1,274,529 downwards.
AACCCAAAATCTCAGATAAAAATACTTTTTATTGGATCATTTTAACCTTTTTAAAACCTAAAATGAGTTCTTGGTTGTGAACACCTCCAAACCATGCAGAAGACTTCTATTTGAGTTTAATAGATTGGGCTATCTGCATACTACTGAAACCTCCTGTCCCTAAATCTAATAAATTCAAACATGTACCTAACCTCTTTTACCTGTTAGCCATTCCCATATCAAGAACTTGTTGCAGTCTGTTTGCCTCCTTATTTTCAACTTCATGTACTAATGGATTCCTTCCAAACTTAGGTGAGGTTGTTTAAACTACTGCATAACTCCGAGTTTTTCTATAACAGCAAGCGCTGGATAAGCATAGGCTGGTAGAGATACAAGCTGCTAATTGTACAAAGATAGTTTTCCTTACAATCGGTTGGTTTTATTTACCATCTCTCCTCTCCCCCTCAGCCCGTGTATGATTTTCAGATCAAAACCCTGAAGAGCCTTAGCACACTTTGAATTACAGAATTGTGCTGCTGCAGGTCATGTGACTGGCTGGCTGAGTAATTCCCTGCAGAAGGAGACAAACTGCATGTTAAAAAGCTCAACAAATAGTGTTTAAAATACAAACGTGTGGCAGTAGCGTACGATAGCCATGTCGCTTTCTCTGGAATGCCCAACTGCTGCTGCAGCTGCATGGAGGCGCAATTCTTGGTTCCAAGCTCAGTGATTTGATGGGAAGAGCACAGGTGGGGAGGGAGGACTAGTTGGTCCTTTGGCTTGTTTCTTTTTTGGAGACTCCCCATCTCCAAAACTGGTTTCATCTAACATTTATCAGAATGAATGGCTCCTTGGAGATCTGAACAAGAAGCTAGGAATCATCCTCGAGGAGGTAAGAAGCAATCACATTCCCTGTCGCCCGTGAGCCTAAATCCATTATTACTTTCCTGCAGGTGTAAGGCTGAAGGAGAGAGAGCAGCTGCCATAAAATATTTGAGGTCTGCTCTAATCACTGTTCATTAATGTGGAGCAGGGGAGGAGGTGGATTAGAAATGGAATATGCCCATTTTACAAAAAGCCCCCTTTGGTTTTCAAGACAGTTAACTGGGTTGATTGTTCTGACCTCTGCATCTTCCTTTCACATGGGAGCTGGTCATTGAATTGTAACTTGTTTTTCAACTGGCTGAAGCTGGAGAAGAAGGGGCTGTCTGGCACTGTGAGGCTGGATGGGTGTGTGTAGCGTGTGTATTTTCAGACCACGACACTTAGCAAGGCTGTGGCTCAGTTTTGGCAAGCCCAGCTGTTGCAGAGCGAGGGAGAGTGTGTGGAAGCAGCTTTATGATCTCTATCAGGTAGGCAAAAGCACAAATCCTATGCTTATTCCTGCCGACTGTTATTCCTCCGAGTGCTGATATTATTAGCAGATAGCATTTGAGTTTATTAAATCCTCTTTTCTGCTTGCGGTAGTTAGGCGGAGTTGATAGAGCAGCTGGGTGTGTTTGCCCAGAAGCCAGTATGTATGAATGAAGAGATCAATAGCTGCACTAAAAATCACTGAGGCATCTGGGATTCGCGGTCAGGAGGATTCGCTTGCAAATCCGACTTCAATTGAGAGCTGCGGTAACTGCTGAATAACAGCACATGCAGTTGAGGTGGTGTAGAAAGTTATGTAGAAAACCTGAACGGGCCTCGTGATACTTTTCTTAGCCTTGTCTTGCAAAGAAGCACTAGAAGGGGTGGGAAAGTGCTGAGGTGGGAGAAATAGTGTTCTTGTGCTGTTTTTCTTAAATCCGTGTGAAATGAATGTACTACAAGAATGTAGAAAATGCAGCTGTSTTTTGCTGCTACCTGATAGCTACCAAAATCAGTTTCTTTACATCTACATATAAATTTGGTAAGCCTGTAACCAAGAGGGTGATGTGGGAGGACATAGGAGGAAAAAAGGCTTCTTCAGAAAGAAGGCAAAGAATTCACTTAGAAATGGAGTTTCATATGAATTTTATGTTTATTATGTGCTCTGTGATTATGTGGAGCTACAACATCTATCCAACTGAAAGAAGGAGCTAGGGAAGAATCAAGATCCAAGATTAGGAAGAAAAAGCACAGAAACAGTCTTCTACTGAGGTGAAGAAGGTAGTGCATTTAGACAGAGACTGGTCATCTCTGTAGTACCCCTCATCCTGGGTTTTAAGTACAGAGTTAGCCTGCCTGCTCAGAGACAGAATGGCTCTGAGATAAGCAACAATATTTGTCTGTGCTATTTCATATGAAGAAACTGAAGCATGGGAAAGTTGTGAGATGTCATGTGGGTTTCTGGTCAAGCTGTTTTGAAACATGGCAAAGAATGGAGATGTTAGTAGCTGGCACAGGGCAYCATGATTACAGAGTTGCATGACAGATATACGTGCATAGTACAGAGCAAAATAGGAATTTTGCTCTACGTACCTCTTACTGTCTTCCATCATGGACAAATACCCTGATGTTTTACCCAATAACCCATTTCAGAGAAGAAAAATAAGAGATTTTTTTTTCTTTTAATTTTTCYATTCTTTCTCTGGTAGAGCATGACTGGATTTTATGATAGCTTGGATATTTACATTGTCCTTCTGTGCTATTCCAGCTTGTAGTTTTAAGTGGTGAGTCTAAATTTATTTTATGAAGTTGCTGTGTGGAAATTTTTCACATTAGAGTAGGATAGATTTTGATGGTGGCTGGTGTCACCCCTGAACTTATCTATCAGCTATTTTGTAAATGAAAGTTATAGCAATATAAAATGAAAAGTGATGTGGCCTAAGTCTGCTGCCCCTGCTGTGTTCATCAGAGCTACAGTTGGTACACTGCTGCTCCTAAGAAGCAGAGCTGGGCCTTTGTAAAGCTCRTTCCTTTTATTCTGGTGCTGCAACCTTAGTTCTTCTGCTCCAAATATGTAGATCATGGTCAATTGAAACTGAGAAGCAGTTGGTCTTGTCTTGTCTTTTGTCTACTTAGGCTATGGCTCCTGTGACCGAGACCAGAGTGTGGCTTCACGCCACAGTGGAGTCTCACCAGATAGACACTTAGGGATATATTCGTGTCTTACATAATGCCATTGATTTGGGTGAAGATACAAGGAACATCTGTGTAGTCAAATAGGTGTCAAGGAACTTCTAGAGATAGTCCTTACAGGTAGCTAACAGTKTATTAGTACAGTGTCTTTGGAAGAAGAAAAAAATAATAAGTTGACTGTCTTCTTACAAAATCTTTCTGCCTGCTCCTTTCCCCCAGGAGATCAGGAGTTGAGTGATCTGGTATTATTTTCAGCATAGTCACTCTTATTACCATAGATTATTTCACTGAAGACAGTAAGCTAAGGAAAGCCTGGATCCATTGATTTTCATAAGTGGTACTCAGTCGAACTGAAGATTAGATCATCAATATCTCTGAAGGAACCATCATGCTTTATTGGATGAATGATCTGCAAATGAGAACTTTTCCAAGGAGATTGCATGGGATACATGATGAAGGAGGAGAACGATGCCAATACGATCTTTCGTGATTAGGTGAAAAATTCTGGCCCAGCAGATTAGTTGTGCTCTCAAAGTGAACTGAGAAACAAACTAGAACTTGCTCATTTTTACTTTGATCTTGAAGCAATAAATTGCCAGAGGTATGAGAGTAAAGTCCAGATTTCTCAAACTTTCTACTGCTGCCATTTTCAGATAGTGGAACATAAGATGTCTTCAGAGTTTTTAATGTCAAGCTAATAAAGGAACAAATACATTTGTTGTAAAGTCTGTGTTTAATATTAACCTGAAAGGGGAAAATAAAAAGAAACAATTGTGTAGGATTGCATTTATTAAACAGAGCAAGTAGAGAAGCTACAAAATCTGTACACAGATGAAACACAAAGGAAACTCTGTAGTTGTTAACTTTGAGTCTGACTGGCACTGCAGCATCTTCTATCTCTCAATAACTCTCGTTTCACCCAGTCTTGGTATGATAGAGCTATGAAAAATGTTTATAAAAATGACAAAACGTATCTGGTTTTCTAGTTCTCTTACCAATTTTTAGATCACCATAGATTCACAATGTTTTTGACAATTTAAGAAAACTCTAGGGACTTTCTGAGTGCAGCTATGGTGAAAAATAACTGTTTTTCATTGCAGGAAGGGAGAACAATTTTTGAGAGATAAGTGTTTTCATAGAATTTTTTTTCCCTGAAGACAAGTGCAATTGTAAAGAATATGAATGATGAGAGTAAGTCTGTGTTATGGAAGAAGTAATATTCTTGCTTGAAAATAATTTTTGTTACACTTTGAGGTGTTTCAGGACAATAAAATTGGAAAAAAATATCCCTTGTGATTACCCAGGAATTACTCTATACCAAAACAAATTTCAGTACAGCTCTCAAATTCTTCATACTCTTTTCTTTAATCTAGATTTTTAGGAGCCTTCTATTTGAGTTAAACAAATTTTCCTAAGGTTATTTTCCAACAAACCAAAAGTCATTTTTGAATAAACCAACAGTACCTAGCATCACAGAATAACTTAGGTTGGAAGGGACTTAAACTCAATTTAGTGGTTTAATGTTAAAATTGTGCTCAATTTTGTAGCATTTCAGTATAAAAGTAAGAAAGACTAAAGTCTGGAAACTTTTTTGTTATTCTTTAAAGCTATTGAAGCAATTTGGGGAATTCTCTGTGAAGAGTGACTTTATAAAAACATATTTCTTTTTCTTGTTCTTTTTTTTTTTTTTCTTATGCAATGGTCAGCTGAGTTTTGCTGATCATTGCAGGGCCAGACATTCCTAGAGAAATGTTGTATTTTCAGAAATACTCCACCTTTTTTAGATGTAAGGGCAGGCTGAGCTGCAGCTTTTCTCTCTGGGATATATTTTGTCCCCAGACACTCAAATCTGACTGTTCAGGTGTGAATCCATCCCAGAGTGGTTTGAAACATGGAACATTTGTCTTTTTCATGTTAATAGTTTATATACACTTAGAACTGTAGTGTGAAACACACACGCGCACACACACACACAAACATATATATATGTAGTAAGTACTTTCAGTATCCTGGAAAATGGTGGTCTGGAGGAGTCTGCATGTATTTGACATCAACTCAGAACCTTTTGGAGAAGGAAGAGAATCAGCTTTTGGATTCAGTAGAACTACACAGGCAGTAAATCTGTCTCTCCTTTCACCTTTCCCACCTTTTGCTTAATGTAGTGCAATGAACTAAAACTTTAGACTTGTAGAGCATAGTTCCCAATAACAGAAATATCTGCAGATTAGTCAGGCTGCAGTACTTAATGTTAAATCTTGCTTATTATAAATGACTGTTATGTCATGGTAATGAGATTTCTTTCAGCTTTACTGTCTGAGCGCTACTGATCCAGACAGCTAAGAGTTTGGGTATCATTTTATGCTCAACTATGCCTTACAAACTTGGGGGTGGGGGGGCAGGAAGGGTGGAGGGCRGAATGAATGACTTCTCTGTTGAACTTTTGATCTGTGGTAAACATATTGGAAACGAATAGGACAGAAAGGATGAATAAGAAAGAAATGTTTAAGCTTATGAAGCATTTCATTTTTAATTAATGAAAAACAAACAGATCCTGACAATATTATTGTATCTTTGATAAACATCCAAAACAGAAAACGAGTGAGCATAAGAATTATATGGGAAAAACAAGGACCACATTTTTAGAGAGGGGGGAAAAACAAAGAAGTGATTTTCTCCTTATGTTTTTGTTATTGTAGGCAGAATATGTAGAGTTGAGTGAAAAGACCCAAATGATACAAGTAGCCAAATTCGTTTCCCAAGGCCAACCTAATTACTCACTGGAGACCTGATCCACATGAGAGTTTATTCTCTTGGAGGATACTTCAGGCCTTGGAAGGAACGTTATAGGATGTCGGTGGGACCATCAGACTCTCTGTTGCTGCTCCCAAGCTGTGGCCGTTGAGGCTTTGAACTTACATATTTCATTCAAGTTTTTCATGGATATAATCTAACTGCTCACCTCACRAGAAAATGACCTGGAGAGATTTCATCTGTACAGTGTTGTTTGTGCTTAAGGGGTGAGGCAAGCATAGTTACTTGAGGAAAGTATGAGCTTAGCTGTTGTTCAGATGACTTTTATTTATTACTCTTATTTTAAGACAGATCCTAGGTAAGAGTGAATGGTATAACCATGCTGAACTCGACAGAGTTTATGCTGTCTTAGACCAGCGGCGTACCTAGCTAATTTRAACAGTGTTCTACATATTTATGCATCTCAATGTGAAAGGAACTTTGTCCAGTTCACAGGCCATGTAGATACAGTAGCTCCAAAGCCTAAGCAGCAGGAGTGACTACCCTAAGGCTTAAGAGACCTCTTGTACTGAGGCTGTCATTTCCCCCCTTCTGCCCAGACTGAAACCACCTGCAGAAACAAATAAGTGGTGGCACTCTTAGCATTTATTTATGGATGCCTCAGCTAGTAGAAGCAGTTAGAGAAGTTCAATCTGGATGCCTTGGTGCTGATCAGTGGTTTGTTTGGGGGGTTAGTAGGTGGGAGGGGTTGTTTGTTTTTTGAAGAACAAAAAAACAATCACCACCAACAACAGCAACTTAGACTGGGCCCTAGCAGRCCCCAGAGAAATGGCAGGTTAGGATGATGATGAGATACCACTCAAAAAAGACCCAAACTAGCAATGCTAACAGTTACATTGTAGAAGTTGAACTAAGACATTTCTTGCAGGAACCAAACTAGTTGGAAGGAGCCACATTTTGAATCACTGCTATCCTTCATCACAGGCATCAAAACTACTTAACAAGTCCACAAACTAATAAGGGCTGTCTTAAGACATTGACTGCAAACTGTARGCAACAAATTCATGCTCTGATGGTGGGCTGCTTCTTATTTAGATCAAGATTGCATCCATCCCTCATGTACACTGCACAGGAACTTGATTTGAAGGAGACGTGATTCACTGGTAATCAGCCCTGCATGTGTTCAGCTTTTTAATTCTGAGGCATGACTTTTTAGAACGGTTTGTTTTTACYTTCAATATATGCAAGGCTGTGTTGGTCTGAATCAGGCAGGTCTACTGAAGGTAACTGAACCAGCACAAGTCTTTTGCTTTATTTTTTCAAACCAAAAATCAAATACGACCTTGGAAGCATGCATCTGGATGGAATCTTTCCTTTCCGTTGGGCAGTCATATCTGCTTTCTTTGTAAATAAGGAAGACTTAATCTTTACAATASAAAATACAGTTTTGCTTTGAGTGGTCTTGTAGGAGCATTCAAWGCAAGATTAAAACTGGCAGTATTTCTGTAGTTGGAAATATTCAGATGGCATATTCTTACAGACATTAAATTCACCTGTTGTTTTCAAGTCTCTGGGGCCTCTGTATCATTTTGACATGGTTATGGCTTGTTTTGCATCTGAACTTGCTTGCTCACAAAATGCTTTTCCCTGAAGAAGTGTTGTTATAATTGCTGCACTTGCAACCTTGCTTCTGTCACTTACAAGTCTCTATGTCTCCTGCAGTCTTGTTCTGATGAAACAAAGATGTTTCTTTGATGTTAACTGTGTGGTTTGAAATTTCCTGGCTTCGTTTGAGGAACTATGTTTAAAGATGACATTAAAATTGATGGGTTTTAGGCCTGTATTTTCCAAATAATTCGTGGGGGCTTGTGTTTGTTAATTTGGTCAGCTGGACACATCTTAAAGCAGTCTGTTTTTTAGAAAACTCTGTTGCCTTGCTTTGGAAAAATCTTTCATGTACTTGATGTTAGGTCCTTGTAGTTGTTGATCATATTTGAAAGCTTGGGCCTTCAGATTTGCTTTATTTGTTTATTTATTTATTTTTAATAGTCTGTCTTTSTGAAGGGAAAGGGAAATTAATCGTAATATGGGAGACATTTCATTGGGGAAACAAAATTCCTTTGTAGCRTCAATGCAGTTGTTACAGGGAAGCTTTCATCATGTCAGAACTTCAGAGATTAAGTACRATAAGGCAGTAAGAACTTACATCTATGTAAAAAAATCAACAGAATGTTAATTTGTTTTAYAAACTAGTTTGTGATATACTTTTTTATCCTTAAACAAACAAATTATCTAACACTTGGTTTTGCATCAGTAAACAAAAGGTGTGTCTCATGTGTTTCTCATGCCAGCTTTCTGTGCTGCAATGTCCATGTTTACTTAAGAACATAGGTGTCTTTCTTGTGCTTCCAACATCTGCACTGTATGATGGGCAGATCACTGGAGAAGGTAACTAATCACAACTGGGGCTGGAAAATGAAAGAGTAGCTCGGAGGAGCGGGATGCTCAGCTCTACACTGAGCTTGGCACTGATGGATTCTCTGAGGCAGAGAATAGATGCAGCTTGCCATTTGGGGGTGCCCAAACAGAGCATGTTCCCTGCCACCCAGTGGGGCCTCCTCTGTGAAGACCCTTGCTCCAACCAGCCTGAAAAARAAGAATCCAGAATACCTGCATGCTAGCACATATTATCAAAGAAGTGATGGCTTCCTGCTAGCCAGAGGCTGATGTTCGGAAACCTTGCCAGGAGCACACAGCTCTGTCTCTTGTAATGAAATGCCCAGCTGCCAGGGGAAAAAGGGACTTGAGCGTGGATTGAAATCAAACAGGAATATTTTCATTGGCTTTGTTGGGCGGGATCGAGAAGTCTGCACCCATTACTTCAAACTGAACGTGCATTCTGGCAACATCTAATTAAGTGTAGACTTCAGCACTCTTGAGATTATAATGAACCACAAAAGCTCAAGGTACTAGATTATGTTGTCAAGTTTTATGATAAGCAGTGATTTATCAATTGTCTTGCTATAAATTGCAKATACCATACTGCTAAAACAGTGTTTCTGCAGGAAATCAAAACTAAGCAGTAGAATTCCTGAGTATAACGCTGCAGATACACTCACATTGTAGCAGCACTTAGCAATGTCCCCCCATATTTCCCATCCTCCTCTTTTGTTTCATGGAGATATAATTACCAAAGTCATTAATTTGTATTAGTAAAAGGCTTTAAAAGTGGACCARAAAAGATAAGGGAAGTAAGTATCTGCAATTCAGTGTTCAAAGTCAGAAGTGGTCACTGGTGGGAAGTGTGTGTTATTTAAGCCAMTTGAAAACATGTTATCCAGAGTAAGAGAGAAGTGGCAGTTGTACTGCTAAGYTTTGTTGCTGTATCTCAGGGCATGCTTTTTGGAGCTGCTTGGTAGTTTAGATGAGATTCTGCATRGGGATAGAAATACATTTCAAGCCCAGTTGGGGCTTTTGTGAGCAAAGTGTGCATTTCCCAAGGGAAACTGCTCCTCTGAAGACACTTTCTGGGCCATCAACCTTCCTCGAAGTGCTGGGTCCTGCAGGGTAGAGKGCTGCCGGGGTGGGAGCGCAGGGCTCCAGGCACATGCTGCTTCCTGGGTATTGTTTCTGCTTGCCTCTTACCCAAGACACTGCTCTCTGGTTTCTGCTGGTTTCCACCACATAATGTATTCCCTGTGAAATATAATGGAAAGTTACTGCTGTAATTAACTCATTGATTGTTTATAACAGTTGCTAATTGTACCTGGCTGGGAAACTGGGAGGATCTCACTGCCGTTAATGTGACTGAATAATTATAGATTTTTCTTCTCATATTTTTCTGTAAAGCATGCTTTCTTTGCAGGAGCCTTTATTTCTGGCCAGCTAACTTTCAGTTCCCATGAACTGAAAATGCAGGCTAGCAATCATCAGCCCTGGGGGAGCAAATGGMATGAAGATATTTCAAACCTCAATAACTCCTCTTTTTTAGGGATACATGTAATGCATGGAGGCTACTACAAAGCTGAATAGAAAAGGTCTATGCAAAAGCAAAAAGATCTATATACCACAAAAATCATCTTTGGGAAGCCTCTTCTCAGTGCTAGAATATGGTTCAGTTCTCTTTTTAAAAAAGAAAAAAAAAGAAAAAAAAAGAGAACAAATATCTTGGAAAGCCACCTTTGAGATGCTACTTTGGCATCTTGGCATAAAAGCCTCTAGACAGCCTGCCCCAGCCCACGCATATTCAGGATTTCTTTTCAATAGGCAGCACAATTGCTAGCCACTGCCACAAATGCTGGGGAAGCTGGCAAATGTCAGATTTTCTGTCTTTTGCTTCTCACAGCCAGTTATCAGTGTGTCTGCATGGCACAGCACGTTAGCACAGCACTTCTTCCAGATAGYGTTCATTGTTCTGTGTGGATGCTTGTTTTGAAGCAAATTCAGGTCCCTGTAACTGTGTCTTCCACAAGACCTGACTGCAACCATCACAAGGAGCAAGCCATTCTCTGCTGCTGTTTATTTTAAAGCTCTCAGACATCCAGTGAATTTGTATAAACCATTTCTGTATCTCAGTTCCCTGTCCACAAAGTAAGTACCCTTTTGTCTCTCTGGAATGAGGCAGAGACTCTGAGGTTTTATTGTAGTGAATAGCCTTTTATTGTAGTGAATAGCCTTTATACCTTTTCTGGGGCCTCCAGCAGGTGTTTTGATACAATTATATGTAGTAATAAGAGACAGGAGATTTTCTTTGGAGGCTCCAAGTTTGTTTATAAAGTTTAGCTATACTTTTGGTATTTGTGTACCTTGAAAAATTTTGCCATTTCAGTGATGCTGTAATAATCACTCCTGTAATGGGCTCATACAACATAATAACTGAATTCTGCCATCCTTGCTAGACTCAAGTAGTACTTTATCCTGACTGTGCATCTGCAAAATAGTATTTATGTCTATAGCAAGACCTTGCAGGCCTTTTTAATGCAATTTGTTTTTCAAGGAAATCAAACATTCCCTTTGAATTGAACCTAGCATAAGAAAGGCTGTCAGTTGTCTTCTTTAAAAATCACTTCTGTAGTCATGTTTTCACTTGCCCCATACTGAGCAATAGRAAAGACATTGTACAGCAATATTTGCCTGTATTTTTATCTAGCTTATTGTGTCAGGGAAGTTTAATCCACTATTAATCTGGGTATTAACTTTATAGTAGTTATTTCATAGCTTTATTGGGGAAAACAAAGCTGCTTAAATAAGAGGTGAAACAAATTTAATAGGATGCYCTTAACTATAAGGGAAGACCAAAGTGGAAGATAGTTACTGAAAAGAAATTGGTTTGAGACATCCATCTCAAGAAAGGCCTCAAAGTATTGCAGTAAAGGAACTCATTTTTGAGGTATGAAATGTGCCTGATTTATGTTTGTTTTTCACAGTAAATGGATTAGCAGCATGGCCTTGGAGCTATTGCCATTCTAGGCCTTGAGATTCAGAGTGCAGAGACACACACTAGGCATATTGAGCATAGGAGAAATCTTTTTTTGGTTGCATTTTTTTTTAATGAGAGAAAGTGAGGGGAGTTGTCTGTATAGTATCTTATCACCAGAACTTGGTAATGTTASATGTTTGCCAAGAAAGCATATTCTCCAAGAATTCATGGTTTGACTTAGTTGAATGTACCTAATAGGCAAAATGTATTGAATGCTTATTTAAATAACTGTTCACTGGCTTACCTAGTTARAAGTGCTCTCCCAGTTTCCATTTCAATTCTGATATGAATGACTCCTTTTAAAAAGCCTAGGGAGCAATGGAGATTCACTTCCTTATAGTAGTTCCGAATCTAGCCATATGTAGTGTAAATGAAAGTTTGCTTCAATCCRTCTCTGAGAATGAAAAAACAGAGCAAGGTATGAATAAATTCTAAAACTTTCTGACGATGTATCAAGGTTAAAATTCCATATTTGAATCAAAARTCCAATTTGGATTACCAGAGATCAGGTTTTTAATGCCCTCCCATGAGAAACTACTTTGGGTAGAGGAGAGAGAAAAAGGAGGAAGTCTTAGTTGTTAGCAGGAGAAATAGAATAAGACTTGTTTTTACAAAATGGCATTGACTAGGACTATAATTATATGGACTCTTAAAAGAAGGGAACATCTTCATAGATTTAAKTTTTTTAAGAAAGCTGGATTTACAGAACTCCAGATCTTTCACTTAGAATAAGCTTCATTGACCTGGGATATGAAAACATGCCAACATACTTACTGAGAGCATAGTTAATGCCTCTGGTTAGGTTTGTTTTGGGGTCCTTGGTTAGTATTTCAGTGTATTACTTCTTGTGAGCACAGTGACCTACAGAGAACATTTTAAAGATTAAAAWTTTAAAGCTATATTAAACATCCAACCACAAAGCTTTGGATGGTGACTTTTTCATTCTGCTTTGTTTTTAACCAAGTCATCTCAAGCATGTAGAACCCTAATTTCCTGAAAATATATTTCTTGTAAGGTTTGCATTATCAAAAACCTTTATTAGGACTAGTATGTTTAAAGGATGTTTTGACATTTTAGAAGGCCTGTATATTTTCCAGCCTGTGCCACAGGCAACTTTTGCAGCTAAAATTGTATGAAAACAAAACATGAAATAATGGAAAAAATGCAAAAATTCTCTGTACTCATCTCTAAAATGTTAGCTTTTATTTACAATAGTAAAACAATATTTTGTTTGTATTGACCCTAAGTACTTTTGGTTGGTTGGTTTTTACTCCCCATCTTCCCAAATGGAGGTCGTTCAGTTACAGAATATTGACAGACAGTCATTTAGACCCCTTGGACAGAATGGGCAAGATTGTAGATATCGTCGTCCACTTCCAAGGACCCTCAAGACCATGAGGCTTCCCTCCTGCAAAAAGCCAGTGTCCTCTTGGTGATTGTTCATCACTGAATGGCACGTCATCTTCTCAAACCTGGCACTGCCAGTGGTAACCCTTTGGCTGCCCTGCGGTAATGCATTAGGAACTGGATTTTTGTAGAGGGTCCCAATGTCATCATTAGTGTGCAGCACAAATGCATGTTTTCCTGTTCAGAGAAAAGTATAGTAATAGACAGAATGTAAAGATAAAAGAATGGATTTATTCGATGCATAGRCTCTTAACAATGGAACAGAACGTATGAAAGGTAAGGTAACAGAACACACCGTTAAACCTAACAATGAAAATATTCCTTGGCTGCTTTAGTGTCTCGGATAGCTCCAAACTCTTTTTCTCCTGAATCAAGCTGGAATTGTTCCCCCTTGCTCTTTTATCCAAAATATCTGCTTTCCTTTGTCCTCCTCAGAGAATGGGGAGAAGAAGCAGAAAGAAATGGAAGAAGAGAGACCTTCTCCTGTGCCACCCCAAGCTAGATCCCTTTGTCTCTATGCCGCTTACAAAACTGTGTTCCCTCCTTTCTAGATATGGGGACATTTCCTTACACCTCTTCCCTCAGCTGCTTAGATTAATATTTCTTGGGCACACCTTAGTTAGCACATTCTGGCCCTCAAGACAGTTTCTTGTTTACAGGCCCTGAAGACCTATTGCTAAACTCCATCCTTCTTTTTATAATCCTAACTATTTTTTCCCTGGGAGAATTATCAGAACAAAAAATCTGGTAGTATGGACTGCATCGTCCAGAATGGGGGACTTGTGACTGACTAACCTTCGCCCTTTGCACCTCCACATTGTTGGTTCTGTGACAGTCATTCTAGGAACCCAAGGAAATCCATGTTAAAAAAAGGTTGCAAAGTTCAATTGCTCGACATGGTCACACTGCAGCAAATGTCTAATGTAGTTCCATTGCACAAAATCAAAGTAGAGCRTACAGCAGAGTGGTATTGCCTAGTAATGTTTACCTATATGCTATATGCATTAGTTCCCTGCTTCTTGTCTTTGTTTTATTTCTTTCTTTCTCCCAAGTCCAGTTCTGTTCCTGTCTTCCTCTTCTCCCACAGTTTTCCTACCTATTTTCACTCCCTTAACTCTCCGCTACCTCTAACACCTTCTCTTCCTCAGGTACTTCATTTACTCTTCCCTCCTCTCTCCCACTCCCCCCCCTAAAAAAGGAGGGTTCTTAATTCTGAATTGCTGAAATTTGGGGGGAAGGAACTGACCTACAAATTGTGACTTGCAAATCCGAGTGCTTCCCTGACACTAACCCTGTTGAGGAGGCAGAGCARGGCTGACATGTGCTCCCTTTTCTGAAGAGCTGTCCGTTGTGTGAAAACAATGTTGTTTATAGCTCTTGTTAGTGAGCCAGAAGCTGCTGCCTCTCCTTGGTACTAGCTAACATGCCTTCTCTTTCTCACTGGGAGGACCTGTGAGTGCAGAAACAGTCTTCCTGAAAGATGCTGATAAGCACAGTGGCTAGTTAAAGATACCTTCTGTTCTTTGCTCCTCTGTGTAGACTGCAGTTGTGCTGCACATGCACTGTGTAATTGCTAAATGCCCAGGCAGGCCAGGAAGGATTGGCTTGTTCAGTTGAATGTCGGTTCAAAATACAGCTCTGGCACACACTTTGTGTAAGACTTCAGACAAGCTATGTCATCTTTCATCATTTAAATGAAGGTGATACTTTACAGTTGTATCTGCTTGGATTGTAACCTTTTCAAGGCTGAGCAGTTTGAACAGTACCTTCTATAACATAGCTCCTCATGCAAGTGGAGGCCCTTATTACGGATAATTACTTATGAATAAGCCATTGTCCCAAAGAGCTTACAAGAAACCACACAGCCTGATGAAATATGTCAAATGGCATTCAAGTTCAGTTAGTACTGACTTGACCTGAATTCAGTATATCTGATATAAAGATGAAAATCTTTCCATATCGTTACAAACCCCTTCAACCATTCATTGTCTCTAATTGCTAACTTCGTTATCCCCTAGCTAAGCAGGAAGCCACTATTCAGAACAGCGTTGTAATAAGCTGTTTCTTCCTCTACAACCCATATTCCTGTTTTGTCACTTTCTTTGCTTTTAAATCCTGCTTGGGCATGCAGAAGAGTTAGGAGATAAGAAGAGTTAAGAGAAAGAGCACAGCAAGCAATTGTTCCCTGTTGTTGGTCTCTGCACCTCCACTCTCAAGCCAGATTGAGCTCCTCTCCCATGTTCAGCTGATGGTGATCTCTATAGCTGGTGCCCTATGTGACCAGGGCACTGGCAATACTCTTGTGCTGACATCAAATGAGCAGTGCCTCAGCAAGGTTTTCCTCAGGCAGCTAGAGCAGCCCACTATTGTGAGATACTGTTTGCCAGAATACTTGTCCTCTGATGACCAGCACGTGGAGGGGAGATTCCTTCAGATGGAGGCACTTAGGAAGTGATTGAGGAGCCTCTATCAGGAAAGGTTACAGGGCAAAATTGCAAAATGTGCATACTACAGGATTTCTCAAGGTAGCTAGAAAAATGGAGAAATACGGCCGTTGGAAAAGTAGAGCCTTGACGTGTAAAACTTGATTGTGGCTTTTAGTATGCGAGATGTCTCAAGAAGAGAAGCTGTGCTTCCCAAGAGGAAGAAAGCCAAAAAGCTTCCCTAGAGAAAAGTTCGAGAAGCCATATGTACTCCCATAAGCGCAACTGTCTAGCTTCTTTCTGAAGGGCTGTAGCATGGTCACACCCCAGTCAAGTATTACACACCCAGTTAAGTGATTAAAAGCAGTTACTGAGACTAGCAACCTTAGTGACTTTGCAGTTGCGGAGTGCAGGAATACATATGYATTCCTCTTGCAGTTTTCTCTTGAGCTACATCTTGATAATCTATAGACACCTTGGTGAGCTAGACTTTGTTTCTGTACTGCCTTTGATAATTGGCACAAAGATGTAAGAGTCAGATAAACAATCAAACACTGACTGTTTTATAATCATAGAATAATTTAGGTTGGAAGGGACCCCCAGAGTCATCTAGTCCAATCTCCTGCTTAAGCAAGTCTAACTAGATCAGATTGCTCAGGGACTTGTCCAGCTGAGTCTGGCAAATCTCCAGTGATGGCAGTTTACAACTTCCCTGGGCAACTAAATCTGATAGTTGAACATGAGTAATTAGTAGTTTCAATTTAAATTTTAAACCTGTGGTGAGGAAGGGAAAATATCTTTTCATGCAAAAGTATCTATGACAATGCAGACATTGCAAGAAAACGGCAAGCTGCAGCCTTTCCTGAATCTTCTCTCAATGTGATCTTTAAATATTACTCTTAAACAATAAAAGTAGTTAGTTGTTCATAATGATGTAAGGAAGGTAGATGTGTTTGGCCTCTCAGTGTAAACTTTGTAACTCTAATAAAGTCCAGTCATATTCCATAAAGTGCCTGAAAGCTTCCATCTGCTATTGGCCTCATGGTGCATTTAGTGCCTTACCAGAATCTTGAAGCTGGCATGCTTTAAGTTTAGAGGATTACTATGCTAGAGAAGACATGAAGAAAAAAATCATTTTCTGAAGCAATGTTGCAGAAAATGTAAAATGTTGTTTCTGAAGAATATCTGTAGAAATGTTTACTCGGAGTGCATTGCACAGTGCAGCCCTGAGCTCTGCTGGAGCCCCTTGGAATTTCTGTAAGACAGACAGTAATAACAAAGATCTGCAATGGATATTGCCAGTACTTTTATGCATTTCCTCCACTGTGAATGAAATGCATATTGTACTGCAGACTTTCTGTTTCAGCCTTCTGTCGTACATTCTTCCTCTCTTCAAACCTTCCGTAAAAGCAAAATCTTGCTTATTGTGCTACTTCTATCTTTAGTCACCTGAAGACTCAGGCTTTGACAGATGGGCTCTAGGATCACTGTTGGATCATGCACTTTTGGAGCAGCTGGATTTGTAAAACTTCAAAGAAATAAACAATAAATGTTACTCCTAGCTTTTCATTTCTTATGCGTAATTTACACACATGGCTAAGATTTCTAAGATTATTATGGGTATGTAGTGATATATTCTGAAAATGTATCATCGAGAAAAATGATTAAGATTTAAGCTAAGGTAGTTGTTAATGTTTCTTTCTGCTATAAAAGACCTTTAAAAATTACTGAAATCCAGTAATTATCCAATGGGCAGATGATAAAGAGCTCAGCAAATTTTGCTTTAGAATATGTCCCAGGATTTCAGGAAGAACTGATTATACAGCTGTTTTACAGATCCTTCAGTGTACTTCAGCTTCTTTTGTTGATTGCTATTCAGGATTTTAGAGAGACAAACAAAACTTGGTATTCCTTTTGTCAGAAAGACCTTGTGATGGCACATTTATCGTCTGTTGGTGTTCTAGAGGACTAGCCTGGCTGTATTGAACTCTGGGGATGCTATGGGAATGATGATATGGGCTGACTCAAAGCCAGACTTTTCCATATGTGCCTTGTGCTTCATACAAATCCACAGTGAGAGTACAAAAAGCAACAAAAAGGTAGGAATCTAAAACTGAAAAATAACTGATCTGCAATAAAGATAGTAAGGGGATAAAAACAGAAGAGAAAGAGTCATTTTCTGCTGCTTTTCTTTGGAGAAAGTGAAAGGCTCCTCACACAGATTTCTGTGCTGTTCAGAAGAGCCTGTGTTTATGCTGAAGGAGGACAAGATCGAAAAAGATGCTCATTATATTGTCAGAAGCTTCTTGCTTTATTTCAGTACTGTGAGCTGATAGCTCACTGGGAGATATGTATAGAAACTGCATGCTATTTCTAGGGATTTGTTTTGTCCTTTTTTCTAATTTGAGAAAAATGTGAATGCTTATTGAAGAGAGGTGATTGACTGTGTGTGCTGCTGTCAGGCACAGTGGAGGCAGATGCTATGAAAGCTTCCACCTACAGCTTTGCCAGCATACCTTAATCTTTCTTTGCAGCCGCCCTGCTATTCCTGATTCCCACACTGTTCATGTATAATTACAAAGTGCTTTTCAGCGATGGGGAAGCCTTAGAAGGTTGGAACGGTCTGTCAGTTCAAAGGCACCCTGAAAGTTTGAATGTCTGTTCGCAGCTTTTCTAATCTTTCGCTTCCTCTCTCTTGCCTTTCTCTGCTTTCACTTCCTACTAAATCTTACTTCCATTCACCTCATGCTCCCTCCTGGATTTCTGCCTGCCTCCTCATCTGAATTTCCCTTCATCTGTACTTCTGTTAGACCTCGCAAATATTTAGCTTACTCTCTCAGCTCAGCCTCTTATCCTGTATCTAGGCTTATGCGGAGTTTGACTTCACTGGGTTCGCAGTCTGGATTTCCTCACAAATATGTCTTCGGAAGCTTTTACGTTTTTATGACTTTCTCAGATTACCTCAAATGTAACTGCACTGGAAACTGCAGAAACCATACTGAGCAGTTAAAGTGAAATGAGAACTCGTTAGGTCTGGGTGGCTGACCAAGTGGCCCACAAGAGACATGAGAAGTCCCAGGCCACTGGCCTGGAAAGTCTGGAAACATGGGAAAGTTTGTAAAAMTATTACAAATTAGTTCTTTGAGGCTAAGGCTAGAAAACTACTACTTCTCTGCAGGCCTTTTCTTTTTTTGTGAAAGTGCCCCCTAAACAAGTATGGTTCATACCCAGTCATATTCCTGACTTTCATDTAAACTGTTAGAACTATGAGCAAGTAACTTAATACGATTCATTTATAAAGGCAAAAAAGGTCTAGTCATCCCTATTATCTTCCGATTATGACTTTTGTTTCCTTTGGGCTGGTGACCTCAGTAGCCAGTAGAGAGTTTCTGAGATAATAGCTATCCATTTTTTTTTTACTTCGAAATAGTTCTTTTGATCTGTCTAGCAATTTTAAGCTTTACTCTTGTTTATTTTGTATGTATTACTCCATTAGAGATTCCTGCAGGCTGATCCTTTGCTGTAATTTTGGCCTGAGAAGAGACAATAAAAATACGGATTAACAGCAGGGATTGTTAGTCTGTGTATATTTTTCAGGAAGCCATGCTTCTTGATATCATATGAAATTAATTTGATTAGTCAGGTAGACAGAAGTGTGGGAGCAATTTGTGCTGAGAGCAATGCTTGTGCAAGGTGATTTACTTCATTACAATTGCCTGTGATGAAAAGTTCAGTTTGATCTATTTTCTTGAATTTTCCTTCAAGCCAGATGACTCAGACCTTTCTGCAGATAAGGCAGACAGAGCACTGTGCGTAGCTTACTTCTTAAGTACCTGTGAGAGGGAAAGGAAAGTCTTAGGCCTTTGGGATTTTGTGATATTAATATCTATGCAACACACTCTAAAGGGGATAGAGTTTCAGGAAGTGCCAAGTGCCAGATCTGGAAAGACTGATTTTTTTTCAGGGGCCTAAAGTTGATCACCCAAGATTTTTAGGTGCTAGTAATAGCAAATAGCTTTTCTATCCTCAGCAGTGTTTCTTTTACTCCCATCTTGAGATGTATGCAATTCTTAAAAAAAGAAAAAAGAAAAAAGAACTGTCATCTTGAAAGATGATGATGATGACCTGTTTTAATAAGCTTTCTTTGCATGCCTCAGTGTCTCAAGCAAGGATTTTTCCGAGTTGTCAGTCTGTAATACACAGAAGGCCCCAGGAATTGCACCAAGTTTCAATTTTCTCCATTGTATGTTGTAAATTCACAGCTTCTGCAGTATTACTTTAAGTCAAACATTTTATTTTGTTCAAATTGATAGGCTTGTTATGCAATGATTGTAATGCACATTTCCGGCATCCTCCAATTGGCCTATTTGCTTTCTTTTTCAGAGGGAGTTTTACTTGGAGYCAACAAAAATACACCAAATTTCTATATCCATGGGAAAAGTGTAAAACTAAACCATAATGTAGAGCAGTTCTGCCTGTTTACCACATTGAGCTGCCCRATACTTGTTTTGATTTACTCCAGAGGTTTGAACTACTCATCTGGACCCTCTCCCTTCACTTTTTATGGCATTTCTGAATAAATCTCATCCATTTTTTCCCCCTGGGGCTTACAGACATATGCATGAATGCATGCAGACACACTCTGCCTTACCCCACTCACTGAGTCTTTTTTTTTATTTTTATTTTTTTTATTTAGCTTTCTAGGGRGCAGACAGCTACATTGCTGTTGGTTTAGTTGGTTTGGTTTTTTTTCTCTTCCATTTTCTGCTTTTATCTATTAGGAGTGTCTGGTTTTAATAGGATCAAAGCAGAATGTGCAGAGCTGTTTCTGAGCAGAACAAAAGAGGTATTGGGGAGACTAAAAAAAAAATCTGAAGTGCGTACTGGACTTTGTGTTCTTTCAGTGTCAAGCAGGGAGTAACCATCTAGGAAGCTGCTGCATGCTTTTAAGTCTTCAGGTCACCAGCGCTATTTGTTTTGTTGTATGTTTATGATGTACAGCCACATGAACTTCTGAATTGGCCAGGCAGAACTTGATTCAGATTTCTCCTCAGCTTCAATCCTGTAATTACACTAGGTTTTTTTGGAACTATTTCTTGTTAACTTTGGGATTGCAGTTACATCTAAACAGAGGGTGCAGGAGAGCTCTTGAGTCCAAATTCATGCTKCTGTATCTCATGTCTATGGCAGGGTAAAAGTGATGTATGCCTTCATCCTGCTGGAAACGCAGCTATGCAGGAGCTGCAAAATGTTTCAAACAAACCCCTGAAGCTCCAGGGCATGCCACTTTGCATACCTGCTGGTTGGTTTAAATACAACCACTGACATCTAAATCAGACACAAAAATACAGGGTGGATTTACTGAGATGGGAGCAAGGGTCCTTCCTAGGACCTTTGTAACCGATTGCTTTAGTGCTAAGACTTTCAGTGACTTTGCTAGGGTTAGAACTTCACCTATACTTTCAGCATAATGATTTTCTCTTCCCTTGGGTGTCATCTAATGCTGATGATTGCCCTGCCATTTTACAAATCCAGCCTCCACATTGGTTCATTCCTTGTGTTTACCCTTGACTCCATCAAGCCCTTGTGCATTAATTCCCCGTATATGTTTTGTGGAGTTCTGTGTGTGCACTGTTTGACATTCAAATGGCAGCTCAGCAACTTTCTGCCTCTCTGCTGGATGACATATACATCTTCCCTTTTATCCTTAGAAGTCCTTTACCATCAGCAGTTCTTCACACTTGCAGCAAACAGGTGTTTCTAAGCTTTTTCTTTTTGTGTGTGTGTAACCTTTTCTGTTCGTTTTTATCGCACCATATGGTGTCACATTGAAATAAAGCAGGGTTTCTGCAATGAGGAGAGGACTCCATTATGGCAAAGTGTGTACAGAGAAAATGGAGAGCCCCACAAGAAGAGCAAGAATGAACCACATGATTCTTCAGCAGTACTGCTGAACACAGGGAGGCCAAGAAATTTTCTTTCTTCTCCCTTTGGTTTGTTTTTGTTTCTGCAGCACTCATCACCTGGCTCTCTTGGGCTCATGACTGTGAGTAGTAGCTAGGATTGTTGCTTAAGAATGTGTTTATAGCTGCAGAACTAAAAAGGTCATCTTCTGTTTTGGCCTGCAGAAGTCTCAGGCTGATTCTCTCTCCTCCTTGCCCTCCAGGTTTTGCTGATGCTCCCTGCAGTAAGCAGAAATACATAGAAATACTGTCAGCCTATCACCCTGGAGCCCTTGTCGTGGACCAGAGTCCTGCTACACTAATTGCTCGGCAAACGTAAAATACAAGCACCTTACGTATCCAGTTTTGAGTTGTTGTTTGTATGTAGAAGGTTTCTCCACCTGGCAACAAACTCCTTTGGCAAACATCAGCTGTCCTGAGGTGGCCTTTGGGTCTTTTCTCAGCAGAAAGTGGAAGTTGCTGCAAAATAGGGTATTGTGTTAGAAGCTGATTCCSCTTTTGTTGTCAGTGGATCAAACTGTACATATTTTCCTCTTTATTCCAATAWGCTCAGTGTGTTTCAGTACGTGTAATGCAACATAGATATATGCATTAATCACCAGAGCAGCTGGTAATTAGTTATTTTTTTTTCTTTTTTATTCTCGATGGGATTCATAGTACAATGAGCAGAGGAAATAGGAAGGAAAGGGAAATATTTAGAAAAAAAATTCAAGTACAGGGGCCTCCCTGCAAAAAAAMCAGTGTCTGAATAGACTGTAAAACAAATGAATCACAGTGTTTTGGTTAGAAAGACTAAAACGCTTGGAGAAAGTGATCCTGCCTTGTTAGACTTATATTTGTTTATGTTTTAACCTGCAGCCACCAGGACAGCTTCAGTCTGTTAGCTGCAGCTTTTTCAGGGATCCCATTTAAYACTCCCAGATAATCTTTTCATTGCCATGGTGGTGCAAAGGAAATGTAGCAGAGAACTCCTGCATGGTTTGTGATATGCATTCACACTGGAAGCAGGAAAGGAGAAGTCCAACACTGGGGTTGGGTATTTGTGCAATGCCACAGCTTGGAGGCTTAAATGGCAGTGGAAGGGGCATTTTTCCTATAGGAAAAGCTAGGGTAGGTAGTACTGAAAGTACTAATGTTTTCCCAAGGTTATATAAGAAGTGAATGTTAGGACTGGGAATAGAACCCAAATTTGTTGATTTACCAACAGATAACSAACTATCCCTCATGCTCTTCATGGATTTTGGTGTCCACAATGCAATAAAATTGTACCAGGGTTTGCAGCCACATAATGAGGCAGTGAACAGAAAGGGTGATTGTGGGTTTTTTTGACTTAACTTGGCTTGTGTTGTTCTTAAAGATATTTCCTGCAGGAATACTGTAGTATGTTCATCTTACATTATTTGTCCTGGAACTGATTAGCAGCAGCAGCTTTTACCATAATTACACAGATCATAATTAAGCATATTTTTGTCGTATGAGCTATGGCAAATTCAGACTCTCTATAAGGCAGCTCTTAACAGTGAAGGTAATTTGCATGTTATAGTGAAGTGTGTGTTACAAGAGAGACACTAGCAGATGGCTTCAGGACTTGTTTGCATCCAGAGTATCTAGCACCTGCAAGTTAAAGTGCACTAGGCTTTCTCCTTGATATTTTTGGGTTCATTTTCAAGCAGAATCTGTGTTACCCTTTGGGCCAGTTATTTAATTCTAGACTTCCCCTAATGTGGCTGTTTCTACAGCTGGGTTTCTACAGTCTACTGGGACCCACTTGCTAAAGCTGTGTGCACTCCAGCAACGTTTTGGTGGTTCTTTCACAGTGCTGAATACATCTGAAGCTGGATCGAGCCACTGAAGAGCTTTAGGCTATCGGAATAACTGTGCTGATAGTCTCATTCAAGTCTCTGCCTCGGAAGGGGGCTGTTCCAGCTTCCATTACTCCTGTCTCTCTTTAAAAGCAGTTTGGGTTTGAGAG
This sequence comes from Rhea americana, assembly GCF_003343005.1. Classification (NCBI taxonomy): domain Eukaryota; kingdom Metazoa; phylum Chordata; class Aves; order Rheiformes; family Rheidae; genus Rhea; species Rhea americana. The sequence continues at coordinate 1,251,510 of NW_028185661.1, read as the reverse complement.
GTAATAGCTGAGTAGCTGAAAAATGCATGTTTTTGGAAATCCAAGCTGTTTTCACATCTGAGTTGAATTTCACAGTTTTAGATACAAAAGAATTGGAAGGGAAGGGATAAACATTGTTACCAAAAAAAAAACAGTAAAACAAAAGCTTAGGTTTGGACTGAGTGAACCATTTGGACTAAGCTTAGTAGAATTTGTTTTTCCTTCTCCTTCTCATTTTGCTATATTTGCTGTATTTGAACAATCTGTGTAAGTGCTCCCTCTCTGTGGTATACAGACGCCTTCAGAGCACCTTGCAATATCTTTTTATAAAATTTGTCTAAACAACAAAAACATCATCGTCATTGTTCTTTAGCCAAGCAGCTGAGATATCAAGACATTGTAAGAAATTTGTCCAAGGTTATGGAGGACATCTGCAAAGATTGATAACTTTTTTTTTTTTTTAATATCCTGAGTCTTACTCAATTCCTTCACTACAGGACCATTTGCCCTACTGCACCAGCCCTCATAAAAGCTCTGCTAACATATCATGYTTGTTTCCCTTTCTAAAGCAGCTGAAGTACAGCCACCCAAATACTGCCCAGAGACAGCAGGTATGGTATTCCAGTCTTGATTTTGTCCAGTATTTCACTAACACCTCTATTTCCCAAATTTGGAGTTTGAATTTGCTTTCCTTTCCTGACCCATTTCTATAATGCGGCAATACTGGACACCAGTGATAGACAGCACTGAGCTTTAAGGAAGTTCAGGAGGTCGACTACGGCCATCTTTTCTGAATACCTAATTATTTTCTGAATCACTGCCAAACTGAGGTGTTCTCAAAGACAGTGAGTACGTTAGAGGGAAATCCACTGTGAGTGTCTGAACTCCTGTGTGATGGGTAGGAGATCAAATAATTCTAAGTTTTCACGTTCCTAGTGTGTCGTAATGTAGTAAACGCAGTCTTAGCATCAGGCATCTGAAGAAGTAGGTTAACTCTTAACTACACTATGCACATTTTAGGAAATCTTCTGCTTGTTACCGAATAATCCTGCATTCCCCCTTTCCTAAGACTTCTGCTGAAACTGGTGAGAATATAAAATGAGCAACATATGCAAAATCAAGACCTTTATGGTGCTGAGCCTGAGGCGACTGACCCCATTCAGCACAAACCCGTACACAGTGCAATGTGCAGGATGCTTTGCACGGCTTAGTAAATGGCACAGTTCTGCTGAGGGTATGCTTCAGCCCGTATTTCAGGGAGATCTATCAGCATCTAGTCTGATTTGTGAACACTGCTGAGAAAAGTAAAACCTTGCAATTTCTGCCATATGTGACATCTCAAGGTTTCAGTTCCCAGTAGTGCCAGGTGAGGAGTCATACCTGCATCAGAATGACGTCGAACAAGTAGGTCAGCAGTTTCATTGCATGCATCTTTTGTGTGTGTGTGTGTGTGTGTGTGTGTTTGAGGAAAAAGATGGAAAATCATGGTACTGAATCTTTAAGTTTATATTTCATCTTTACTTAGGCAAAAATGTCTCAAGTATAGCTGAAGAGAATCAGGCCCTTTTGGCCACCCCTTGCTGTAAAACATGTGGCACCAGTGTGTGAAAACTGGTAAAGAATTGCAGAATAACTTGATTTCGTCCAACAGTGAATAAAGGATTTGGCTAAAACAGGGGGAATGGCATTATTCCCTACCACGTTTTGTCTGCCCCAGTTGCACTTCAGCTGCTTAGTGCCTGCCAAGCAGGCAGCTCGCTGGGGATTTAAAGAAACAACACTCGCCGCTAGCGTAAGACCACCGCTGTGGCTGTGGCTATCGCCTCCTCCCGAGGCCGTGCCCCCACCTTCCCTCCCCAGCGCCTGCGAGGAGCGAGCGTCCCCTCTCCATCCTCCTCCTCCCGCTCCGCTGTGGCCGTGTGCGCGGGCAGCGCCGCGGGCCGGTCCCCGAGCGGGACCGCGCGGGACGGCCGGAGCGCCCCATCCGCGAGGGGGTTCGGGAGCCTCGGGGGCGTCCCGGGGCGCAGCTGCCCACGGGGGCGAAGGAGGGGGGGTCTCCACCGCCGGCTTAGCCGCCGGAGCGAGTTCAGCCCGTGCGGGGGGCAGCGCCGCCGCCGCCGCCTGCCCGCGGCCCTCCCCTTCGTCGCGGTCGCGCGTGTGGCGGACGCGCGCCTCGGCGAGCGGGGGCGGCCCGGGATGCTCGCCTTTCCGCCCGCGGGCGCCCGCGCGGAGAAGCCCGGAAAGAAAGCTTTCCGCCTGGCGAGGATGAAGCCCCCGAAGGAGCCCGCCGCTACCGGCAGCGTCTCGTTCGCGCTGCACTGCCACATAGGCAAGGAGATCAAGCACATATGCAGCAACTGCAGTCGCGGGGAGGAAGCCCGTGACGGTGAGCGCCGAGGTGCTGCGGGTGCGAGGGGGCGCGGGGGAGGGCGGCTGCTCGCCCCGTGGGCGCGCGTGTGCATGTGCGTGTGTGTGTGTGTGTTCACGGGCGCGCTGCTGGCGCCGGCGCCTGGCTTTGCCCCTCCACCGATCCCAGGGAAACTGGAGAGGGAGCGCGGGGTGGATGCACGGGGCGTCGATGCAGCGCCTCTATCCGAGAGGTGCCAAGGGGGACCGGTCCCCTACTTTGCCACAGAAGCTTTGGGCTAACAGTTAAGGAAACAACTCTTTTTTTTTCTTTCTTCTTCTCTCTTTTTTCCCCTAGTTGCTATAGAAATTGCTGTGTGTATTGATCGTGTTTTGCTACCGTTCCCGTGAATTTTAAGTCAGGGTTTCTGCCTTGGTACTTTAACTTTTTCCTCGTCGTGCTGCAGTAGAGTTTGCTTGATTCTGCACGGTATTTGGAAGGACTGGGGTACGCAGAGTCCAGCGAGAGTGATTCTGCCACCTGCGCGGGGGGAATTGTGTTCTTACCGAAATTAATGTAGTATTCTTCATCAGAGAAGTGTTTTCCTCCCTCCCCCTCTCCTTTTGGGACTYAGCAAAACCTCCAAAGGGTGTTCAGAGAGCGGCGGTGTAATCAGTCACAGGGGCTGCTACAGGTAAGTATGTGCTTTCTGCGTTTCCGTAAATGCAGATGTTTTGAAGAGAACAATGGCAAAGTGTTTGCATTTCGCCAAAGTCGGCAATTAGGAGAAGCTGAGAACTAAGAGGAGCTTAAAACCATTCAGCCAAAAAACAGCCTCGCAGATGTTACCCCCGCCCTCCCCCCTCCCCAGTCTTATTCTGTGTTGTATTACTTGGTTTTGCTGTGTGGTTTTACATGTTACCTCGGGTTTGAAGCACCTGACTTCGAACTCCCTATTAGCTAATATAGTATATTATTAGCTAATATAGTAGGCAGCTCTCATTTTCTGAAGGTCAGGGAAAGGTTTTATTTACGGTGAATGTGAACATGCAATTGTTATTTTCTGAGCTGAGAGTTCTCAGTAGCTGTAGGTGCTTCGTTTTCCAGTTTTTGACACTGATGATGATTATTATTATTTTTTCATTAACCAAAGCTGGCTTAGTTTCTTCTGTGCAGAAGAGCAAAGTATTAGATGGGATCTGATGGTTGTTTGTCAGCCATAGGTCTGCAGTTTAATGAAGTAACTACGGTTTTGCGAATGTCCCTTCAGAATTAGAGTGCTGCTAGTGTAATTATAGTTTTCTTTGATTAAACTGCAGCTAAAGCTGAATAGACTTGCCTCAGTGTAAAGGATGGAGATGGCCTGAGAAGCCTGGAAACCCACAGTGGGTTAAACTCTCTTGCTGCTTAYGCCACTACAGCCAAGGGAAAAATCTGAATGCTATACAATATATTGAGTGCTTTATTTCCTCTTACATGCTGCTGGTGACAGCAAGCCCCATAGATATTAAATGAAGGGATATGCACAGCAGCAGGTACTTTACACTATTAGCATGGTTTATTTATCCTTAAAGGAAATGAAGCTACTTGTTAAAATACATTTTCCTAGATTAATTGAATTGACCTGAGATTTGACTACATCAACATCTTTTGCTATTTTCGTGCAACCTTGTACTTCAAATCTTACYACAGCAAGAAAAGAACACTGCTTCCCTCCCTCTTTTAATGTGCATGTGTGCATGCAGAATACTTACAAACATATGACTTCAATTACTTGTATCTCTTAGCAGACTAATAAGTATACATCAAAGTACTTGGCTTCCTTTTATGTTTGGTGGGTTAGCTTCAAACTGTTAGATGCCCTGAGAGGGGCATGACTCTTGACAGAAGATAATCTAGTAACCCTAGAAGAGCGAAGAATAGGGCACAGGTGCTTCCAGCCAACAGACTTCCAGAACATCCCATCATTTGTCTTTCACCTTTAGTACCAAAGGGTAGGAGTTCATTCCGCTTCATACAAGTAATTTTTTATGGTTATCATTTTAAAAAGACACAATACTGGTGCGACTTTAATTCTTTCTTTGCTGCCAGCACAGGCAGCCATGAGTTTCTTACAGAATGTTAGAAAGTAATGAAACTGTAGTCCCAGCTGTGCTGGCTGAGCTGGTTCACTGGCTTGGTTCTGATACATAATTCAGAATTGAAAAATGCCAATATTTTAATTGGTTAATACCAATTCTAGACCTTTGGGGATTTGGAGGGAAAGACTATTATGAACTGAAGTTGTCATGTGAGCATAATATCAGCAGAAAAGATAAAGGCTTACCAGGTACCTTTAAAGATGAAAGGTAACAGGTAGAAATCTGTAACCAGACCAGATGCAGAGAAGTCTAGGAGGATCTCAAGAGGTCTGTRCATCCTCACAGTGGCGCAACCTGAAGAGCATCCGAAGAAAGGACCAGTTAGCACTTTCTGTCATGGAAATACACATCATTTTCCACGGTGGACTGCCCTACATGGCTATCCAAACRTATATGTATATGTATATATGTGTATGTGTGTGTGTAAGTGTGTGTACATATATATATATATGTATATACATAWATATTTATGAAACTATATACAGAGACCAGGATTCATTCCTTATAGCATAGGCAAGTAAGTGGGACACCATTGAAATAATGTCCTCCAACTCCAATTATGACTCTCCTGTTTCCTAGAGTCTTGATCTTTCTGTGCATGTTCTCATTGTACTACTCCACTGGCAGGACTGGAGAAAATTCATGCTGAAACAGAGAGGAATCATTCTAAACCACTAGCTGATCTAGCAAAAGGCTTGACTAGGAGAACAGCAGAAAAGATAGAAATGTAATCTAAGGAAAAGATGAAGGGAGGTGCTGAGTTGTTACTATCTCTTATAAGGAAGGTCCTGTAATCTGGAGAGAAGTAAGTGAAGGAATTTGGACATGAAGATGGATTCACTGAAGTAAGTGTAAAGGGAATTGATGCTGATGCAACRTTTTGACGAGGTAGAAAGTGAGCAGTGAGAAGCTGAGAGAAGGGCGAGAGGTTACAGTGAGGCAAATGAAAGTGGGAGATATTATAGCCATCAGAGAGAAGGGAAAGGATGCATTTAATGCTGTGTTAGTSAGAAAATAGAAAGCAGAAGAAGGGTGCATAAAACACCTTAAGCAATATTGAGATTCTAGGTGACAGAATAGCAGAAAGGTGTTGAAAATGGAAAAGAAAGAAAAAGAATGTGTGTGAGGAGAAAATGAGGTTCTTGATTTCATCCTGTGGAGTTTGGGTGGCCTAGGACATCCAGGACAATGTCAGGAAAGCAATTGGACATGGAAGACCAAACAGAGAGGGAGCGGTCAAGTGTGGAAAGCTCTGAGTCACTGCAAGGAATAAAAGAACCATGGAAGATCAGGACAGAGCACTGATTGCCACCAGAGGCATGCATGGGGGAAATGCTGGGAGAGGCAGAGTAATAAAGAGTTACAAAAGCCCCCCGAAAAGATAGACAAGAAGTGGAGAGAGAATAAAAGTTGGAGGTATTTTGAAAGTGCCAAAAGATGAAGGGGAATGCCACTACCTTCTGAACTTGAACATAAGAAAGTGGCTGACAATCTTCGAGAGAACAGGGAAATAGTGGTACAAGAGATCCAAGCGTGTGGGGACAGCACCATGCTGAACATCTGCTGGTAGGTACAGAGCCCTTCTAAATGTACTGATTTCAGTGGTATAAGGGGAGGTTGGTGGCATTCCTGGGTCATMGTTGGTGATGCGCTTGATGAGCAAGGGAGCACTGGTTAGAGGGACAAATATAGAGAGAAAAGATTAATTGGGTTTTATTTAATGTGTTCATACAGTGAACACTGAATCCAWATCACTTCAGCCTCTTGCAGAAGTCTGAGGCTAGGCCTGAATCATGGTTTAGATATGTCGATTCTTTACTGTGGTTAGAGAAAACAGTAGAGGTTTCAAAGCACCCCAGAAATGATCTGAGAGAAAGAGAGGTTTGGGGCAAGTGAACTGGGATGATACTGATTTTTATGCAGAGAATCTGACAAGAAAAATAAAGGGGAGAACATCTATCTAAATGTGTACTGAAAGAGAGAGTCTGCATAGAGAAAGGTGTTTTTCATTACAGTGATAGATTAAAACTCCAGAGTTCTCCATTCAATTCCCACCTCGGCAAAGGAGCCCTGCAAGGCTTTGGACAAGTCTGTCTTTGTGTCTCTCAGTACCTAAGTTCCATGTCTGTAAAATGGAGATAATAGGATTTCCTTTTACCTGCCTGCTGATCTATAAATAGACTATGAATCCTTTAGAGAAAAAAAAAAAAAAAAAAAAAGGCTGTCCCTTGCTGCTTGCATTCCCACTGCCTCAAACTGTGGGGCTCTGGTTTTATTGGGTCTCTAGGTACAAGTGTAATAGCAACATAAATAATATTAAGAATAAATATACCTTAAAGGTTTCATCCAGAACTCGTATCCAGTCTGCTTATAACATACTGTTATACTTCAGTTTTTGCTATTTAAGCATAGATGATCGATTATCTTGTATATGTATGAAAGTCAGAGTGGACTGAGATACTGCCACCACAGGAACTCTAGCACTTATTTTTCTGCTGTCATTGTTTTCCCAGAGATTCTAGATAGATATTGTTTCAAAATGGAAAGTGKTTTTTTTTGTTTTGTTTTGTTTTGATTTGGGTTTTTTGGTATGATTCCCACCTGAAACTCTAGGTTCTGTCATATGTTTCAGTTACAAACTTCTGAAAACATTTACTTTATCATCACTTAGGAGATTGTCTCGGGGTGATTTTTTTGCTACCCACCAAAGTAATTATTAAATGAAATCGTTATCTTCAGACAAGCCATGAGCCCTGCAAGAGCTGTGTATAAAAATAAGTTTTCCTCCACTAATTCTCACAGTATTTCAAGCAGTAGCTGCTCTTCCATTACCATCTCCAGAGTGAGCACAGTATGTGGCTATGAGACATTGCAGTCATTTACAGTTGTACCTGTTCAAAATCCTAAAATATTTTAGAGAAAAAAAATATAGACTACACAGAATGGAAGAGCAGAAAAAAAGCCAGCACACCTGATCCTGCTGTGAGGCGTAGGAAGCAGAAAAACACACTTGATGTTTCAAAAGACAATATAATTATGCAATGTGAAGCTTTAGTCTCTGAGAGACAGTTACCTTAAAAAAAGAAATAAAGGCATGGGCAAACATGGGCAGAGTGAAATACGTTTCATTGAGTCATTGGATGGTAAGGTTGGAAGTCATCTGGTCCAACCCTCAGCGTAGCCTGTACAGGGACTGAACCTCTGACCTTGGCATTAGTAGYACCATGCTCCAACCAGCTGAGCTAAATCTGCCCGTTTCCTTGATTGTGCAGGCCAAAATATAAAACTGGTTTATTTTTGTCACTTGAGGTCTATATTGTTTGATTTTGGGGTGAATATAATGGCATTCTAAGGAAAGTTAATGAGGTCAYGCAAAGATATCCTGTATCCCAAATAGGCCACTGGAAGGCGTGAAGTCCCCTTAGCTGCCGTTGGAGTCACTTCTGCTCTGGAAGATAGAAACTCTCAGCTTTTTGCAGGATGAGAATAAATATTCCTTTCTAAGAAAAAGGAGGGAGGATTTTGCTTTTTCTCTTTTTTTTAACAAATGGTAATTTACACATGGCAAATGCCCAGGAAAAGCAGGCTCTTTCGTGACCCGCTAGTGTCACTGCCCTGCCTTAGTGGGATCCATTGGTCCTGTGCTTGCTGCAGTGCCGTCCCCCGGGGCAGTTTCTCAGAGCTGCGGGTTTCTGCTGGCCGCAGAGCAGGAATGGCAGTGGCCCAGCACTCCGCTCCCTTCCGCGCGTCTTGCACATTAACGAMCAAAAAAAATTGATCAGTTCCTTGTCATTTTGTTGCTCTGATCAGTGACTAACAAAACCGCATTGTGCTAGTGCAGTTGTACATGGCCTGCATGCAGGAAGGAGAGGAGGGAGAAAGAGAAGAGGAAGAAAAAGATCATTTAGGGTTATGTGACAGGGTACATCAGGCTTATGTGTTTAAGAGTAGCAACTGCAAAGGGTTGGCCACTGATATGTGATGCTTTCCTTAATCATTAGAAATGGAAATTATTTCAGTTAGTTGGTCTGCAGGCAAAGAAAAGAAAAGGGTTGAGGGGAAAAAAGGAGGGATTATGTTTTCTACCTTTATGTCCCAAAATAAAGCTAAAGGAACACCACCAAGCCTGGGGCAAGCCATTAATTACTCCTGTGCATCTCTGTAATGAATAATTCATATCCTTGCTAATTGCCTGTAGCAAAAACTTCTAGCCCCAAAATAAGTCAACTGTGTACAATTCCAGGCAATTCTATGCTGTGGCTGACAACAGGAAGTTCACTGGCAAGGCTGGACAGAGTATCTCCCAGCAGAGCTCTAGGCCCATTTTGAAGATCTTTGGAAGATTCCATGGCCAAAATGGCAACAGAATTTACATAATTTGACTAAAACTGTGGGAAAAATGTGGATTACAACTGGGGTCTTAATTTGGGTAAATTTGATAGCATGGGRAAAAAAAAGTGTAACTGAGGCTTGGTCAAGCTTACACAAACACAAGTCTAAGCCCCATATTTTCCAGTGAAAATTCCTGTGCCCCTATGGAAGAAATGTTAGCAAATTTTTCTAGGAATTCTGCATATGTGCCACTGATTTGAGTTTTGGAAAATGGCAAAAAATTATGGAATTGCTCAGACCCCATCTCATTTTTATTACACAGCGTTGACATAAAGATACTGATAGAGAAAATGCTCCAATTCTTAGCATCGTTAGAGAGCAGTTGGCTGGCTTGTCTCAGTCTCATCTCTTCCCATTGACATCCCTCTTTTCAAAGCTGTAACTCAGATGTCATCTTTTCATTGCGTCTTACTATCCTGCTCTCTATTCTGAGAGCAAAGTTTAAAGTATTGCGATATGTAAGCCACTTAAATACCAAGATCAGGGCAACACTGAACACTGAAAAATCAGTGTGGGGAGTTTAAAACAGCACACAAAATGCCATCAAGTGTGATGAAAGCAACAGAACATATTTCCTGTGTTTAATAATAATGCTATTCTTTAACTATTTGTCATCATCTTGAGCAGTGTGCCTAGTTTTCGTTGTTCAGTGTCAAGTTAATTCTGTCTTGTATTTCTGGCATGTTGTATTTCATATGTAATTGCTAAATATTATTACATATGTAATTGCTAAATTATGAAAGTCCACAAGTTTTCCAGAAGTAAAGGGATACAGTGAGAAAAAAGGGCCAAGGTACAGCTATAGGAATAGATAATGGCAGAGTATGTTCTCTTCTCACCATATTACAGGGCACTGAAAGAAAAAGCAAAAGTGTACATGTGAGCATGTGATGAAAGAAAACTGTTCTTTCGTAAAGTTAASTATTTCCAGTGCCATTCATTTTCAGCAGACATGACCAGGGGAAAAGAATGTAGTAAGATTTATGAAGAGATTAGATGTTTGCTTGTCTTCAGTATCTGTCTTAAGATATAGATGTGTTTATAAAGGCTGTATCATTAGTTCTCACGCTTCAAAACAATACCTTATCATTCGCTGATGGAGCTTGAAAAGATACTTTCCTTGGGGTATGTTATTCTCTAATTACCTATGTGCCTTACTTCCTCAAACCACCTGATACTGACACCTTGGAGACAGGCTATCAGATCAACCTGACAGACCAGGCTGAAAAGCTTTGCTTTCCGTATTTTTTTGCAACATCCCTATGTCCTGTCATCTCACTTTCATGCTCTGATCCCTGCCAAGATTTGCAGTTAGCTTACTTTTCTGTGTTTTGTCTTTTCTGAGTGTTTCCCTTACTTGCTAAAAAGTTTTCATCAGAGGATGTTTTGTACATGGAAGAGGGGACAGGCCACTTGAGAGGATTGTAAGAATATTATCAGAGTATGCCTGGATGTGACTAGGAAGGCTAAGGGCCATTTGGAATTAAATCTGTCAAGGGATGCCAAGGACAACAAGAAGGGCTTCTTCAAATACATTGGTAGTAAGAGGAGGACTAGGAAAAATGTGGGGCTGCTACTGAATGGGGTGGGTTCCTTGCTGACGGTGGATACGGAGATGGTAGAGTTATTGAATGCCATCTTTGCTTCAGTCTTTACTGCTAAGGCCAGTCCTCAGGAATCCCAGAGCCAGGAGATGAGAGAGAAGGTCTGGAGAAAGGAAGATTTTCCTTTGGTCGAGGAGGACAGGATTAGAGATCTCTTAGGCAAACTTGACATTCATGGGCCCTGATGGGATGCATCCATGAGTACTGAGGGAGCTGGTGGATGTTGTTGCCWGGCCATACTCCATCACCTTTGAAAGGTCATGGAGAACAGGAGAAGTGCCTGAGGACTGGAAGAAARCCAGTCTTCAGTCTTCAAAAAGGGCAAGAAGGAGGACCCAGGAGATTACAGGCCAGTCAGCCTCACCTCCACCTCTGGAAAGGTGAATGTCTGGATGTCATCTCTAAGCATATGGAGGAAAAGAAGGGGATCAGGAGTAGTCAGCATGGATTCACTAAGGGGAAATCATGCTTAACCARTCTGATAGCCTTCTATGATRGAATGACTGGCTGGAGAGCAGTGGATGTTATCTCCCTTGACTTCAGGAAGGCTTTTGATGCTGTCTCCCATAACATCCTCATAGATAAGCTCAGGAGGTGTGGGCTACGTGAGTGGACAGTGAGGTGTATTGAGAACTGGCTGAAAGGCAGAGCTCAGAGGGTTGTCATCAGTGGCACAGAGTCTAGTTGGAGGCCTGCAGCTAGCAGAGTTCCCCAGGGCTCAGTGGTGGGTCCAATCTTGTTCAACTTAYTCATCGATGACCTGGATGAAGTGACAGAGTGCCAGCAAGTTTGCTGATGATACCCACCTGGGAGGAGCAGCTGATACACCAGAAGCCTCTGCTGCTGTTCAGAGTGATTTGGACAGGCCAGATTGCTGGGCAGAGAGGAACTTCATGAAGTTCGACAGAGGCAAGTGCAGGGTCCTGCACCTAGGGAGAAATAACCCTGTGCACCAGTACAGGCTGGGGGCTGATATATCAGAAATCAGCTCTGCAGAGAAGGACCTGGGAATTTGGTGGACAACATGTTGACCATGAGCCAGCAAAGTGCTCTTGTAGCCAGGARGGCCAGTGCTATCCTGGGGTGCCTTAGGAAGAGTGTTGCCAGCAGGTCGAGGGAGGTGATCCTGCCCCTCTACTCAGCCCTGGTGAGGCCACATCTAGAGTACTGTGTCCAGTCCTGGACACTCCAGTACAAGAGAGACATGGAGCTACTGGAGAGAGTCCAGTGTAGGGYTATGAAGATGATTAGGGGACTGGAGCATCTCTTATGAAGAAAGGTTGTGAGAACTGGCCTGTTTAGTCTGAAGAAGAGAAGACTGAGGGGGGATCTCTTCAGTGCCTACAAATACCTTAAGGAAGGGTGTCAAGAGGATGGGGCTGGACTCTTTTCAGTGGTRCCAAGCAACAGGACAAGASGCAATGGGCACTGAAACGCAGGAAGTTCTATCTGAATATAAGGAAGAACTTCCCTGTGAGAGTGACGGAGCACTGGAACAGGTTGCCCAGAGAGGTTGTAGAGTCTCCTCTGGAGATATTCAAAGCCTACCTGGATGCAACCCTGTCTAACATGCTCAGGCAGGGGGGTTGGACTAGATGATCTTCAGAGGTCCCTTCCAAYCTCAGCCATTCTGTGATTCTGTGTAGTTGGCCTGTTTCTTTCTTAAAACTTGAAATTCTTTAATGAAAAAATGTGATACATGGAAGTAGTTCACTTTAAATCAATTATTGGAAAGTTATTCATCAATAACATCACTACCAGTCTGAGMTAAGCAACAAATAAATACTGGATATGTAGGGAAGAGATCAGAAGAGATAATCCAATTTGGTATTCTGGCATGTGACTTCTCTTTCTTTCTTCTTTTTGTTTCTTTCTTTTAATGTGTAAACAGTACTACTTCCATTAGCTTGTCTGTGCCATTATGATGCCTTCTGCCTGTGTTTAGAAACAGTTAATGTCAGTAAAAGCATCAGAATTCATTTTATGGGYTCCTTGACGGACAGACAAAGCCTATCCTTCTAAATATACTGATGGTGTATATACTGATGTATATATAACAGTATCATTTGTGACTCTTTCCTCAGCAAAAGGGGTAGATATTCTACACTAATTTTTGAATTGTAAGAATTTATTTCTTGATCCATTTTAGTATCTTGTAGTAAACATACATCTATTCCTTTGTATTTTGTTTCCTCAGATTGTCTTGTTAGGAGTCAGACAGCATAAAACTTGATTTCGTGTTTTTTGTCACCTTATTCAACYACCTTGCTACCAGTCTGCCATGATAGCTAGGAATAACTGAATGAATTCGTAAAAATTTAAATGATAAATCTTTGATGTCAGATCTCACATAACTTTYCAAACACATTAGCCAAAACCCAGGATAAGAGCACTGGGACACCTGAAGGGCAGTACCAGAATGTACAGAGGTTAGGACAGCCCTGGCTAGATGTTACCATCACTTTCTCAGAAACTGAAGGGTGCTGTGATAYTTGCCATTATCCAGACAGATGAAGCAAAATTGCAAAGCGATGAAGTCGGGACGTGCTTGGAAGCTCTATCTTTACTTTGTGATTTGGTTAGCACATTTCCAGGGGCTGGGGGAAGATGGCCTTTCCATCCCTATGTGCTGGGAAATTGTCCTCTTACTGTCTTTTGGCCCTTCTGAAGTGGCATGGATCTTCACTGTTCTCTTGCTTTTGGTCTCCTTGTCTTAGGAAGAAGGATCAGGCAGAGAAGAATAAAATAATGCCTGATCTTGTTGCTGTCATCTCTCGCTGATTTTGGTTCCAGCTTAATCAAGAGGAGGCAGTTCTAGTACAGCCTCTGCTGTTGGAAGAGGATGAGGTTTTAAAAAAATGAATTATGCTGTTGCTCTGAGAAACAATGAACACATAGTATAATTTAAATAAAAGATAAAAGTGCTAATCTGGAAACCACCTACTGTGACTTCCTTGGAACCACTAGACATACCATTCTAGCTTATTTCTGCCCTGCCACCCTTTCTAAAAAATGTTCCCAAAACACAGTGCCTATCAGCCATCATGAAGATACACCATTGAGAGAGAACACATGATTGCATGGGCAGATGCAGTGGACAAGCACCGGTCCTCTGTGATGTAAAGCTCTTCACCCAAAGTGGGGGAAAAACACAAAACTATTAATACACAAAACTATTAATAATTGGAGCTGACCACACCTGACAGACATTCTTTGGAAATGTTCTCTGCATAGATACTAAATATTTTTAAGGTTTCAAAATATGCTTTAATCCAGAAAGGAATAAAAGCCAAATATTTCCTAGGTTTGAGTGATGGTGTTTTTTTCCAGAAAAATAAAAATGTTTTAAAAAATTTCCAAAGAGAAAGGGATGGGAGGAGTATCTGTGCATGCGTATGTTTTTATAGGTTAGTCAGGGGCACTGACCAAGGATGAGAGAGACAGGCTTCGAGACCCTATTCTGCATAACTGAGCTTATTATCTTATTCATTTCTTTGTCAATAACTGGGAGCAGTGTCCAGTCTAAGCTACTTACCAGCTCTCCGTAGCCCAGGGGTTGCAATTTGATGTATGCATCCTTTGTGCAAAGCTCAACATATCTGTTAGGTGGGACATTTTGGAATAGAGGTAAAGTGTACTACAGATATTCTCTTTCCTTCCGCCTACTCTGAGGTGTCCAGCTCGAGACTAGGGTGATGGGTTTAGTGCTGCCATCCAGGACCTGCCTTCCCCTATCACCACTTAAGAGAAGGATCTTGCCCTCTGTCATCTTTTGTCTGACATTTTTCAGACCATTAGTCTAATGGCTTTGTGCAGKATGAGTGGAGGGAATAAAATTAAAACATCCAGTTATTTAATTTATTTCRGGTAGCTGAGAATAATTTCTGTTTCACTCTACCTCCTAGGAGAAGTTTATTATCTGCTTGAAAAATCCAAGTGATGATATTCTAAATCCTTTCTTGGTCTGGAAGCACAGAAGTGCAATGACAATAAAACTGAGAAAACTGAGTCATTTCAAGAAAGATGTGCCTCGTTTTTGTTAGAAATCACTGAAAACAATGTTCCTTATCTTCAGCAATGGGCTGAAGAATGTACAGCTGCAACACAGATACCATACTGTTGAATGTTACCTATCTTTTTAATACAGATTCAAGAATCAGTAGATTGAAATGCTGCTAAGCAGACTTGAGTGCTTTGGAGGTGTTAAAATAAATAATTAGCATAGCACATAGTAATTAACTGCATCCTTAGGATGTGAGCGGGCTTGGTAGTCTTTTGCATCACAGTTCATGTATTAGAAAGCTTCTCTGAACTATTTGTGGTCCATATATTCACAATGATATGGACCATATCCCTGTCAGCAGTCCATGTCGTAAGGGTTATGCTACTGGCTCCTCGCCGTTGTCTCTTTGCACAAACTTTAGGAGCAGCTGCTTTGACGTTTCTAATTTTTAGATACTGTCTGGTCTGGCATGAGCATAGCATCAATGYGATTTTCAACATGGAGACTTGGTCAGCCTGCTTTGCTTTTGTTAAATAAATAAAGAAAGAATCAGCACAAATGCTGTTTGTTATGCCTCAGCTGAAATTGAGCTGATATAAAAGGGAGGTGTTTCAGGCTGCAGTTGGGCTTTAGAGCTTCTTATTTTTGTCATTTGACTTTCCTATCTGCTTAAAATATGAATATTACTAAAAATGCTCAGCCTAAACAGCCAGCAGTGCAAATGCACGGACATGTGGATGGACGGATGGATGAAGCTATTTGAACCAGAAGTTTATAGAAAGACACATCCCCCCTTCYCATGCAGTAGCAAAATAGGATGTTCATACACTCGCACACCAGGTTTAATTGTTAAGTGTCTTTGGAAGCCTTTAGGATGTTTGAATCTGAATCTTACAATCTTACTCTCTTGAGAAATAAAGAGTAAGATGACTAAAGCCTTCATTAATATTTACAACCCCAAAGCAATTATCACTGGTTTATAGCCATAAGGGTGAGGGGTTGTCTTCTAGCAGCCTGCTGTGGCACCTACGATGGAATTTGCTGTCTCCTCTGGCATCTGAATTGAGAAGAGCAGATTTTGACTGTCTACTCTCTGTGGCTGGTAGTCTTTGACTTCTTTAGTAGCCACTGGAGAGAAGCAGGCTGGATACCAAAATGGGAGAGTAGAGGGGGACTGATGAGACTCAGTTATGTTGTTTCCCTTACCTCAAAGTCCCTCCCTAGGTGGTGTGTATAAACAAGTTAAAACTCAAGGAGGTACTTGCTTTTCTCTTTCTTGTATGCTCTGTTAAAATCAGGACAGCGTCTTTGTCTGCGTTCTTTAATTTTAGAAAAGTATTCAGGGATACTAATGTGGGGCTCACTTTCTATGCATTTCTGATCGTCTGAGTCAAATGCCATTTTCTTTGTGAACACCAGGAGCTTTTGCAGTGCATTCAAACCCATAAGCTTGAAAGAAAATAAGTTGGCAGAATAGCAAATTCAGTAGGTGGTAAGACTTTGTGTCAGGTCACTAATACCTACTCTGATATTGCATATGGGCTCAAAAAGGCACTTTTTCTAGATTTTTTTTTCTCTTTTTTCTTTCCCTCAGTCATTTTTGGGCAGTGAGTCCTTGTGTGATAAATACAGTAAAAAATGCAGGTCCTTATTGTGGATGGATGCTAATTTTAGAAGTCAGCTGCTCTGAGCTGTTCCCTGTGTTTAGTGRAGAAATGAAGATGCTGTTCTTTACCTGCTCTGATCATTCATTTCAGATTTTTATATTATCRTTGTTGTTATTGTATACCAGTCTCCATTCGTATGTGTTTGTGCTCTCAATACCTCGGCTCCTCAGTTTTGTTTTAACTTGTTTCCTCCCTTGTAGAAAATGCTGGGGAAGTTAATCATTCGGCGCACCGTCGCAAATTTTGTGAAGTTGGAGATCCTTGTGCAGATATCATGGTTCAGGCCAATCTCTGAACTGTAAATTCAAAACAAGTGTGTAAAGAGATTTTTAAAAATCATGGTTGTGGGGCAAAGACTGTGGTTTGGTTGGAAGACTMTATGTGTAGGTTTGAGCTTTCACTATGATTTGACAGAAGAGAGTCTGTGATACTCTGAGAATGCTGTGCAGATATTTTRTCCAAAAGAATTCAGTACTTAAAATTGAGAACAGTGTTTCCCATTGGTTGTGTGGAGACAGGCAATTTATATTGCCAAAAACACTCAGAAAGGCTTGGCTTTTGTYTGGTTTTTGTTTTTGTTTTTGTTTTTTTAATCTGCATGGTAGCAGATAATCTTGATAACTTTGTGATAAGAAATTTTATGGTTCAGGGAAGTCAGATTTCATCAGTTAGTTGCTTAGACTTTGTCTAGTGCCAGCTATGAAGAGGTGRGAAAGGATAGTTTTGTTTTCTTGTAAGGAATGTCTATTTTCTGTTGGGGCTTTATCTTATTTCTGTATTGAAATGAAATCTTCTGGGAGCCTCTATCAGAGCTACCCTTGCAATGTTGTGAAATGAACTGAGCTGTCAAATTTCACGGACAAGTGGCTCTGTATAGGGACGCCCTGGCATGCCACTGGTACGCCCCGCTCACATTCACRGCGCACAGCACGCCGTTGCTCGCTCTCTCAAACGCCGCAGAAAGGGGTCATTCCCAGAAACACAAAGAAAAGCATTCGTTAAGATCACACTATAATGCCTTCTCTGCCAATTTGTTTTTCTGTAGGTGAATTTTAGCTGTGCAGGAAGGTCCCTTCTTACAGCTTTGACCAACAAACTCCTCTGGCAGAAGCAGTCAGGAGGAGGCATGTTTCAGCACCCTATCAGCCTGAGGGACCATGTGCAATGTATTCATCTTCCTTGCCCCCTCCTGCTAACCTCATTAATGGGCTCATCTCATGTGAAAAGCAGAAGGCCATGTTTTGTCTTAATTTATGATGCTGTTTTGATAGACCTGAGGACAAAATATATCCCTAATTCCCAAGACTGTAGTCCAGTCACTAGATAGCTCGGGAAGATAATCCTGCTCCTTGTGACCTCTGGTATTCACTTTGGTATGGTCARGATTTAGTCTGTTAACTCTCTGCTAACATTATTTCCATGCATAAAAGTGATGGAACTGTTTCAGTAGCTTTTTCAATTATAGTGTTTTCTTGGCTCCCTGTAGTATTTTTTTCCCTTAGCTCTTATCTAATCATTTTCTCGTTTTCTGAGCTATTTCTGGTTGCTAGATTTGGAATTATTCATGAACTTAAAGCTATGAGCATAGATTCTTTCTTCGACTGTAATGTCTCTTAGGTAGATATAACAATTTGATTACCTGGTATCTATTCTGCCAGAGTAACCAGAATACTGTCCAGAGTAGCCAGAATGAACTAAAACCAGAGGCTTTCATCTGTATAATGAGCAAGAACAACAACCTACAGAGCTCAGCAACCACGAGGCATCCTAGAACTTAATGCTAAAAAGAGTGGGTGAAAAAAGTGAAATCACAGCTGTGAAAACCATACAGAAATACTCCGGGTATTTTAGCCAACAGCCCGTCATGCTTTATTCATGATTTTAAAGGAGCTGTGGGCATTTTTACTCCCTCTGAGTATTCAGCTCCGAAATTTCAGGCTCTAGCATAAGGACCGAAACTGAAATTCCACCACAGTTAAGGGCCTAACTAACCTTCATTTGAATCAACAAAAGAATTCCCACCAGCTGTAGTGACAATTATAACAGACCGCATATATCTACATTTAGGTACTCAAAGTACAAATATATGGTCCTTCCTTTTAATTCCTGAACAGACTGTCTCTTTTCAGAGTTCAGTGAAACATTCTTTGTTAGGTTGTTAGTGATTTTTTTAACTCGTGTTCAGGCTCATTATAAATGTACCATTTGGTATAATTACTCTTTTCCTCTTGGCCAACTTCCTATCAAATTCTTTAAAGAACAGAAATAGAATTTTATTTTTCCCAAGAGAAGCAATGTAGAGATTACAAGGGAATGGTTTGAACTTCTTAGCTCTTCTACTAGTTACTTTGTTCTTTTTCTTCTGGCCATGATGATAATTAAAAAAATATTTTTTTATGCTTATAATGATAGTGGTGTGATATCGTTGTGTTCAGAAGGYAACAATTACTTTTAATAAAAGTTCTCTTATTACTCCTCTCAGGTTTCTGAATAATCTAAAGATGTGTCTTCTAAAGCTCACATTTTTAGTAAAATAAAATAAAAGTATTRGCTATTTCTGCTTATGAGAACTTCAGAAGATAAAATTGCTCAGTTGTTTAAAAGTCCCCTAAGAAATTATATGTATGTAAATATTTATTTCCAGGCTTTCTAAAAATAAACAGCATTTAGAGTTAGCTGTCCATTTTCTCAAGGGYTGAACATTTTAGTCAGGGAGAACTTCCCATTGATTCCCATTCAGGGACCTGAAGAGCAGGGTACTAATCAGTGTGAGCAAGTGTGTCTGCATCCATCCAAATGGCAGTTAGGAAAATTATCAGCTGGTAGCAGTAAARTATGTTTGATCAGCAAGCCTGTAGACCAGATTCTGTTCTTGGATCACTTTTATATTTTGTAACTGAGTAGAATTTCCAGTTCAGGCAGGTATAAGAGACAAATCCAGCCATGACAATATAATCAGTACCAGCCCCCTCAAAAAGACACTTTAAGGTAGCAAGTCCTTCACCGAAACAAAACTTAGCAAAAAAATGTAACGAACCAGCTCTTCATCAGAAGAAATTTAGGAGTTGAATATACATGGGCTTTAGTTCTGTTTTTCTTAATGAGTTTGATTTTTTGTATTGAATGCCCAACATTTGAAGACTTGCCTTGAGGAAGATGCTCTGTAGCCTTGGGTTTCACAAAGGATTTGTGGTATGGTGAGGCTTAAATCCAGATTTGATCAGTCAGGGAATGACTCAAAGACAATTAGGATTGTGTCTGTGTCTTAACAACATAAACAKGTACAGATACAGCTGGAAGCCCTGAACCATGGTGGTTAGTTCTGCCTACATTTGTTGGGCCAATTATCGGTGTTGGTGGGAGCTGCCCACTTATGAAGTGATGGTCACAAACACCGCTCAAGCTGTTTTGCCTTGCAGCATTTCTTTTATGGCCCATAATCTAAGAGCCTTCAATTACAAATAGTCCTGTGGCTATGACTCATGTTCAGCTTCCTCCTCTGAATTCTTGGGAGTTGTGAAATTTAATCTTATTCTTGTAGACTCTACAGAATATGTTTTAAGGAGGTTTGGAGAGGCTTATTTTTCTAAGGCTGTGTGCTAGGGAACATAGCTAAGTGTCAGTAGGCAGGTCAATGCTATCTTCTTGAGGGTTTGTTTTCGGTCTCAGAAGTTGAATGGGCAGCACTGCAGGTTCATCCAGCTCTTGACATGTTTGTGCTTCGAGGCTGTTCCACTACAGGTTACACATGATGGTGTGAGGCTTTCCAAGAACCTATTTCTGTCATGGTTACTTAGAAAGGGCCAGATTTGTTCTGTAATAGTTTTTAGTATAGGAGCTGTGATTACAGTGCCTTAGAGACTATGGGATTGCCTAGATAGGAAATTCTGATTGGAGCCTGCCTTCACCCTAGGACATGAGTTATTTATGCCAGTCCTTCACAGGCTGCAGCACAGCTTCCTCTTGCTGTGTGACCAGGCAGCTCTGCTAGGTGGGCTCCACCTATCCATCCATTCCCTCTACTTTCCGGGGAGACGATCTAGCTGGTAGTGCCTCACTTCCTCTCTCCCCTCGTGACACAGATATCCAATACCAGAAGTAAAAGCAAGTGACAGTGAGAGGAAGCAACTTCCCCTCCCCCCTTATTCTCCTTTGTGCACAAGCAGACAGGATCAGGCTCTCAATATATCAGAGCTGTGACCAGAAGTGTGTTTTTTTAATCCGTGAGTGGAGGAGGAGAAGGAGATACGGGTTACTTAATCCAGGCTAAAACCCAGAAATAGCCTTGCAAGGAGCACTTCYGTGCTCACAGATGCGTGCCCTAACTCTTGAAACCATGCTTCCGCTTGTGTTTTCTTTCAGACAGTAGATTTTGAATTCTTCTTTAACACAACACAATTTTAGTAGGAGAGATGGAGCGCATTCTCCCAACAATCATCACATGAAATGTGCTAGTGTTCCCAAGGCAGTTGGGAGATGTGGGCTTGAACTTTCTCAAGCAGAGGATAAAAGTGACCCTGTGATTCACCCTTCTCCTAAACAAGCACTCTAGCTCTAAGGCTGCAACAGAAAAGTTCCCCTGCTATTCCCTTCCATCCTRCTTCCTCTGCTTTCTTGAAAGCATGAGCTCTGCACCTCTGCCCTTTAGGAAAGGAAAGAATTCCTTTCCTTTCAAGGTGGAGTTCCTACCTAAAGCAAGGATTCCTTTTATGTGTGTAATTGCCTTCCCATATCCCCAAGAAAAGTAAGATCTCTGATTTGCCTCTGCCCTCGCTGTTTTTCTCCTGTCTGCCTTTTGGTTGCACTCCACTCCTAGTGGCTGTTCTGGATCCCATTCTGGAGCAGCTGAGTCTCCATATATTGATGCCTGAAGCAGATCTGTGGATTCTGTCCGCATATCCAGGCACCCAAAATGTAGGAGCTGTARCATGGCTTAGTGGATTTAGCCCAAAATCTATATGCAGTAAACAGTTCAGAGATGGAACACAGGGAGTAATGAGAGCAATAAGGGGCAGACAAAACAGCTGATATTGGTCAAACCTAATAATACTTATTTTCTATAATTTCAATTATAGAAACCCTGCTAAAATGTTTGTAGGAAGAGATTATRTAGCTATTAATGACATAACCTAATAAGGCTCTCTTGTTGCAAGTAATAATCTTAYGGACTGTTAAAATACAGAAAATACTTAGCATTTTGAGAAATTTTGTATCAATAAAGATACAGGAATGCATGCAATACAGTATAGCTTTCAGAGGTTAAAATACRGCTTTCAGATTGCAGTCAGCATGAATAATTAACCTTTTACGTCAAAATGTGGAGGAAGTCGAAAGCAGGGACTAGATCCTAAAGGAATTAGACCTCTAAAGCTAGTCCTTGCACTTCTTTTCTAGCAGGGGAAACATGTATGCTGTGAAAGAGAGAACACAGGAGAATGCAGCACGAAAGCGTGATCTAATATCTGTACCAAAATGTGCAAATGTAAGTGATATAAAATTCAGTTTACATATATGATGTAAAGCGATATACACCTGGGGAGCAGTAATAACCATCAGAGATTTGGAACGTGTGAGTGCTGCTTAGAATACAAAGACAAGATACTGACAGTCTCTTCATGGCTCGTAAACCGGCTATACCAGCCCATTCAGTGCCATTGCTGCAGTGGCAAACACATCCATCCTGTGGGAGCTGTTGTCAGCCGAAGAGGTAATCATCCCTATTTGGCAAGGCAGCATTTAGACTGCTGCATTTCATGCCTTGTCTTTCAATGGRAACAGACTTTGAGAAGTTAGGGAAAGTTTAAATGGGCAATTCAAGTGGTAGAGAGAGGGCTGATGAAAATTAATTCCAGGTGGAAAGGGAAATTAAAGGGAGATAACACTACAGATGATAATGAAAGAACAGAAAATGAAGCATTTTCCTGAAAGGAAAACAAGGGTTTTTTTTAAATTGAAAATGTTTCAGTTCAGGTAAAGAGAAGACRTAAGTGCTCAGCAATTAGTGTAGCTGTTCAGGTTTACTGTCATGTCAAAAAGACACATGGCTCTTCTACTGCTTGGTTTTACTGARCAGAGGTTTTAGAATAAGATCTGTGTGCAGTCTGAAGTCAGGGATATTCGTGGTGCAGAGTTCAAAGGAAACTTTGCATCGGGAGATCAGTAGAAACTAATCTGAAAAATAAAGACTGGTTGGATGTGGATTGGGGGTAAGGAGCATTATGTTGTTATTTTTTTCATTTATTCAAAGGCGTTATCATTAAATAAAATGATATGTTCAGTTGATTAGATCTTCAGGGCCAAAATCATTTCCAGCCTGTTGCTACAGATTTGCACAAATGTAGCAGAAAGCTCAATTTAGCTATTGGTGTTTCCCAAGAAAGCTTAAAATCAAACCTTGTGAAATAAACTGCCTRTTAAGATAATCATGTATCTGAATATGAGCAATGAACTTTCAAAAATAATCCAAGATAAAACCTAGTGGTATTACCAGTGAAGAAGTTAATATTAGAGACTGTGAATGGKTGGGTTTCAGCCCACAGCTATGAAATAGCTCTGTGTCTTCCTGAATGCAGTAACCATGATTTTCTAATATAGAACCTGGGTGATATTATATRTTAGCAACATTAATAGCTGCTGTGGTGCCCATACAGACAAGGAACAAAACTGGTTATTGTTCCCCAGTAAAATCCAGAATGTTATATTGCCTCTGGGAGCACCTTTGATCAGCCTACTATGCTTCTCAAATCCAAAAAGTAGATGACTCCAATGCTGGCTCTTACTGGACCTTCTGAAAGTCAACATCATACTGAAAAATRTGGGAAAGTCATAAAAGCATACAGAACATGTCCAAGATGGCCTGTCCTGTTTTGCTCTGGACTGTTACATTGGCTGTTTTGAAGAATGGCCTTTCTCACTGCTTTTCCAGGCTTACTGTCTGTGTGGTGTATTATGTCCCACAAAACTCAAAATTACTTTGACCAAAAAAAACACCAAAACCCAGGCGTACCTTCAAAATTCTGGACTAAAAAAAAAAAAAAAAGAAAGAAGAAGAAGAGAATAAATTAGCTTTTAGGCTTTCTAGTTTTTAAAGTCTTTGCAGCATGTTGTAACAATGTTTGCAAAAATTCTTTTAAATTACTTGAATGCAAAATATGATTTATGATTTGCAGTGCTTTTTCTAATGAAAAATGTAAGCCTTGCTTAATCACTTCAGTCTGTATGAACTTCAAATACTTTGAGGTTTACAGTAAAATCTTGAGAGATGTCTCATAACAAAACAGCCTGTGAAAAGCTGTTATGTTTAGTTTTGCCAGTGCAAAACTGTTAYGTTTAGTTTTGCCAGTGTCCRAATCGTCTGGGATAACGATTCGGACAGACAAAAGTGAGAGGGAAGCACGTCTCCCTCTTGCCATGAGTGCAGATCTTTTTGGAACTATGCAGTATCTCTCCATTGCCTCTGCAAGATCTCTCAGGTCCTGGAATAAAATCAGAACAACTTCCCAAAAGCAGAGAGAGTCAACAGTGACGGTGACCCATAAACATCRTCTTGGATTTGAGACACCAGTCTAAAGACGAGACCTCAACAGTGTGACGGCAGGCACTGATGCACATGGACATTTGCCTTTCCCAGTTCAGCAAACTGATCCAGCTAGGRCTGCTTTTCTCTTTGAAAGCAAAAAATGTGCAGGTCTGGATTGGTTTGCGTTCTTGCAAGTACCACCTTTTTTGGGAACAGCAAGGGTGTGAAACCAGCCCACAGAGCCTGCTGTCAGCAGTGGATGTCGCAGCCCACAGCTAGTCAATAATCATTAGGAGCCAAAAAGGAACGTGGCCAACTCAAGCAAAAGATGCAGCAGAAAACAAGAGTGCAGAAATACGGCTTTTACTTCTTGYGTCATGATCTGTTTTTATTCTTGCTTTATTAAAACTGTCGTGGCTTTATGTTAATGTAGTTCATTCCTAGCCAGTGAWTATTATGCTTTGAATTAGCAGTGCTTTTGAAAGTATTTTTCATGAAAAATGAGATAGTCCTTCTAAAAAATAGGAGCAGAAAGGAAAAAAGAGCTGTGATTTGCATTAGCTCAGAGCTGTGTGCGTTTTGGAGAGGATGAAGAAGAGCCACATCATCTCTTCATGGCTGATGGAGAGCACAGCAGGACTCCTGGAATGCAGGAGAGCTCTGTGTGAGACAAGATACTGAAATTCAAGGAAGAATAGTCAAAATATGGAAATGGTTTTGACACTGTGTTTGGCTCTTAATGAACCCACCCTTTGGGTAAATTGCTTTCAASTCCAGTGTTAGTTTTGCCTGACCGTGAGTCCATGCTAGCTTGCTGTGAATGAGTGAAGCTTCTTGGGGGCAGGGAGAGCACAGCTGGTGTGTAATAAGGCAGCTGTGCTCTCTTATGAAGGGAGAGAATTTTTAAGGAATTTCAGTTAATTTGGGACTGGCCTTAGCAGTACCAATTAGGACCAGCTCTCAAGGAACAGTCATGGCGGCTCTGAGGTKTAGTCACTGTAAGAGTCCTCCCTAGCAGCACTGGTGGTTCAGAGAGGAGCACAGGAGAGTGGGTGAGCAGGCCAGAGGGGTTTCATGGTGTTTTGATTGAGGGTTTATGAATCAGAAAACCTTATTTGGCAGCAGTAGCATGTCATTCCCAGTTTGTTTGTTGGGCTGCTCGTATCCCCCCAGCAAGTAAGCAGAGAGAAGAAAGACCAGCCTGTTGCCTCTGACAGCATCTCTGAAAAATCACAGCAGTGGAATGCAGTGTGCTCTTACATGCTTTAACTAGAGGCACCTTAAAAAGGAAGGAGGGGAAAGGTATAGTCTCCTTGCATGTAGAGTCGGGTGGTCTCTACGCCCTTTGGTTTTTAAAGCCCAGCACTTTCAGTGAAAAAARAAGGTATAAGGAAACTCCTGATTTCCTCTGCTTTGTACCCTCACGGTTTGTTCAGGCAGTTTTCAGTCTTGCTGCAGCATGTCCCAGCCCCTGTCTAGGATGTTGTCTTGTACTGGGTGCTGTGTGGAAGAAAGGCCATCAGGCACCATGTGAGCAGTTGCAACAGAATGAAATGCTTTGATGAGACCACCTTTTCTTTCTTTGCTTTTAGCACAAATAAAATGTTCTCAGAATTGTCTATCTCCCCGTTATCCCAAAGAATTGTTGCTATTAACCCTTTCCTATGAAATGTCCATGATGACTCTCTGTTGCCAGCTGGCTTTTTACTTTGGAAARTTTTAGGCAGCTGTATCTGGCAGTGATATTTTAGAGGAAACAGGATTGTATTGCCTTTTTTATATATAAACAATAATACAAAAACAGTTTTCTTGCAAAAACATGAGGAGCTCAAATAATTTTCTAGTTTAGAGCTCTGATAATGGAATTGCCTTTGTGCAGAAGATGTGGCTGTGGCTGTTTCATGAAAACCAAATTAAATTCAGCACACTTAAAGCCTCTGAAAATTTTCCATTGAAATACACAAGAATTTGCCAACGAAATCTCTGATGATTCTGACAGTGTGGAGTAGATGTGTTGATCCCTTCATAGCTGTAATGTTCTTAATAGGGTTCCCAATCTCGTGCTCATGACACAGGTCTAGATTTAATATACTACAGGTGAACTGGAAACACTGGACTCCAGTCTTCAGACTGGAGGTGATGAAGATCTRTGTCCTGTCTTTATGAACCAGACGAAGTTTGTGCAAACCATTCAAATTAGTTTTACTGGCAGTGTTGCATTACAACACCAGCCCGGGAAGTTACATGATACTCCCTCAAAAAAAACCCTCCTGTATGCTGATTGAATTGTGCAGATGCTCTTCTCAGGAGAAGACAGTGCATGCTTCAGCCTAGCACTAGGAGAGCTATAGTGCAGCTGCGTCATGGAGAGCCCACTCTCTTGTGCTACTCATGCCTTCCCACTGTAAGTTTTGTCCTTTGTAGTCCCAGCTTACCTCTGTCTGTGCCTCTAATCACAGATACATTAATTCTCAAAAATASCAGCATGCATGTTCCCTGTAAAAGTGAGGGGGAGACCCTGCTATGTAATTTTGGCAAGTACCTACCTCAGATTTCTCTTACTTACTTGGGGAAGGAAGGGTAATTTAAATCTTTCTGTTTTGTTTTAATACTGAGAATATCATGGTATATTGCAGTGTAAAGATTTGTGCAATCTAAATTTTTTAACTGTGGGGGAAACTGTAACTTCTGCAGGAAATTCATCCTTACGTGTGKACACTGTTAAAATTCCTCATGTCCTTAGATTAGAAGAAGGAGGGGAAGGAGAGGCCAGAAAAGGGGGGCTAGATCTTCTGCGTTTTTAAGTTCCTAAGAAGTTAATTTGAGGTCACATTTTGTCACCAGGAAAACCAGGAGGTAGTCCATTTTGTAATCAAGGTAGTTTTTAACAGACACAATAATAATAAAAGAGGGTCTTTAGTTCTTGCTCCTGGTAAATATTAGTTCACACAAATTTGTCTTTCCCTTGCAAAAAAAGAATTACAGTATTTCCCGTAAACAGTATGCATCATTTCTTTGCAGCTTTCTCTTCCCCAATCTATATCACACCCTTTCAAAAGAATGGCTGGCGGATGGCTACCAGCTAGAGCTGGTGACTAGAGCTATGCAGAGCAATTTGTTAAAGATCATAACTTTACTAGTGTAATAATCCATATTTATGTTCAATCTGATTGTTAACACTGAGGCTTACAGCAGAGCATGAATTCCACTGGAAAGGAAAGACAATAACATTTAAATAATGACTACTTCTCCCTCCCCTTTTATTTTTTTCTGTAGCCATGGAAAATTTTGACTATCTGTGTGCTTCTTGGATAATTTATTAAAATATCTGTTCTCTTCCTTTTTTTT
>NW_028185661.1:1109279-1224480 GCF_003343005.1 Rhea americana | reverse complement strand
TGTGTGTGTATATGTGGAAACTACAGCTGAGGAAGTGGAAAGACTGGCTGCAATGCGTTCAGATTCTCTAGTACCTGGAACTCACACACCTCCGATCAGAAGAAGAAGCAAATTTGCCACTCTTGGAAGACTTTTTAAGCCATGGAAATGGAGGAAGAAGAAGAGTGAAAAATTTAAGCACACTTCTGCAGGTAATAATTGCAGTTGGATTGGTTCATATATCTTGAACTATTTGCTCAACAAGGCTAAGCATCAGTAATGCAACCCCAATTTGTAAGTGCTTTTAAGGTTATTGTAACCTGGCTGGCAGGGATGCCTCAGATTCTAAAACATCTTTAATTTTATTACCAGCTGTTTCTTAAAAAGCTAATCTAAAACTAAAACTAAAGCAGCAGCTTGCCAAAGCCACATTTTCASGTTCTGATATTAGAATGACGACATCACTCAGAAAAAAAATTGTTAAATTGATTTAGCAGATTAGAGGTAAAGGAAATGTCAATATAAAAAGACATAGTAGTGGAGGATGTAGCCACATTCAATGCCTGTAAGTGCTAACAGAGGACCAAGAAAAACACATGACAAAGGACTTGACATTTTGCGAAGTAACTTGTGTAACCGTAAATTATCTGATCCATTAGACAGTAATGATATTTCATTTGTTTTCTGAGGAGAAACAAATCTCTTTCCATTTCCTGTCCCATCTCTATTTAATACTCTTAACTTAAGACTTAAAAAAAGAAAAAAAAAAAACCCACCCAGGATGGAAAACTGCAAAAGCATGTGTTTTATTGTAAATTGGTCTGAGTCAGAATCACAGATCCAGGCATTTTTTTACTTGGTGGAAGTTTGTACCTGGCTTCTGGAATTGTTTTTTTGGGGGGGCAAAGGAGGGTTTTGTTATTTATTTATTTATTTAGAAAGCTTCTTTTCTTTGTTCCTCCATGATGACTTACAATTAGTGTATGGGTTTCTGCAAGTCTCGAGTCCGGGTTGACTGTGAGAAAACATGAGTTTTCTTCTGATTTCTAATTGTTTTTGCTAAACTAAAAACAAAGCACTGAGAATCTTGCATCTTTAAGTGCCAGCAGAGGCTAGAGATACACCAAGTTGCTCTTTGATTTGCTTATTGCACAGTGGAAGCTTTTAGGGAGGACTTGCATTTAGCTTCTGACATCCTATGTTCTCCTGCAAATGGCCCATAATCGCACAAGAAGCCTCATTTACCTAAGGGCAAATTTTTGCGTGAGCATGTGATTGAATGGAGAAATAAGAATTTTCAAGGATCATACCTACGGGCACTCTTTACTGTATAAGCTGCTCCTTGATTTGTCAGGCAAAGGCTAACAAACTGGAATTGGAATAGATGGCTGTATTACTCTGAGTGGTGATCTTATTTGTTGACTTGACAGTTGAGAAGCTATTGTCACCAGAATGACATGTTGCAGCAAAGCAAAAGTCTTTCATGTGCTGTATCGGTTAAAACCATAGTGCAGCGTAGCAAGGTTTCTGTGAAAATCGTACCTCTCTTTGGCACTTTTGCATATATGGACACTGGTGGCAACTAGTTTGAAGTTAGTTCTCGGTTAGTTACAGCTCGTAGCATAATCACAGAAGTACAGAACTTGCATGGATTGCAAAAGCCTCTCTACTTTTTATTTGTATGGCTTATCCAGCTCCAGGAAATGGGGTTGAGCTGCAAACTGTGGTGATTAGGCTGATTAGTTGGAAGCTTGCTCAGAAATGCCTGCAAAGTCTGCCGTGGGCATTACAATACCTGCTATGTAGATTTGCACCAATTTCCAAAACATTTGAAAGTACACAGTGATTAAAACCAGAGTAAAAACATATATCTTCTTTTCTCAGAGTAGAAGGAAGGTTTATCAGAAAAGCCAGCGTATGTTCTCCTCCCCTGGTAAGAGGGACTTGATAGCTGGAGAACTAATTTAAAAACAGGGTCTGTGGTTTGCAGGAAATGTTTCTTGATTGTAGTACGGGGTTTGATCTGAGTTGAATCCAAAAASAACTTCTTTTTTTTAATCTTCATTTCTAGTAAACCAGCAGTATCCTGCAGCTGTTCTGCAAAATTGGTATTCTTGTCAGCTCCCCTGCTAATAGCTGCAGCAAAATTGACAAGGATGTCAAATGTGCTGAGCACTCCACAGGAGCCATTGGRAGAGATGTGCTCCTAGATTGTACCAGAGCTAGGGACCCATGGTTTCCATCATCCCCACCCCGAGGGAAAAGGAAGCATCCTACCAGCCCCCGGGGACCTCCGGAGATCATCTAGTCCAACCCCCCTGCTCAAGCAGGATCACCTACAGCATGTTRGACAGGGTTGCATCCAGGCGGGTTTTGAGTATCTCCAGAGAAGGAGACTCMACAACCTCTCTGGGCGACCTGTTCCAGTGCTCYRTCACTCTYACAGKGAAGAAATTCCTCCTCACAGTCAGATGGAACTTCCTGGGTTTCTGTTTGTGTCTGTTGCCTCTTGTGCTGTCACATGACACTGCTGAAAAGAGTTTGGCCCCATTGCCTTGACACCCTCCCTTCAGGCACTTACACACATTGATAAGATCCCTCCTCAGTCTTTTCTTCTCCAGGCTAAACAGGCCCAGCTCTCACAGACGTTCATCTTAGGGCGGATGCTCCAGTCCGCTGATCATCTTTGTAGATGGACTCTGTCCAGTAGCTTCATGTCTCTCTTGTACTGGGGAGCCCAGAACTGGACGCAGTATTCAAGATGAGGCCTCACCAGGGCTGAGTAGAGCAATACCTCCAATCTCACTGAGAAAATGTCTTTAATTTTTGTAATAAATCAAAGGACAAGCCTATGAGATGGCATAATGAGAGCCGGCATGAGACTTTGTAATACGGGCTTATTTTCCTTTAGTGCACTGATGAATGTGACACTTCAAAAAAACCTCACATTAGCATCCTACAGGCATGCACCCAAGCTTTCCCACCTGTATAGAACATTACTAATTATTAAAAATAAATATTCATATAAGTATTTTATTAGCCTCTTATTTGCTGCAACAATAGATCAATTATTTTAAATGTCAAAAGTAACATATCGTTGAGATCAAAATCCATGATCTTACCTTTTGAAACTTCCATTGAAATTAATGGGCATTTTTTTCTGGTGAAGAGTGGAAGAAAGAGAGAGACAGGCTGATGGTTAAGGGTGAAAGGTTGCTTTTTTTCAGATTTCAAAATGCTAACATATCTATACCTTTACATACTAGACTAAAAACTCTGTTTTAAGGATTATTTTTTCAGAGATGAGCTGCTTTAAAATATACTAAAAGGCTCACTGGGCAAAACACCATCAAGGTAATAAGAAAAGTTGTTTACTGATACCTGACATCTGCATAAGATGAGTTGGAAAATCTGTCGTTTGGTTGACAGAGAACCTGAACGTTATGCTTGTGTATGGTTCCTCTCAACAAAGCAACGTTCACGTTGTGGTATTTGAACAAGTCAAGGCCTCCATCCTCCATCGTCATTACTGTATTGTCACTGACTAGCAGAAAGGTAGAAAAGTCTGTATACATTTTCAAACACTTTATATATTTGTAAGTTACCACCATGGTAACTTGTGGTTTGATATCCCTATAGTGACCATGTAGGAAGGTTTATGGTTTGATACTGCCTTGGTGTGGACTTAGTCATGAAGCTGAAAGTCATGTTTTCTGAAGCAGACATCTAATGTCTTTGACTTGCAGTTGGTCTGTCTGTGGGCATCATCGTAATGTGGCTTGCAGAGCAACAAGAGCAGGTAGAAAAGATCGCACCATGGAATACTCTGCTGTTGTGAATCAGACTGGAGAGATCAGGCCAGATCTCTCTTACCAGCTGCCTAGATCTGGGGTTTGGTTTAAGAGAGCTCTTCTTCTATAAGGTACAGTATAAGGAGGTTGTTCAGAGCTTTTTCCGGGAGTGACAGACGGGCTCAATCTGTGGACAGACTCAATCGCCAAGTGAACAGGAAGGGAAATTATACCATGTGATGTACACCAGTGTGCCCCAGCAGGGGCTAGAGCCCAATTAATGCTCACAGTAATTCTCCTCCTGGGCAGAAATGAAGTTCTTGCCAGCACAAAGTGTTTTTCAGTGCCAGGATTACAAATTCTTTTACCACAGAAGCTCCTAATGGCAATTCTTTGATGGACACTGAAACTCCCACCATACAATAGAAATGCTCTTGAAAATGAAGTTATGTAGGGAATTATACAAAGAAATTAAACTCAGCTACAATGTTATTCATGCTATAGTCAAAGGTGTTTTTTTAAAACTCATCTAACATTTCATCTTGCACAGAAAGCATGAAAACCTTAATTACCATAAGGGGCTGAGTGTCCCTGGCAGCGATGAGCAGTATGATAAAGCTGATAGCAAAAGCTTTGAGAGTACAGTGAGACTTATAAATGGCAAGATTATATCACTTAATGAGACTGTTTCTTTTATATGACGAGTAGCAGTCTAACTTAAGGCAGAAGAAGCTGGGAGGAAACAGTGAATTTTCTCTGCCTGGACAAGATTCCTTAGCTGGATGCGTCTGGGATGGCTCCAGCAGGCTGCACAATGATTTTAAAACCACACCAGGTTTCCTTGTAATCAGTAAAGCAGATAGCTAGAAAGTAAACTGGCTGATGTCCTCAACAACCCCTTTTCATCAGTTTTAATACCTAGATCTTGTTCTGCTTGCCTTGATATGAATTTGAAAGTAATTCCTCGGTGTGCTCTTGTTTTGTTGTACTGCTGTGCATGTGCTGGTGAAGTATTATTTCTGGCTACATTTTGGAGAAAGACCTGCACATTGTCTTCTGAAATAGAGGAGCTTGAGAGTAGATAGAGTTCTGGGTTTGGCTGAAATATTATTGAAGTTTGCTGGGTTTTTAAATCACTATATTCATAGAGAGCAAACTGCTTGGTCCAGACCATTACTGACTTTCAACCAAGACAGGCAATAATTGGTCCCTACAAAAGAAAGAAATGGTATATCTCTTTCCAGGATAAATGCTTGTTTTCTGTTGCTTGTGTCTTTGCCAAATTAACCATCTRTACTGGAATCTTCTATATCAGGTATCAACACATGACTGATTTTTTARAACCTTTTAGAAAAACATTGCAGCTGCTTTCAGAAGTCTGAATAGGAAAAAAATGTCCTGCTTTGCYGTTTCACGTTTCTGATGAAATTGGTGAATTGGTGCCTCTCTCTTCCCCTCACCTTTGCTCCCTGAGTTGCAGTGTCTAGACAAAGATGAAGAGAAAGCATGTAATGTGTACATGGAGGAAACAATGACTGGACTGAGAAAAGGGAACGAGAAAAAGGTGGGGAAATAAGGGGTCTGGAGAGCTCAGTAGTTTTTAGTCAAAGCAAGGGATTCAGCAGTGTTTGGGTTGGGTACCTACGTGCCYCCTACGAAGAACAGAGAAAGTCCAGCGCCTGAAGAAAGAGCTCCACAGAAGCAGTAGAAGATTGTCTAAGGTGGCCAGTCTGCAATGTGAGAGAGAAGAAACCCAGCTTTTCTGCTCCTCCTGGGAACCTGTCTTCATTCACATCCTAGATCTCCCTCCTAGAAATAACCACTTAAAACTCCTTTAACAGGGTAATGAGTCAGTCCTCTGGTGCAGCAAGTCCCATATCCAAAACCTGGTGGGTGAGCTAGCAGGCCACAGGCTGTCCGGTGACAGYGATTCCCCTGCCTGGTGCTTGGAGTGCTGTCCTGAGAAGAGGAAATTTCAGCTTCTGCTTCACTGAATACTTGATGTGTTTAAACTGATGTTTAAAACTGTCGTAGATGTTGATGTTTAGGAACCCTCTCAAAGGGACAGAGACTAGGCCTGAAAGTAGCAGAACAGGATATAGGAAGAGCCAAAAGGCAAATCAGCATGAACTTGATCAGCCAGGTTCGGTTGGCATGCTAAGGCTTTCAAGGCAAGCTGGTAGGGGGACCTGCAGCCCAAGGACCTTAGGACTCTCTAATCCTTGTTCAGACAGAGGATGACAGTCTTCTCTTGCCTCTATTCACTGTAATAGCAAAAGTGTGTGCGTTAGATTTGGAGATTGAAGGCTGATGATGTGGATAGTTCCACAAAATGGAGCATAGGGKTTTTTTGGTTTTGTGTTTTATGGCATGCATACATAATTCTTCTCTTTACTTTGACTCTTGTTCATACTCTTTAAAGACTAAAAATCAAGTGTGTCAGAACTAAATTCCCTCAGGCAGCCATTAACTGCCCCTGTCCCAGAGTCTGTATTAAAATAGCCATTCATTTGATGCCCAAATACATTTTTTTTCCCTTGCTAAGCTTTGGTGTTGTTCCARTCAGAGTAAAAGAAGTGATCTATAAAATTCTTCTGACAATATATTTTTGTAAGTCGAGTCTCCTAGTCAGCAGAGGGAATGCTTAAATTTAGTAACACTTACATGCAAGGACTTCGGATGTTTCTGATTAATAACAAGAAGAAAATAAAAAGAAGTGATAAATTTGTGCAATTAGAGGAACTGCTATTCATAAACCATCTCCAGATCATTTTATGCCTACTACTGATTGATTATTTCTCCCTACAATAGGTAAATATTTTGAATTTTGCTTTCCAGAATATTCCAAATGTTAGAAATCTGATAATTTGTTGCCAGTGCTGCTCTTAAACRTTCCTACTACTTCTGTTTTTAAAATGATTGCCTCTTGTTTTTTTTCATGTGAAACTGTCTGACTAGCTGTTAAAATATTTGTACTATTCATGTTATACATCTGCGTGATAATCCAAAGGGGAAATGTAGGTTAAAGACTCTCTGCCACTGATCCCTCATACTTTTCCTCCTTCCCTTCCTCCAGCACCCAGTTTTCTCCCTGCTAAGCCTTTGATTTTAGGCAGGTGAGCTGGGAGAAATTTTCTCATGTGGAATTTTTGGATCTCATGTCAATTTTTTTTTTTTTTTTTTGGTTTTTCCAAGTGCTTGTCAGGTTATAGATGTCTATCCAAAAAATTCCTTCTCTACATTTTCAGACTCTACTTTGAAAATAGTATTTTTGTTTGCATTGCTAGCTAGCAAGGATAATGACTGCCTTTTAAAACACTTAATGATTTCATTCTCTTCTCCTGAACTTTTGTCTAATAACAGCTGGCCAACAGAATACTTGTTTTTCCATGTTTTGCATTCCTATGTGAAAGAGATATATTGGAATTATAATGCTTCTTGTACTTTCAAATCAGACTTTCTAGATCTGGATGTAGATTTCTGTGATAATTACGTTTTCTTTTTCCTTTATCCTCTTACACTGATGACCTGTAAATGTAAAGCTGAACTGGTGTTGAGCAAGAGAGTGGCGAGGCATCTCCCTTGTAGTGCAGCTGAGTCTATGGTTACGCTGAAGTTTGATGTGCTTCAAWGTCCTGTTCTCACTTTTTGAGTAAATCTATTAAGGAGATTGTGTGAAATTTTCCATAACCCTTTTGATGTGAGTTAGCAGCCAGATAGCATAGACACCGGTTGAAGTCAGGTATTTTTGGATAATTTCCAAGATTTGGGGAGCATAGAAAGAAATGGTAATGATGTAAATCATAGTGCAAGCTTCCAAAAATGTTCTCCGATTTTTGAAAGCCCAGCAATACAACCCCTTTTCAGAGGTACTCCGTAGTCCTTTGTTCATTGTTTTGTGTTTGTTTTTGACAGAGGGCAAACTCATTTTCTGAAGGAAAAGCTGGCATTTTACAGAAACTTAATGTTCCTATATGTTCACAAACATGCACTGACTTAGGCMAATATTTTTATCTGAAGAAAATTCCAGAAAATAAACACAATATAGTTCAGTATTTCTTAGATGGATCTTAGAAGGTTTTTATTCAAATTTATATTTCTGTTTCGAATTTGAACTAGATATTAACAAGGATAACTAAGAGGTTAAATTCCAAATATGAAATGGTCTGACACAGATGAAAACATTTTTAATTTGAGTTTGCTGAAATATTACACCAGCTCCAGGACTGAATAAACAATAAAAATATGTTTTAAATTTTATTTTTGCATTAATTAAAAACTTCACATTTTATATATTCTTGAATTATGAAGGGGGGAAAAATTCACCATCTAGATCTAAATGTGGGTTAGCATCTCTGCATGCAGTACCATTTTCATAGTATCTTTTTAAAAGCTAGCCAGGAGTTTTGTGAGAGTTTGTGCAAAACTATAGAGGATTTTTAAACATTTGGTCTATTGTCTTTCTATAGAGTGAACAAGACTAGACTGTGTATTTGCTTACTGCTGTGAAACCAAAGATCCGCAGAGATATTTAAACCCAGTGGTCGTTTTCAACTATGCAATTAGACTAAGAGCCCAAAGCTTATGGTAGGAGAAGACACTTCACAACAAGTCCAAGCCCACGGTGACCCCAGCTTCTTAACTGCTTGATTTATACCTCATCATCATTTTCAGAATTTGCATTTKAAATGCAAAATTCAGGTGCTTAGGTATATTCAGAAGATGCAAATATGATTTTTACACAGAAGGCAGTTGTAGTATCTGTCTATTTTTGTACTTGAATTGCCAGGTGGAAGCTTCTGGTTCAAAAACAGGGGGAAGGAGGAAGGGAGCATTTTTATTCCACTCTAGATCAGCGTCTTTCTGCCTTCTTGAAATCTGCTGCATAACGTATTTCCAGGCTTTAAGAAGAGGACTTTGCTTAGCTGAACTGAAAATGCATTTGGAGACTGCTCTAACCCCTTGCCAGCTCTTCACACTGCTTTAATGGAACATTTGAGATGAGGCCCTTCAGTGTGTCCCATCTTACCAAAAAGGGACGTGTAATGAGGCTGTTTGGGTTTTATGCTAATTACATTTCCAGCTGCTATGAAGATTATATGAGGCCGCCCAAGCTGTAATACTGCAGCATAATTCTATAACAATGCATTTCTGTTAAAATGATATAATGATGCAATTAATCTATTAGAGAATTTACAACACATTTTGAGGCTTGAATACACGCCATGCACACGCTGTTAATATCCTAAGCTTCTGCTTGTTGTGCAGATTACAGAATAACATTAACTGGAAATATTTCAAGAAGTGTTTTACCAACAAATTAGCAATAATAGAATATTTGGTTTGGGGGAGAGAGAATCAGTCTGGAAGCAGTTCATTCTCCTGTAAAAAATTGTTGTATATTCTCAGCTGCTATTTCAGTGACTCATGAATGTACAGTCCTCATCAAACTAAGCTGTTACAGATTACTTTAGAATGTTTTCATTTAATAACAAAATATATCAAAGCTTCTTTTTATTTTTAGATTGCATTTGAAGCATGGAAATTAATTACCATCTTTCAGACTGTTGGTCTTTGTTCTTCAGGTTTTWAATGCCCTTTTTAAAGATGTGGGGGGAAATAGGAGCATTTTAAAGGGAAACAGAATTACAAAGCATTTGATCGGTGGTAAGAAAAAAGACATAACAGTAGTGGACAGTTCTAAAGCCAGGTTATCTACATAACCAAAAAACACTACTGTATTTTTCTCTCTCTTTCTTATTAGGAAAGAAATGGGGATTAAGCTGGCTGGTCTCAGGGTAACAGAGCACTGGAACAGGTTGCCCAGAGAGGTTGTGGAGTCTCCATCCATGGAGATATTCAAAAGCATCTGGACATGGTCCTGGGCAAGCTGCTCTAGGTAACCCTGCTTGAGCAGGAGGATTGGACTAGATGATCTCCAGAGGTCCCTTCTAACCTCAACCATCCTGTGATTCTGTAATTCTACTATTAAAAAACTCATACCCTCAGTCATTTCCATACTTCCATCAAAGAAACAGTTGCTGAAAATTACCATGCAAATTTGTCATCAGTAAATAGTCTGTATTGCTCAGGGACATGCCCTGAGATTCTGAGGAGCCTGTCTTTGGCATGGTGGATTTCAGGTGTTTCTGCACCCAAATCTTCTTTGTAACTTCACTGGTTCCGTAGTAGTTTTGTTAGAGGTGAACCTGGCCCTTCTGCTCCAACAGGAATGAAATGGAAAACCTAGTGTGCTTTTCACATRGTGCTGTTGGGTGATTTCCAAACAGGAAATTTTTTAGATGCCTTCACCACAAACTGCTGTTGAGGAAGTTTTATTCCTAGAATACTGTTTTACTTTTGCTCAGTGTTTCCCGCAGCAGAGTAAATGAAGCAGGAACCCCTGGGGCAAGAGTGGTAGTACATCGATTGGCTGCTATTGTATCGGTGACTTGACTGACATCTGACCCAATTTTTGACTGGGAAATGAGTTCTTGCAGTAATTTGAACATACAGGCCTGTGGCTCTAATCTCATTAGCTTTTTTTAATGACATAGTAGCTGCCCAGTATATGGTTGTTTATGAACTGCAGTAAAAAAGCACACACAGATAAATGAGGAGAAATTGGCAAYAGGGATGAGAATCCCAGAGTTGAAGACTGGAAGGGATGGCAGTCACCTAGACAAAGCCATGGGCTTCATGAGCTCTTTCTAGGGTTGCTGGAGCTAATATGTTGAAGAATAGTAAGTTGTTGCTAGAAGGAGAATGTGAAWTGCCCTTCATGCAAAGGTTTAACAAGAAAAAAAAAAGATTATGATTTGGGATAGAAACATAGCTTGATAAAGAACTTTCTTTTTTTCCTGGAAATCTTGGTCTAGGTCTGGCTTATATTAGGGCTTGTTTATAAATCGCCTCTTGGAAAAGTTACTCTGAGTTATTTAAACCATAAATATAAAACAGATTAGTTATATCACYATAAACCCTTGGGTGGATGTTTATTTAGTTCATAAACTCATTCACTTAATTTGTTAAGACCAATTCGGTTTTGAATGAAAGCGTCCGCATAAGAGTTTAATGTGGCATTACTGATCCTCCTCGGATTATTTAATTCAGATTACTTTTCCTGAATCTTGTAAGCAGCCAGCTAGTGTGCAGGAAAGAGTAGAACAAATAACTACCTTACCTGCAACAAGAGATGAGATCTAGAGGCTACATTTGGTGAGAGTTATACCTAGCTACTCCTGGAGTGAATTAGTGGACTAGACCAAAGAAGCATGAGGTGATAATAGCTTTTGGCGAAGAGATAAAACTGCTAACCTGCATCCCAGTCTTGTCCCTTTAGAAGTCTACAGATAATTACACTGCAGATATTGCCAGACTTAACTGCAGTTTGCCAGATTTGATTGCAGTTTCACCAGGTCTCATCTCTTTTTTCTCGATCAGTCTGTCAGTGTGTGAGTTAGAACTCCAACTCACAAAGGCAAGTAATTCAGAGAGCACCTTGCATCCCATTAGTAAAAAAAAGATTTCTCATGCATGTGACTGCAGGAGACTTTGAAACCAAAAGCACAGGGAAAAAATTCTCAAATTCTAATCAGCATTTAATCTCACCTGATGATTGATTTTTAGCCTGAGGAAGAAAGGCTGCGGGGGGAGGGGGGGGGGAGCTTATCAATGTGTACAAGCACCTGAAGGGAGGGTGTCAAGGGGACGGGAACAAACTCTTTTCAGTTGTCCCGTGCAACAGGACAAGAGGCGATGGACAAAAGCTGAACCACACAAAGTTCCGCTTGAACGTGAGGGGGAATTTCTTCACTGTGAGAGTGACGGAGTACTGGAGCAGGTTGCCCAGAGAGGTTGTTGAGTCTCCTCTTCTGGAGATACTCAAGGCCCAGCTGGATGCAACCCTGTCTAACATGCTGTAGGTGACCCTGCTTAAGCAGGGGGTTTGGACTAGATGATCTCCAGAGGTCCCTTCCAACCTTACCGATTCTGTGATTCTATGAATGTTTATAGTTGACTTTACTGAAACCAGTTATATTTTCAGATAAATATTTCAGTTCTATAATACAGAGTCTGAGTAAAGAAGACTGRAGATAGTTAAAAATAAGACTTATTTTGGTTTCCATTGATTTATTTAAGCCAAAAATATAATGCTACCTACTGTTAACTGCATTTGAATTGTTTATTATCTGCTGGATGTTCCTTTCATGACATCAAGTTTAATTTGCCTTTCTGTCCCCCTTGCRCACTTTTACTAAACAGTGAAGGTAGAATAGATCTATGACAGCTGAACATCACTCACTTCTTTCATTCTTGCTAGAGTTGCAGGTATACATTGTCAGGCTGAAAAATTGGTTTTCTTAGAAAGTCTCCTATTTTGCAGCTGGATGTGTGCATGCAGATGTTTTAAGGAGCAGACCTTAGTTTCCCTTTCATTTAAGGTTTTAATTTAGTAATTAACACCCTTTGTCCTTTGTATCTTCCAGAGCTCTATGTATACCTCTCAGAGTTAACCAGGCAATTGCAAACAATTCTGCTTACCAAAAGAAGCAGTAAAAATCAGCCTTTTGCTGTAGTGAATCACCCTTCTTTGACTTATCCAACAGCATTATTTGCCTAGGTAAAAGAGAAATTACTAAGGAATTTACATTTGCCACTAGCTAATGCTTGAGCCTGAAAACACAAATCCATCACAGACCTTGGTCTGTATGTGCTCTTCACTAATTCCTTACTTAAAAGTAGCATGGGGCTGACAGCTGAAGACTGCATAGATAAGCAGTACTCTATGTTAGGTCTGAATAGWGCCCAGAAATGCTGCTGCCTGAAGGTGGCATGTATTTGTGCTGAAAATAGTTCACRATAGGTTTGATTTCCTTCCTGCTGAAGTGGATGAATTCTCCCCCTGTCTTCTTCACTGGGTGCAGGGTGCTTGGCAGGTAGTTGCTGGATGCCAGAAGCCTTTGCTCTTACAGACAGCCCACAAAGGCTTCTGCCAACTGTGCTATCTCCCTTTTCAGGTGCTTTGTAGCTAAAAGAAGATACTGGGGCTCGGTAGGTGCTCAGCTCTTTGCAGTAGTAAGCTTTGTGTYTACAAGCCAAAATGTTTCCAGGATGTGCATGTATGCTCAAAATGCACCCTTGTCACCCTTTATATTAAAGTTCTGCCTGAAAACACTTTGATGCCCATGAACTTTCTATCACCATTATCAGGAATCAATGCTACATTTACACTTGCATGCTGGCACTTACATTTTCAAAAATATCCTTAACATCCTGTGTGCTTTATAAACCTGATCGAAAACTCTGTAAAAAAATGATCTTTGGATTCTCTCTGGTTTTCATGGACCTAGAATCAAGCCTATATTAAGTAGCCATATTAGCACTCTTCACAACTTCATATCTAATGAGAAAAATATGCTACAGGCAGAATAAACGTCAGTTAAAAGATGTAGTTGGCTGTAATGAAAATACTCGGGTGGCATTTGGACTG
This sequence comes from Rhea americana, assembly GCF_003343005.1. Taxonomy (NCBI): domain Eukaryota; kingdom Metazoa; phylum Chordata; class Aves; order Rheiformes; family Rheidae; genus Rhea; species Rhea americana. Next base: position 1,211,217 of record NW_028185661.1, on the reverse strand, counting down.
AAGTTTAGATATGACTGAGTGTTGGGGTTTTTTTGTTTGTTTGTTTTTTACCCCTCACTAGCTAGTGGCTTTTGGGCACATCATCTCTTCTGGAGAATTTCAGTTTATATTTGGGGAGGAAAAAGAACTATAGTTTAATCAGCAACAGAACTTATGAAACTTGATTTCACATGGGTTGCTCCCTTCAGGATCTGGTGTTTAATTGTGATGCTAGGAATGGCGTTTTGGGTCTCTCTCCGCTACCCAGCTTCCTACTTTCATTRAACTTTAGGAATGTAAAAGGTCTTCTTTTTCTGTTGCAAATTTGGCTGAAGTTGGAAACAGATGGTGAAACTGTCAGCTGGAGGAGAGACAGGCAAGAGAGCCACTGGTGCTACTAGAAGTATGCAGGAGTAAATGGGAGGAAACAGGCATTGTTTGTCAGGTACAGAAAAGGTTACCTTGGCTATTCTAGTTTTAGACTGGGAGGTGAGTTTAGGAGAGTGGCAGTGTACCTGGGATCCTTTTACAACTTCAGTCTTTACCCCAAAAATATCTGGAACACCTGACTTCAAATTTATATATCTAAGGAAGGCAAGGATAAGAACAAGAAACTTCTGTGAAAATTCTTTATGGAAATAATTTGGGATTGTATGATCTTTGGAGGATCGTTGTGTGTTCCTATCCCTCCATTTGCCTTGAAAAGAAGCTGGTCAGGGGGAGAAGATACTAACAGTTCCTAGGGGAACCAAATCACCGGAAGAGAGAAGTGTTCCTAAAGGGAAACAGGAAGGAACAGGAGAAGAATCCAAAGATTTCTGAGGTAATCAGTCTCCTGGAATGAAACATGATTTTGCTGGTTGGAGGAGCTCGCTTCAGAGAGGTTCTCAAAAGGCAAGAACCAAGGGACATGAAGCTGCTCTCACRTAGAAAAAAATCCCAAAATAATCCATGGAGTTCTTTGACATGGCATTACTTAAAGGTAAAATATTTAAAAGATTATACTTGTCTGTAACTAGTTATATAACAGTTACAGTCTTTCTATAGAATGGCTAAGAAGGCAAGAAGCTTTCTCTCCCCATTTTGAAACTGGAAGAAGCTTTACTCCCTGGTAAGCCATAGTTAGCTGCACTGCAAAGAGAACCAGTACCACAAGCTTCATGGGATATAGGAGAGGGCAATATACATCAAAGCAAGGAGGGAAGAGAAAAAGAAAGACAGTTCTAGTAGCAGTTTCTGGAGATGCAGTGATGATCCCAAGTGCACATGCATTTTTCTGCAGAGCTCATCAGTGCTCCTAGAAGTGTGATGGAGCCCTGAGCTTCCCCTTTGCATGACTCTGGTTGTGAGTGAGTGGGGACATCACTTCCCAAGCTGAAGGAACATGAATGGCAGTCCACAGGCATGTGTGGGTTTTGGATCAGACCTCTCTCAGCCTGAGAGAAGGAATGAAGTTTCTTTACGGACAAATCAGTATGGGACTGTTGTGGGAGTTTTGTGTGTTCCTCATGAAGCGTGGTGAGAGAGCAGATAGCACATAGATGGAGCAAAGGCACAACAGCATTTTTGTTTCTTGCAATTTTCCAGCTGGTTTTGAGATTTTTACAGAGGTTGGGCARCCACATCCAGAACTGTTTATATGATAACCCTCAGTGATTAGTGAAARTGTATTTCCTTTGCCTTCTCATTAGCTTTGATAAGGGGTCAGCCTTTGGCTGTCCTCATCCTCATTACATGGGACAGTATCCTGGAAGCTCTAGGAAAATGATTATATTTTTATTATTTTATGATGTATTTTTAAGAGCTTACACCTGTGCCATTGGCTATAAAGAGCACAAAGTCAGTCAAGATCTAAGGTTCTGAATTCTACAACTAGATGTAATTTTGYAGTATTTGATTCTAGCAAAGCACAGAGCTCAGTAGTTGCTCTTTGGACCATGTCTCATTCAGCCCTTGAATTAATTGTATTGAAAGTTTTGCCTGGGTTCCTTAACTAACTTGGAATAAACAACAGCAGAAGCAAAAAAAAAAAAAAAAAAAAAAAAAAAAAGAAAGAAAGAAAGTATATTGATTATAGAATGAATAACTGGTCTACTTGTTTTTACAAGGCAGATGAATGCCTGCTGTAACCCCTACCAGTTGTAAATCTGCTTCTGCTGTACAGATGTGTTCTCTGATGATCTGATAATTGAAAGATTCTCTAAATCTTTACTGGCCTTTATTTACTTATTAACTAGAGGATAATTCTAAAGCCTTATCTCTGTAATGTCACTGAGTTTTTGCTACAGTTTCTTGTTTCCTCTGGCTGAGGGTAATTCATGTATGAAGAAGCTCTTAGACCACCAGCGTAGCCGGGAATGGGTGTACTGTAATGGTCTCACTCCCTCCTAGAAAGGGAGCTCAAAATGAGTAAGGAGAATGGTTTTCTCCTTCCATGGTAGGATAATTCAGTGCAGTATTCACTGGCCTGTGTCAGGATCTGTTCCCAGTTGTATCAGACTCTCAGCAGATTTGTAGGAAGAGGTGGGATCTGAGCCACTACTACCTGGGGGTACAGTATTTCTGGGTGTATATATGAACCAATATGCAGCCTATAGTCCAGATGAATGCTCTGATAGGTTCACAGAACGGAACCACTCAGGTTTTCTGCTCAGGGCAAAAGTGAAGGTGATTACAGGAAATTCTTGTATATTGGTTTGTAAATGAAAAGAATGCAATCAGTGATGGATTCTCTTAATTAGTGATGAATCTAAACTCTCCCTACTGTCAGGCAAACATCATATGCTTATATATCTATATACACCTTTCYTAGCATAGGAGCATATCATGTAGGCAACCACTAATACAGGAGCTCAAGCACATGTACCCTTGCAGTAAACTCATGCCCATAGATGCGATATTTACGCCCCAGAAAGCCTCTAGTTTAGAATGACTATTTCTAAATATYGATGTTGACTTTTTGCATCTGAAACTATAAAGATATGCTGAAATGAGAGGCCAGTGACGCTGTGGTGTTTCTGGCATTAGTGTGCAGGCTACATTCCTGTAGGCTAAAATGCACTGCAAGTAGCTGACAAAACCAATAAAAATCCTCCTACTTGTTAGTCTAGCAGATTAGTTCATTTTCTGATTTCACTGCAAGGGTTGTGAGACTGGCTAACCTTAACTGTCCTCATTGGAGTGACTGGATTTAGACCAATTTGTCTCAGCTGTGTGATAGTGGCCCACGTTCTGAACTCACACAGCTGAGACTAGAATTGGTACCACTGAATTAACAAATATAACACTAGTTCACACTTTTGGTCAAGATATTTTGGTTAGGATTTTTGCATCTATTGAGAGGGAGTTAGTTGAACTCCTTTTGCAAAGGGTCATGAGCACCCCACTACCTCCTCCCAGTTGGGAATTGCTGACAACATCCCATGGGTTATTCTGCACACTGGAATCTAAACCTAGGTTTTCCRAAGACCTGAGCTTGCTGCCAGTGAAGCAGGTAGCAATTTTGCAATCTCTTCTTTGTCTTCTAGCACTGGATCATTTACTGAATTGAGCTGGCACTGAGCAGTTCAGGGTAGTCATGTCCTCTTCCTCTCAGGGTCCTCATCATCAAAATGACCGCTGAGGAAAAGAAATTTCATCTGACCARAATCTACTGGACTTTTCTCTTTGGATTACATACCTTCAGGGAGAGAATGGCTTTTTGGCTTTTCTGTATGGTATCTGTTTCATCCAGGAAGTACARTGTGTGTTTGGGCACCCTTGATACCTTGCACTGCAATAGGGGTTATATTGGTCTGTTTTATTTCCTTGCATTCCTAGAAAGAAGGACCATAAAAATGAGCACTGGGAGTACTCAGTTTAAAAAACTACAGAGGAAGATATCTGAGATGTTCTTCTTCTGCACTAGTTGAAAATATGCCAAATCAGTTCACTGCATAGATAAGCTAACTGGAGAAACAGAAGAGGGGTTCTGAGGATTGAGCTATCTAAAAAAATCCAGCATTATCTCCAGAAGAGCAGTGCTCTCTCTTAGCTAGTATTAAAGCAAATACAGTACTGTTATGCATATTATGAATAAGTTGGTGTGCATACTTGGTCTGAAACTCCCTGAAGATTAAGGTGAACCAAGGGATGGCTAGCACAAGCAYGTGTGCAAAGCTATGAGCAAAGTTGAACAGTCTTTCTGCTGGCTGGAACTTCAGGTGGACTCCAGCAAAGACAGTTGAACTTCTATGAGAGTGTCTCTCCTGCTGCAAAGAAGCTGGACAAAAAGAGGGCTAACACTCAGGAGCTCTAGATCCATGTTATACTTGGTTTGTAGCTAGCATGGTAAAGAGTTGCTCTATTGCCCTGATGACTAGTTCTGTACAACCTTTATGTTGTACAGCTTATGTTCTGCTGTTTTCCCTAGAACCTRTATGTGTGTTTGAGCACTACATTTCCTCCTTGCAGCAGATGAAAGGCACTTTTTAGTCTGTTAAACTTGATGGTAAAATCTCAATGACAGCAGGGCTGACCCTGTGTAAAAATCACAGTAGAGGCAGGTAGCTTTCTTTTGATTACGTAGGATGTTCAAGGTAGTGAAAAGACCATTTTAAACAATGCTGCCAAGTAAAGAAGAAGAAAAACAAGATTTCTGTGCTAGAAATAATGTCTTAGAAAAAAAAAGTGGAAATTGTTTACAGAATACTAATTTATGGGTCATCATTTGCTTAATTTTTTTTCTTTCGCTTTGCTTGGATAATGAAAATGGGTTGATCCAGACAATCTTTAGTCAGTCTCATTTGTAGCTGCTCATGGGAGAGTTTCTCAAAGTCTTTTGAAGCAAGAGTACCTCTGTCGAAGAAAGAGTCTCAAGAGCCATCTCTTGTCCYGTTCCTGACTCTGTGACATCCCCATGGTAATTGAATTGATTGCTTACGTGGAAATGTAATACAAGGAAATTGTTGAGGCAATTTTAGCTGTCTCTTAATGAAATGCAACAGCTGGAAACTAGGAAGAGCATGAGCATCATGGGACCAGTCAGCCCTCTGTAGAGAAGCAGCAAGTGCTGTGTAAACCACAGTCAGTAAGTCTCTGAATGAGAGCAGCTTTTACTGAGTGGGTGGCTAATATTTTGGTGGAATGCTTAAATCCAAACATCACTCTAATTTAATTTCACAAAGTATTAGGTCTAGGGAATATAAATTAAGCAGTAGCTATGGTTTTAAAAAATTAGAACCAATCCTGAGCCAATGTGAGCACACTGACGTGTGTCATCTTGCCATCTGCCTGAGATCATTTAAATGTCATGAGCTATCCTTTTCAGCCCTGGGTGCACTGTATTTTATTAAAATATGAGCTATTTTTCATTCTTTCAATACTGTCTGCCTTGTCATTGCTGGCAGTGTACCTCTGGAAGATTTTTTTCATTTTTATGTACTCTATATCATGGGAGATTTCTTAATGTACATAGCAGCTTCCTCAACACAAGTATGGTCGCCAGTTCTTCCTACTAGAGATGTCATAGACAGATATTGATGTTATCATGTTCAGTGCAGAAAGAGACAAAGAAGAAGACCTTATCCATGTCAGGAAAAGAGCATGTGCAAGAGGCTTGAGGTGGTTCATTACTCATTTTTCAGCATTTTTACATCAAGTAAAATGCCCATATCTGTCTGGATCTGCCTGCAGAATAACTCCCATGGTAAAGAAACCATAAAAAACAACCAGCAAGTCTTCTGCTAAAACTGCACATACAGTTATGTGCCTTTGAGTATTTCTGGCAGGCAGCTAAGCCAGGGCTTCTAGCTTTTTATTGGGTTTTCTTCTGCTCTGTTTTCAAGCAGGCAAGCTAGGAAAGAAAGCACAGACTTGGCTTAAAATCATACTAGACTACGATTTCRTTACTGTGTCTTTTAGAAGAGCTATGTGTGATCTTTCCCATTTTATTTTTTAATAGTTAACACTTGTATCTGGATAAGACAAAACAGCAAAAAATACTGATTTTTGCTTACATTAGAGCAAGTTCTACTTTGCTTTACACCTTCATTCCAAATGTCTCAGGCTAAATTATGCTTGCATTTGTGCCCAGGTAATTCCTGTCGCTTCCGTCAGGTTGGGTAATGCAGGCACTGTAAACAGAAAGCACAAACTGGCTCCACACTGCACTGTTCTTTCAGTCTGATTTAATCTATTCAGTTACATTTAACTAATTTAGGAGCTAATTCCTAAACACAAACTGAACCTCCTGTGGTCAGTGTTTTAAGATAAGAACAATGGGGCAGATTGCGGAGGCTTGTACTGCGATGCCTTATCACTGTACCTGGGTTTTACTGTAAACTATCACTGCTTATAAATGAGTAATAGGTAGGGAATGTAGAGAGCAGGAACCCAAACAAGGCAGGAGTAGTTATCTAATGTGTATTTGTATGATTATCACATACTCATGCTTGCTCATGTGTACTGACACTTGCCTTCTTCTTTCTAGTTTTAAAATTCTAGTCAAAATCCATGCATTGAAAACTTGTAGCTCATAATTTATATTTCAGTGGAACATGCTTGGTGTGAATTGATGTGAACAATTACTCTGTGAGGTTAAATGCATTTAAAAACATTTAATAACTCAACTTAGGGAGTGAGTYATCCAGAGCAGCTTGCTCAAGGGCAGTACATAGAGATATATAGATASATAAGTAAAGATAGACATTGCATGGCTCAGTGAGCTGGAACAAGTTGGACAGGCATAAAAACATTGTATGCCCAGGTTATTAGCATCCATATTTTATTTTAATTTGCGAATTTTACTATGTAATTTGGAATCATCTCAGTCCTTGGCCATTCTACAACAGTTTTTGCTTTGGTTATGTAAACATACATATATATTATTTTTAAATTGAATTTATGTATTAGATGCCACTGAGCAGGAGTAAAGGCAATGGAGCACATCAGTAATGGTAGGTTTCTGTTACTAGCTTCTTCTAGCCTTGTAATGAGACATGAGAAATTATAGACTCTCTTTTCTTTCTTATTTGATTATTGCACCTCAAAAAATAGATGATGAGAAGTCTCTAACAAGTAAAAGGTTTTGCTAGATTTACGAGACTGCTAATGATACAGAAATAGCTATAATAACAGTGGTGAGATGCAAAGTGAGTGTATAGTATCTTGACCTTTTTAAGAAGGTGCCAGATTCTTATTGCCTCTTGTTGCAGTATGTGATTCCACATCCAATTAATTGCAATTGAAATGCTTCATTCCAAATGTCTTTGCTCCGTCAAAAATTCATCTTATTTTTCCTGAGTTGAGTTTATCACAATAGTAGCAAAACATCCTTTAGAATTTCAAATATTTTAACAGAGATCTACACTTTTCATGACCTTCCGCTACTCTGTTCTACTTAATTATGGGAGAAAAAAAGTGGAAACACTGACTTCATTTACATCTYTGTTTCTACTTAAGAATGAAGAAATTGCTTTGGTGTATGGAGAGCAGTATCTGACCCACAGTGGCTGTAATACCATCTGCTAATTAGAGGATTTGGCAAAATGATTACAGTTCTCTATTTAAATTAGAAAATTCTATTTAAAATTGGAAGAATTGTGGATTCTTCTTCTGCTTTTGGGATATGCAGAAGGCTCATCAGGACAGGCAGACTGCATGTGTTTTTGTTTGGCACTGAACAAACAACGGCTTAACAAAACAGGACTTGGCTCAGGTATCAGAAGGACAAAACTCACAGTTCTTTAAAAGAAAAAAATTATGTTTTTCTCACCTGTCACGTGTCGTTCTCTCTACCTGTCTCTCTCTAACTATCTGAGTATGCACACAACTCATAACTCTTGCCTGTTAACTATGTTATACTAATATTAGTCCATAGTATTCCACAGGCAGTAGCAATTGAGTTGCTTGAGAAAAAGGTATAATATGCAGCATTTTATGATGAACAGCATGAGATTACAAACCACTTACATTTCCATATGACAGAAGGATTATTACGTATTTATGAAGATTAAGTTTTAATAATGCTGTTAGCTACAGCTACAGGCATACATGGGCCTAGGTCACATGTTTGGATACAAATATTCCTTGAACTCTGTTGAAGTTCAGATCTAAATTTAGAATGATGAATTATGTATAATTTTTTAGCTAGGTCTTGGGATGGGAATATAGAAAAATGCTGACTATTCAGCTACTATGAAGCTATCATACCTGGCTGAATATTACTGGAACTTAAGATGCTTGCATTACAACTATAGCCATAGTTCATTTCCATTGATGTATAGTCAGAATAATGCTGATATTGCAGAGAAATTGGTAATCCTATCATTTTCTTTAAATGTATAACTCGTGACAGTGCAGAAATGGTATGGAGCAAACCAGAAAAATACCCATAAACTGGTATTGGGCATTAGTCATCTAAGCACATTTTTACAATAAAACGTTATAATCTGGGGACTGAAAACCTAACTGCAGTACCAGGATGAGGATTTTGTAACACCTTCACCTAAGCTTCTCGAAGARATGTACATTTGTATATTAAAAATGCTCCAGAACTTGTGTGAAGGAACTTTACAGAGGACATCCATAAAATATGGAGTCGAGCAGAATTTGCCTCTCTCTAAGAATAAATTAGCTGGAAAAATTGTTAGAATCAGTGGATATTCCTCCTYCTTGCTGTTCATTTTTAAGGAAAGTCCCCTATAGAAGCTTTGTGTTAAAGCAGTCATCTATTACAGATGTCTTTTCTGTATATAAGCCTTGCTCTGGAAGGCGGCACCTGGCTCGATTCACTGTTTCTCCACAGAGCCCTGGTGAGACCTTAGACAAGTATCAGCTGTCCCCACACAGGTGCTAGAGTTGAAGCCATAAATATGGATGTTAAAGTTCTGTGTTTGTCTATTGGTTAGTATTTTCTATTTTCCATATTTTTCAACATTTTTGTAGATACTGAGCAGATGCTGCGTAATAGTAGGTGTTTCTCAAATGAGARTAGTTCAAAGCAGAGGTGTTGGGAGAGCTCGGAGACAAACATAGAGAAAAGTTGGAGGGTGAGGGAGAAGCATTCCTGTACTGAGGAGTGACTTTGAATCCAATCTTATCAAAAGGTTATAACRTTGTTTTGGTACTACATGTGGCATAGGAACTTACTTGGCATGTAGGTTTTACATTGTTGAYACAGAAAACAGTCTGCAAACTTGAAAGCAACAGTTGTGCACAAAATATGTTCTCCGTTGGCTGCCATTTCCTAGGCTATTTGCACAATGTGGTTGTGACCTGGAGGAAAAAGCCTAAGGTGATGTCTGTGTTTTAAGCTGTATTGTGTAAGGTAGGCAGGACTCATAACAACATGGGGATGAAGAACATTCAGAGATTCTAATACAAGATTTCATTTCTTCCTTGTTCTTGCCAGGTTTGTCACATCTGATCTTTACAGGATATGCCTCAGTTGGCAATGTCAGCCTCTGTGTTAGGTAGAAACACTTGCTCTTAATGTTTTAGTTTAGCTCTAATAATCAGGTTATTGTTTGGCAGCAAGCATGTGCCAAATCAGAATATGTAATATCCTGTTCATTGTGAGAATAAATTTTGTTTCTGCAGTCAATTTGCTGGACTTCAGTAAATCCAATACTTCAAAAAAAAAAAAAAAACACACTTACTGCCATTTAGTGTTGTTTTCAAAGCCCCGGCTCTGCTCTACTGCTTCTTTAGTACATTTGATCAGACTCTTAGGGGACCTGTGAGACGCTCCCTGCGTATGCCCATCTGTCATTATATTCTGCTATGTAAAAGATCTGAAAAACTCACAATGTTCAGAGTCCTCCATTATGATTCCTCTTAGGAAGCTAGAGCATCAAACTGCTTATTGCAATTACTATCTAAGTCTGCTTTGTTCAACTCACTTGTATCTTTAAGTAATTTATAGTCACAAAGAGTAAAGAACACCTTGTGTCATGGAGTGTCCATCCTTTAGCATATGTTCCTACTAGCATATTTTCCCAATACAGGACCACAGATATGTTACTTTAACCATTAAAATTTAACATATCTAACTTTCAARAAGATTAGTTTTGAAAAGCACCACTAAATTTAAATTTCAACTTATTTCAGTCATGCATGCCTACCTGTTGGCATTTTCTTTTCATAAATACTTCTACATTCAAGTTTCATCCACATGATTACCTATATAAAGCACAGTGCAAGTTTGTTGGCTGCAAGATGCACCCATGCTTTTACATGGGAAGAGATGTTTGCAGTTACTTAAAGGGTCAGGGTGTACCAAATGTTGTCACCAGAGCCTTATCCTAGTGAAAAATCTGATCATTACCCGTCATAATTCTGACCATTGGAAAGAAAATTAAGTCTTAAGAGTATTACCCATGTTATTTGTAACTTGTCCTCATTTTCGTAATGGCTCTTTTGCGCATGATTTTGGGTCTCAATAGCATTTGGCATGTGAGACCARTCACAGCTAACTGTTTCAGCATTTGCTATCAAATACAAGTATATACTGCTCAGAGTGAACTCTTCTGTGATTTATCTGAAGAATAAAGACAGTGATGGAAGAGGAATTGTTGACTGAGTTCAAATGACATAAATTCAAGGATGTTAGACTGCTTCTGAATGTTACATGAGCAGAAAAAACATCTATATTATGGATATCTTGTTTGCCRTATTTGAATAAATAGGAAATATGCTTTTATGTGAGCTTTAGAAATAGCCGTAAAAGTGACAAGCAAAACTTTCTCAATCACTGGAGATACTTTTATTGCCATTTTTCAGATACATTTTTTTATATAGGTTTTAGCTGGGTAATAAGCAATATGATGAGTATGCAGCTTTCTGTTTTTAAGAAGTGGCTATTTAAGAAGTTCTGGAGAGCGTGTTCATCTCAACCAGTTTTAKTTTATGTAGCTAAAATTCAGCAAGGAAATCTCTCTCTAGTGACTATGCCAGACACTAACATCACAAGTTCCTGACGGAGCCCAGAAGAACAATGGACCAGACCAGTGGTCAGACTAAGACTTGGGACCCCACCAGTGCCAAATCCAGGGTAGACACTCTTTTTACACTGTCTGAAAGTTGTTTTTCCTCTTATGCTGMGGTCAGTTATTCCAAAATGGGAATATTAAAGGTGGGGCTCTCAAATACATGTTTGCTCCCACACTGGGGCTTTGACACACAGACACACACGCACACCCRCACCCTTTGGAAGGTTTTCACTGTGCACACCAATGGTTTTTCTGACAGACATTCAACTAGCTGGGTTGCTAATGTGCGGTGTAATGCAGAGCACCTCTCCGTTTCTGCAGACCTGTGCGTATGTGAAGTGCGTGGCTCAGGCTGCAGCTTTACCATATCATCTTTACCATACCGGCAGTAAGGTACCRCGCTGGGGCTCCACGCGTGAGGCTGCTGTTATCGTATATCTGTTCTTGGCTGCAGAATGGTGTATCTGTCTACAAAGCAGGTTCCCACTCCTCGGCCTTGTTGCCCTGAACATTRATGTAAGCCTTCACTCAGTGATTTCAACATGATGTACCACGAAAAACATCCAGCTAACCTTTCCTGTCACAAAACSTGCTCAGGCTTTGGACCTGGCCCAGCAACTTCTGCTGCCTTTGACTGCAGCCTCCATCCTTTTTGAACTGGAAAATTATCTCAGAATATGAGTGAGTATAAAATAAGTTAAAACTAGGATGTTTGGCGTGACCATATTCAGAGCTTCATCTACAAGGGAAGAAGAGAAGCCTGCRGGCTGAGGGAGCTTGTCAGCAAAATCTCGGTTCATTTCCCTTCTCCCAGTATTATTAATAGGGTATGTGAAAAGTTAAGTGGGTTTCTTGTAATAGCCTAGTTAAGCTATTTATTTTAAGAGGTCTATTACTACCTTTACTACTGCTTTACTTTAGTACTATTAGCCCTACCTTTAAAGTAGTTTTCATGCCATGTTAAGACAATTACCTACTACCYGCTTTCAGCTTCTCATAAGCCTGCAAAGTCTTGCAAAGAGGGGACCTATATTGGCTATGAACCTGTGGCAGCAACATACACCGCCAGAGCATTCTCAGGTAGTCACAAAAGATAAATTAAAATATCATGATGAAATAAAGCCCACTGTTCATACCATAAAATAGACTTGGCTTTCAAGTTCAGCCTTTCAGACTCTATTCTTGTCTCACATCTAAGAAGAATCAGACTCTAATTTTATTTTGACTTTGAGTTTGAGCCAGGCCATTGCTTTCCCCTTTTTTGTGGCTGGCAACAAGGGAGAGTCATGCAGAAAATGACCAGGTGAAAGARTAAAAGCACAGAAAAAAAAATGAACCTTTTATTTTCTTAGTGTTGATCTTAAGCAAGGAGGTTGTATTTACTGTAACTTGAGGCTTTCCTTTCTTTGAAAATAACATTAATATCATAGGCATTGGCTGTGACAGCAGGGATTGGAATACCTACAGGAAAGTGACCTTTAGAAATGTATGGTAAAAGATGACATTTTGAAATACCTTACTTTATTCACTGCAATAACTCAGATTCCTTAGCTGCCTGACTGGAGAACTAGGTAAAGCTCGTGACTGATTTTCTACAGGCACCTCACCACTGTCCACCACTTTATTCATTACCTATTGGGGAAATCCACTGCCTGGCAGCTCTGTGTTCTTCCTTTAATGTAAAATGTGGGCATATTAGGATTACAAATTTATAAAAAGAAAAACTGTTTATGTTACTAAAACTAACCTGGAAAACTTTTTTTTTTTTCATTTCATACTTAACACTTCAATACAGCRTTGTGCCAGCAAAGGAGTTAATTACATATTGCCTTACCGTTTCAAATTGGGCTGTGATTTTCCCTTCGGCTCTTGCTTTCTTCTCCTCTTTACGTCCTCCTGTACACACTTCCTCCTTCCATTTCTCTTTCTTCATCAGTCTTCACACCTTCCGCTACTTCCTCTTTCTGATCAGCTTTCTTCAGCTGTGCTGCGAGACGAGGCYTTTTCTCCCTCCCGAGCTGTCCTTTGAGTCCACGGAAGTGCCTSTAAGTCTCCCATCTCCGGCACTGCAGAAAGCACGAAAGCAGCGGCAGCACCTAGYGCCCGCGGGATCCTGGGGTGAGACCGGATCACCCCTGCCTGCCTCTGGGGCACGTGCCAGTCCGGTGCCTCTCGCGGCTCAGCCCTGAACATACCTGGAGCGAATACGATAACCTCCRGAGGAGTCAAGTTTAGAGAGCAGGAAACTTGCCTGCTTTAGACATGCTCTTAGCAAGACCGTTGGCTGCATCCGTGGAAGGGCAGAGTCAATTCAGGATGACGATTTGGTGCTCCCACAGTACTTTCCCCTCATCTGCCAGTAACTCTTATACTTTGTGCTCAAAGGGCTGTGTGCAGCCCCACAATGACCTTTCCAGGCAGCAGTGCACTCACCACACTGGACTGTAAGGATGGGTAAAGTCCACTCCTCTTATTCCCTCCTGAACCTCTCCTGCTAAATCCATAGCTGTGGTTGTGACTATAGTACATAGAATAATAATATCTAGTTCAGTTTCTTTCATACCTTTTTGTTTTAATTCATATTTGATCTGTAAAAAAATGATATACTGAAAGAGAAATAATACATCTCCTCTGGCTTTAGACCACACCGTTTCTAGGTCTTCCTGAGTGACCTGAGACACTTGTACGTGTCTCAGTTGTCTCCCTGACAGTTGTAATAGTTATGTCACTGTTACCAAAATTACAGTTTCCAAAATTACAGTTTCTGCTGCACTGCAGAGTGTGAAAGTGGTGTCAAGAGTTGGCTCTGAATGTAATACCAKGACGTTTTTCTTCACTCCCTAGACGTTAAACTGAAATGTGTTTTCTCTGGAGTGTTGTGATTAGGTTTTTAGAAATAGCTGGTGGTTTTGAGCACTGATATTTTCAGAGATTGCTAATCGGTATAACCTTTATAAGACTCTATGTAGATATTTAATATTTTCCTGAAACTCGAGTGCTTTTAAGATGGTTTCATTTGATCATTGGAACCAAGAGGCACAGAGTAAATGTTTTGTCTTTAAAAAACAACTGTATTTTAATGTACTGAAAGCAAGGAAGTAATCCTTGATTTTAGGTGGTAGCGTTCAATATACAAGCACACAGTGACAGTACTACAATAGCAAATATAAAAATGAGAGATTATTTCTGAGGGAATACTTATACATAGCAAACTCTTAGCTAAAAATAAAGCTTTAATAGGCCCACAAGGACACTGTATGTTTTTTTTTTCTCTCTCATTAAAATGAAACCTTTTCCGTTGTCTAAAATTATCTTTAATTAGGATTGCATAACCTAACAATAAAACTGCTGATGATTAAAACCAGCAGATACATTCAGCTCACAGCTTTAATTAGATTAAGCCTTTCTTTGCCAGAAGTAAGAGATGGAGCATTAGGCCTCTTTAACATTTAATCTGGAGAATGCTTTATAATTGTATTTAATACTGTGAGGCAAAACTTTGAAGAAAAAAAAGCAATCTGCCAGCATCTTTTTATGTAATGCTTGCATAGCTGTTTGTCATGTTTGCTTCAGGAAGATGTAGCGGGGGGGTGGGTCTCACATGTGTATGTAGTCTTGTGAAAGTCCAAATCACCTCTAAAGTAGCTTTGCCAGTAACACCTTCCTTTCAGGCCTATTTTGTTCTGCTGTCTTCAAGACTACTGGAAAACACTTAAAAAATAATAAGCCTAGTGGTTTTTCTAGTCCATCATCAAATCTGTGATCAGTCACTCCCATGGGCGGGATCACACGTGCAGTGTGCTTTATGTTGACATGCATTCCTATTCAATATATGATGATAGGTCATTAATAAGCAAATTTATCAGCCTTTTCAGGGCTTCAGATGCTTCAAATTCTGAGTGCAAGATTTGGAATCTCAACATTATTGCTGTCCTGTATGCACTGGGTACCAGCCATCACTCTACAATGGGGAGAAAAGAGCTTATTGAACTTTATTGCAGTTGGTATGATTCACCTTTTAGCTATTTCTCTGAGACCCCTAAAAACATGAGTACCAGCTCAGCTCCACTGTCTTAATAACAAATTCTTGACATAGAGTGCAGAAAAGATTGGTTGAATTTATTTGCTTCTCCAATACAACTGTGCAAGATGTGGATAGGTCTTCTTTCCTCTCTGAGTTCATACTGTACCAAAGCCCTAGAGTGAAATTGGGTGTGTAGCCTCCTTCTTCCAGGTAGCTCACATGTTGTTTCTTTTCTCCTAATCCATAAAGCGTAAGTGTCTAGAGATGAGGACACAGCTGGACATATGTACTCCAGCAGTCCCTTGCCAACAGGAAAGCATCATGGTCAAAAAGAGCATGTTTATATAATAGGCTTCAAGCTTTTCCACTTAAGATAGGTCCAACCTGACTGCCGAAGTTCCAAGTTACTCTTGCTTTCTTCATTGCCCTCTCTGAGTTTTCCAAAATTTAGTTCTGACTTGCATGGCTTAACTCAGAAAATACATGCTATGGCTAAAAGATGTGGTTTATTTCTAAAAAGTGAAACTATGTTCTTTCTTGAATTTTAACAAAGCAGTTTTATTTACCAGAATTCGTTTATTTCAACAGAACAAAGTGATTGGATCAGTTGTGTTGATGTGAAATAAATGACTCCACTCCATCAGAAAGTATAATAATAAGTAACTGAAGACAGAATTGATTTAAAGTTGATAATAAATGTAAGGCAATATAACTAATAGATACTAAAATAAGTTGAGGGGCTACAATTAATAATTAGCAAGTTCAGCTGTTCCTCCTAAGCAAACAAAATTGTAGGTGAGGTCAGCTGGAAGCTGGACTCCCTTACTCTTGTTTTGGTACGCTCAGATTCTGATCCTATTGAACTCAAATCTAATGCTACTGAAGTATTTCAGGTGACCATGGCTGATAATAACACTACAGCCAACAAAATAATCTCTGCTGTTTTTTCAGTGAAAAGAAGTTTCCTATAAGAAATTTGAGCTTTTCACCAGATTAAAAGATGCCCTTGATGAACAGAGTTCACATGACTACACCTATTTAAAGGTTGTTCTGCTGTGCTAGTGAAATCTGTCATTATTCCGTTCCTTAAATTTAATGCTGAATTACATTGTGGGGGCGTTTACCCTGAACAGTCACGGGGAGGCAGAGATCATGGCATGATCTTTTAAAATAAAAATGTTATGTAAAAGTAGTCTAATGTTAAGGAAAAATAATCGATATTAGGACAATGCTCCATTTTATTGCTTATTTCATTTAAACTGAATTCTTCTTAGCCAAATCTTTCTGAGGTTCAGTTACAAACCTGCCTGAGCTAATCACTATGTGTGAGCTTATTTCCAGACTGAAAAGTTAGTATTTCTAATCAGAGAGAGAGACTTGCTAAGGTATTTTTAAATCAAATGTCTTTGATCATAGAGGCTTCTTAGACATTTTAAACTTTGTATTTATTTTTAGTGAAATGATTTATTCCTTATTTAAATTCTAGTGGAAGAAGCAGAGCAGCCTGCTGAGGTATCACAAATGTTACAGTGTGTAAGAAAGATAGTAGTTTTCAGCTAGCTGAAAACTTGCAAACAAAACTTGTCATCAAATAACAGGCTTGTTTTTTCCCCTTAGATGTCTATTCATAAGGAAAACATAGCGCTTCAGTTTTCCCAGCAAAATTTGTCCTATTGTGTGTACATTTAAAGGTGACATTTAGAATGTTTTTAAAGTGATCTTGTTACTTTTACCCACTGAAATTGGATTAATTTTGAAGACAACAAAGATATTTTCCCCTTAGAAGATTGAATCTTGCAATCACAAAGTTTCTGGGATTTGTATGGAACTCATTTTGCTGGAGATGTAGGAGTAGTAATAAAAACAGGAGTTGCACTCCCACTTTCCAAGGCCATGGAGTGCCTTTAGTTTGGGGGAGTGTTGCGTAGCGATTGGATTTTGGATCTGGTCTCCACATCTGCAGGGCTGAAAGGCAGCATTGCTCCATCCGCCCCAAGTTGGTGGGAGACCTTGTCCACGGGTTGAGCATCCTGCTCAGATGTGTGGTTCCCCTTCTCCCCTGCTGCAGAGTGGCAGCGTCACACTGCAGAGGGCAGCTGGGATTTGCCGTGGATTTCCAGTCAGAATGGTACCTGGGAGGTGGGCTGTTAAGAGACTGCTCTAATAGTGGAGCTCTTTGGTCTGCTTCGACAGAAGCTGCTGTAGAAATGCAAATAGCTTATTAATTACAGTGCATCACCTCATGGGGTAGGAGAACTGGGTTGGGTTGTGGTTTATGAGTCTACAAAAGCAACCTTATGAAATGCTTTAGAAACTGTGGAGTTTGGAAGAAAAGTGAGACTCGACTAGAATTAGTAAAGCAATTAGACACCTGCTTCATCAGYTTGGCAAAGCAATTGTCCCTCCCTGACCTCCGGTCTCTCTCAGCACTGTTACTTCATGTTTCCAAGGGCCGAGGGAGAGGAAGAGAGTCAAAAGAATGAGAAAAGAAAATCTTCCTGAAAAAGAACAAATTCAGCAAAGAAAGAACAGTGATTCTGCTTCCCTAGGGTTGTTTTCCTGGTGAAAAAGGTATTAGCTCAATCGGGATTTGATAATTTTGTGTGGATGCAATTAACCTTTGAGCCAGACTCATCCCCCTACCAAGTTCCAGAGCTGCAGGATTTTGTGATTTAAAGGAAATATTTTATTACATTCATAAAGATTGGCTTGAGGAAGTGTATTTCAGCCAGATGCTGGAAGACTATTAACCCCCCACAAACACATACAAAGCTTTGGTGGTGTTACAGAAAGCATCGCATCTCCATCTTAGGAAGCATAGTTAAAAGGCTGCTAGTTGATGGTGTAAGGAAGGCTATCCCTATACCACACCTTTGTGGTTAAGTTAATATGACATGAAAAAGTCTTTCATATTCTTTTTGCACCACTTTTCACTTCTGTGAAATAAGCAAGTTACTGTTCCTCCTCTCTCTATAAAAAAAGATTCAGAGTTACCAAAAATCCGCAGTGGATGAACACTCATTCATACCAACCGGATGAAGCAATACTCACTCGTAGCAGTACTTCTTGCTTATTCCTGTGTGTGATCCTACAGCACACAGTTCCACGTGAATATGAAATGGGAAGGCAAAGTCGGATGGGGAAAACACTACTATTAGCAAAATTGGCCAGAAATAACATTGCCATATTTATATATTTATTTATTCATAGTTTCTAGAAAGCTAAATTATATCTTATTTTCCCTCATGCTTTGTGGAAAGGCTAGGAGAACTTCCTTGTATTATCAAGCTATTTGCATTGCAAATGTGGTAAACTAATGAATTCCCATCAAGGGCAAATTCATAAATATTCAAGAATTCACCAGTTTAATTCTTCCTTTTTCTCCATGAAAATTCATATTCAACTTCTATTTTAGAAAGCTTCTAGATACATCTAAGCCAGCACTGGTCTTTCTTCCCAACTTCTGAAGTCTGCTCTGTGCATTTACTTTTTTGTGTCATGAAAGTCCTGCAGAAAACTTCCCTTGCGGCTGCTCTGAATACGCATGCCAAGCCTACAACCGTTTTGCAGGGCCAAACTCTTGGCCCGTTACTGGGGCAAATTGTTGGATATACTGGGTTAGGTCTGGTGGCCGGGAGGGCAGATTTCCTCCTCATGAGCTTTGGAATAGGGTTATGTGTCATGTACTGCCAAGGTGGCAGGGATGCTCCTGCGCTTGAGGGCCTGGCAGAGGGCTTGCTGCACACTTCTGATGGCATATGGAAATTCCCAGCAGAATATATTAGAAAAAATATATTAGCAAAGGATATTCACCCGTTCCCAGTGGTTCAACCCCCATCACAAGGGTTCCTGCAACTTGGACGGTGTCAACTGAGGTGTGCTGTCACTATGAAGCCAAAGCCGTAGGGAAGAGTTTAACCTGAGGGAATAAGAACATGGCACCTACATGCACACAGCTATGTTATGCTGYGGGATTGGTGCTTCTCAAAAAGAACATCTGGCTTTTGCACTTGTTGCATAGTGAGGGCTAGGTTCTTCATTTTTATTGTTCCTGTGTGCTTTACATCCTTTTTTAGGAAACCAGCAGAGCTGTGCAAAGCATTACTAATTTGCTGCAGGATCCACTCTGTTCTCTGAATTTGAACTATTGCTTCACTGCATAATAAGGGAAGTCATGCTGCTAAAGATTATGTGTTTCAGAGGAGGGCAGGTGTTAACAGTTACTTGTAGTCACTCAGGATACTCTAGAAATTTTCACAAGAACAAGGACACTAACTTTCATYTTTGGATCAAGTTCCACCTTGGGCAATTATTTTAGCCTTCCCCTTTCATACCTTCTGTGTGCAATTTCAAATGATCATAGTTTTTTTGCATCCCCTCAAGAGCTGCAAGGCTGTGTTGCTAGTACATCTCAATTATTACTTCCCACCCCAGTACWGGCTGCATTTCAGGGATGGCTGAGTAATCTGTTTATGTAGTCTAAGAATGTATTATCCTCTTTCTGATGAAAGATGTAATACCAAAAGTAATTTTAATGTGACAATTGGTATTTTTTTTTAACCTTGATTTAGTTGTCAGAGCCAGTGCCTACTATTCTTGTTACTGTGATTGTTCTTCTTACAACATGCCGAGCCAAAATAAAAGGATAGAACAGAACACAATCAAAAAGTCACTTGAAAAAATTGCCTCTTCTTTGTAAAGAATGTGGAAAATCAAATGCATCATAGATTTTCCTTTCAGTTCTTGCATCTGATCTTTGGTAAAAGTGACCTATGGTAGGAGGAGGACTTCTGTTTCCTTTTGCTTCCATTTACAGGGAAGATGGAGATCATTATGCACTTATATTTGCATTTTCTCCTGTATTAAGAATGTAGATCATATCTGTCCTGGAAGAAGCTTTTCCTAAGTAATTCAAATTATATCCTTTCAAGAACAGAGTGGCAAAAAAAATACCATGTCTTCCAATTCTAKTCAAAAGTTTGTTCTTATTAGTGTCAGTTAAAATATATAAGACTAATTAACTCTTTGGTGAAAGTTAACAGTTTTACAAAATCAGGTAGCATTACACAATAAGTATAATTTCAGTCCCTCCAAAGTTCATCAACTGGAGATAATCACACATATTTCTGATATTTCTGGAAAAATAACTGCATGGAAAGAATGTTTACCTCTCTCTCTTTCTCAGGCCTTTTTATGCACCAAGAAGAAATGCAAATGGGCACTTGTTAAAAAATCTCCCCTTTAAATTCTTTTTAAAAGTGTCAGCTTCCACTGTTGTTTAGAATAATGTAAGTAATGTAAAAATATATACTCTCTGCTGCTTCAGATTATGTCCATAATAAGCACATAAGCTCTACTGAAATTTTATCTAACATTTAAAAATGTGTTAGTGGGAGCAAGATTTGGTTTTGTGATTTTAATAATTAGTTACTTAAATTGCGCTTTTATTTTTATTCTTGAAAAAGTCAGAACTCTGTATAATATGTTGAGATGGAGGGAAGCCAGCTGGCATGTCCATATCAATCCATTGACTAAATAAATATGAAGTGTCATGAAATGATTCTCTGCAAATATAAAATTATAAGTATATCCCGCACTTTGCCAAGGCAGTAAGCCTGTTGTGAATATGGCTCATTCCACTCTACAGAATACTGGCTGAATATTATGTAATAGTCACACCTGCCTAACTCCCCCGTGATGCATAAAGGACAAGATAAAAGGCTATTTGATCTCCAAAATATTCAAGATAATGCTAAGCAGATTTTAAGTCCTTCAGGGTTGCACTTCTTAAGCATTACACAAGAGATGCTCGCAAAAAGTACCCACCCAATAATTGCTCACTGATTTTCATGCATTCATCTCCATCATGGTTAGCCCTGGGCTTTTTCTCAGATACAGCCTTCAAAATTCCTAACATGTCATCCAAATTCCAGGCAAAAAAATCTTTTTAAAATTTTCTTCCCTTTTTTTGATAGGTTTTAATTCTGTGTCATTTTATTTCTTGGCTTCCTGGATAATCATGTGTTCCTGTGCTCAGTGTCATTTTGCATAATTTTATAAATTATAGCAGATATCACAAAGCATTCTGGAAGTGCTCATATTTATGGGCACGTCTGAACTCTTTGGCCACACTAAGGTATTTGAAGCTTAGAAATACTGTGGCACGGGCATCCTCTCATTTGTGTTCAACCACTATCTTCTGTTAAATCAACAACAAAACAGGAGAAATGGTGACAATTGTGTCTCATTTCAGCTACCCTTCCACTACCGTCTAGCAAATAAATCCCACCCCAAAAGCAAGAGAGAGTCCCTGAAAGTCAGATCCTGTTGAGCAACAGGATTTGGGAGGGATTGATACTAGTTGACCTGAGAGTTGATGGGCAGTCTGTAGCTTGAAAGATTAAATAATGAAAGAGTTTCTTAAAGATTTCAATTACATCTGAAGGCTTTGGGGAATGAAAAAAACAATAGTTTACATACTTAGCCAAGGGACCTACACTTATAGGTCTCTGGGCCTCAAAACTTCAATAGATGTCAGTTGTAGAGCTCTCTTAAAAAGTATTCCAGAACAGAGACATACGTTTGTAGTAAGTTCCCATTCATCGACATCACTTACACTATGAAGGAGTATACAGTTTCCAGTAAAAACCAAGTTTGCCTGAACCTTTCTCTAAGCTTAAAGCCCAACACACCTTGGCATTTTGTGTAAATAAGATCTAATAATCTATGTCTTTGGTTGTTTTTCATTTGGAAAGTCTTTATGCCTCCTGGTCCCATTCCCTTGTCCTGCTATGTAAGGATGCCTCAAATCTTAAGACAGGCTGAAGTCTTTTTCTTCTCCTTTTTTTAGTTCTAGCATTGATCATTTCTCAGTTCTGTTAAGTACTTTATTGACTTGGTGAGATAAGAATTATCTAAACTTTTGAATTTATGATTCTGCAAAATATATGGTTATTGGTTATGGTTATTCCTTTGACCTAGAAGTATCTAAACTATTGATTCTGAAGCAATTGTTTTTCACATTCAGTGTGACTAAGCATTATGTTCCTCACAGTACATGATTTTCAGTGTTGATCCTGAAAGCTTTTACTGGTGAGTTTACAACTCCCGGCTGCATGACCTCCCTTATTGTTAGAACAGTAGCTGGAGTCTCATGCTAATGGACTAGGCTTAAACCTGACTTAATTAAAATTTAGTGACTGAAACRAAAGATATTTTCATTTCTAATCATTATGTATATTTTGCTCTAAAATTTATTAACTTGGGCTTTTTCTAAAATGGAGCACCCCAAGATTTTCACTGCCTGTTCCACAGGGCTGGGTGAAGAGAGAAAGGTCACGTGTGGTACAGTGCCTTCAGGAGGCATATGGTATCCTTCAGGGATAGCTACAGTGCAAGGAAAGGCCCAAACCTGAAACAAATTATAAATTCAGTTGATTTCGGTTGGGATTAAGTGGTGTGGTTTAGCATGTAAACACAGAAACCTAAGGTTAGCATCATGGCTTTTTTAACCTTTTACCATATTAGTGCAAAAGCTGTGGAGTCTGTTGGGTTTCATAAAATATATGACAAAAATCTGTGATATCAGCATAATCCATCAGTGTGATATGTCCTGCATGCTCAAGCATTTTTGATGCTTTGTCACCCAAAAATCACCAACTAATTTAAGCTGGAAGGAACATCTGGAGGTTACCTGATCCAAGCTTTGCTCAAAGCAAGACCACCTCTGGAGCTACATTAGGCTTCCCAGTCAAGTTTTAAATAGGACAAAGGCTGGAGACTCCACAGCCACTCTGGGAAACCAGGTCCACTATTTGACCACACGCACAGTAAAGATTTTTTTCTTTGTAGCTGATCAGAATTTCCTGTGCTGCAGCTTATCTGCTGCCTCTTGTCCTTTCTCTGGGCACCGCTGGTTCTCAGCTATAACCACACATTAGACAGTTGCAGGCATCARTTAGGTCCCTCCTTAGTCTTCTCTTCTTAAGACTGAGCAAACCCAGCATTTTCAGACCACCTCATACTTCACGTGCAACTATCTGGACTGGGCTCACTCCAGTTTATCACTGTCTTTCTTGTACCAGCGAGCCCAAAACTGAACACAGTGTTGCACTGGTACTTTCTCTACTGATCTATAACAGTAGGAGACCTTTAATTTTTAATGGAATCAGGGGTAGAAAAAAGAAACCCTCAGTAAAAGTTGGTCTTCTCTCTGCATTATTTAAGCATCTCTCGGACCTGTGTTGATGTGCCATGCTGCAGTATGCAGCTGTACCTCGTAGTTTTATTTAGCATGCAGCTGTAAAAGGTGCATGTTGCAGGACAGCTCTTCCTGCCCTGCCTTTCTGAGAGGATGAGAGATGTGCAGTCTCTAGTTTGAGCAACGTAGTGAAGAAAATTTCCAAACTAGATGCATTTCCGGTTTTATATTTCTTTAATTATCTAACAAAGCAAAACTGCATAACACATACAAGCAAATGAGTTTAAAAGCAATAGGGCTGATGTCAGATTAGCTTTATTATCAGGTTACCACGTCAGCAACAGTAGCTTAAAAAGATGCAATAAGTGTGTAAGACCGCAGGAGAGCATTCTTCCTTTCTTTATCTTTATCTTGCTCGCAGGCTGATTTGAGCTCTTCTCAAAAGGTTGTGGTGGGTCGCAGTGGTGTACACTAGTTTAAACGTTGCACAAATTAAAGATGTCTCCATTACAGTACCTTTGAACTCTGAAGGTTTGTTGATACCAAAAACAGTCAGTGTTTGATCAATCAATCAATCAGTATAAACTGACTAATATTTTGAGACTCTACCATCCGTTGGTCAGTTCACCTGAACTGTTTTAGTCATCSTTTCAATCATTTTTTTAATCGTGCTTTTAATCACTTAACACTTCACTTGTTTGGTGTTCAAAAAAGCTATCCAAATAATGGAATGGAAATTGTAGGAATATAACACTGGTATCACTCACTCAGCTATGCTCAATGAGGGGAAGAAATCTTGTTTTACGAACAGATGCTTCACTTCCCCTTTGGGTTTTGAAATTCAGCATCTTAGCTCTAAACAACAACACCTGAGAGAGCAAAGTTAGTATTTAGCTCAGTCAAGCTTTAAAAAGTCTGTTTCTTCATAAAAGCCTAATCTGTGGGATTTTTTTTTTTAACGAAGGCCAATTGCTTCATACTGCTGAGGCAGAAGAAGTCGAAGAGCCTGTCCAAGTGCTGTCGTGTTGGAAATGCCCACAGTGGCTGTGTGAGAGCCGCAGCATTGCACACGATCAGTTGGGCTGTTCTCGTTACCCACTGCAGAGGCACACTGAAGCATTAGCCAGCCCTACAGCAAAATACTACCTCCTGCAAAGGAGCTCTGTTGTAAAACTGTACGTTAGGAATTATATTATTTTTGTCGACTTTGTCCTTTCTCCCTCGGAGGTTCATTAGTCTCTAGTGAAAGATGCAGTTTGATGCTTGTCTTTTAAAGAACTGTGTCAAGGGGATAGTTCTAGCCACTTTTCATGCTGCCATTTGAACACCTGTTTTTCCTTCATTTCCTTCTGGCTTTATAGACTGCCGCTATTTTTTTTAATTTGTAGTGCTGAAGATGAATACCATACGTGGCTTTTGTGCCTTAAGCACAATTATCTATAACAAAATTTTGTAAGATAGTTGGATGCTAATTTTACTTCAACACTAAAGTCAATGTAAGATGCCATAACATCCAACTGTCACGTTTCTTCACTGCTTGCAGTGTACAACAACACTCATCTTCTGTGAACATGCTCTTTACTAGGGCAAATTCAAAAATCTCTTAGTTAACTGGTTTCAAGTAACCTTGYGGTATTCACAGATTATCAGTGTCATCTTTTCCTGCTGCTTATTTCTCATTTGCAATTATAATGCTCTGTGATATTTCAGCCATCTCCACAGCAACTAATTATGATGGCAGAAATAGACTGACATCTTTTGCTATTATGCAACAGAAACAAGTGAACTTTTACTAAAATAAATCATCCAAATATGTCCAATATAAAAAAAGCAGGAGAAAGTAAGGATGGAAGAATATTTACGTAGATGTAATCGTTATTATCACTATTTCTTCACTTATCTGGATTTTGAAGCTACTTAATGAATATGTTAATATAGTTATAACAAAATAATGGCATTTTGATAATGTGCAGAGAAACATWTCAAGTAGGTGTCTGCATTCGTCGAATTTATAATTGTATATACAACAGTGATTTTCAGTCTCTGTAGCTYAACTCTGAAGCATTAGTCATTAGTCAAAATCTGCACAACAGCTGGACTTCATTCTCTTAGCTAAGAAAAGCATCTGCAGTTAGGACATTTTTCCACACTGGCAGAATATCAGATTTCAGGTTCTTATTCCACTAGCTCTTCAAGTACTGCACTATCAGAAAACAATCAATAATAATTAGAATTTGTCCAAAGTGAAATAGCATGCACACTTGTGTTTCCTAGGCCTGAAAGGARAAAATGGCTTAGCTTTCTCCAGAATTAATGAATGAAAAATCCCAAAGCCTGCAAGGATGATGAAAAAGCTTTCTAAGCCTGGATGACACAACAGCTAGTGAAGTGATAAACTACTTCTGTAACTAATGCTACATAGGCAAACCTTCCCCTCAGTTTTTTTTAATTCTAGCTGCAAATATGGTGAACTCTATTACTTTCCAGGTCTGATTTAATCATGTAAGATAAATCCCAAGATATGCATGGTAAGGAGATAAAACTCAGGTTCCTTTCACAGGCGAATTAGATGCCTTTGCACATTTCCCAACAATTAAATAACAGAATAGAATACACTATACATTTTTATGTGTTGGGACTGAGGTTATTTTCTTCCTASTTTATTAAGCATAACCTGTAAATAAAAATATACTAAAAGCCAGCCATAGCAGATCAAACCAAACTCCATATAGCCCAGATTCTTTTTCCCACAATCTACAGTTAAGTTTTGTAAAAGCATATGCAAGAAACAGGTTAAGCATGGAGTTACTTGTCCACTCACATGCCAAGCAGATTTCAGGACTCAGAAATCCCTAAGCCAAAAGTTGCATCTGGACCACCATCACTTTTTGTCATATGAACCCATTTATACTTCTGGCCTTCATATATTTTTCTCACAGTTTATTTCACAATGTATAAAGACATTGTACATTAAAGCACTTTTTTTTTTTGATGCACCTTCATCATTTTGTTGAGTGCTCTTTAGTTCTTGCACTTTACGAATGAGGACTGACTGTTCCTGATTTTGTATACCTCTGCTGTATTCCCCATGAGTTGTCTGCTTCCCAAGGTGAAGACTTCTGTTTTGCAGGAGCTGCAGCATGGGCTGTGGCTAGGTCTGCCTGTGTTGTTCGGGATCCAGCCTGGAGCAATAGGTCATTATCATGCTGCAGGAGAGCAGAAGCTCACAGTGCTTCCAAAGGTTACCCATGCAGAAAGACCAGAAACCCTTTGGGCATGTGTCCTCCCTCATAACTGGATCTGGAAGAGCACAAGGCCTGCAGGGATGCTTTGGAGGACAAGTGCAGGCCAAGGTAGCCCTCTGTGGTGCAGCTCACAAATAGTGGTATGTGCTGGTGTTGGCTCTCCTCTTYTGTACCTTGATTTCTGCACCAAGGGCAATATATGGTTCACGCGGAGCAGAGCCTAGGTGACAGTTACTATGCAAGTTTTGTGAATGTCAGGACACCCAGAACCATTGTATAAAAGAGGGGGCACCTTGAAAGCACAGCATCACCATTAATCTTTACTCCTGTACAAGATATCTAATCCTTTTAATGATTCTTCTTGCCTTTCTCCATACTTTCTACAGTTCTGTCGTATCCTTTTTGAGATGATTAACCAGACTCACATTAGCTATAGATTTATAGACTGACATAAAGTTGCCATGTTCATTTCCTAATAATTCCTATTTCCTTTTCTTTATTGCCCTCAGCATTAAGCTGATGTTTTTAAAGAAATCTCTGCAGAGTTTCCAAACATTATCTCCTGAGTGGGAATGACTAATTTAGAGTCTGTTACTGTGTGTGTTGTGCTACCATTTCCCAGATGTCTTTTTGCCTTCATCTATGCTGAATTTTGTCACTCTTCATTTAGTATCATAAGGTCTTTCAGTATCTCTTTGCAKTCAGCCTTAGTTTTGACTGCAGTCAGCAAATTCTATCTTCTGTCAGTTGACACCCCTTTTCAGAATATATCTTTATAATGAAGCGAGCTGGTCCTACCACATTTCCTAAACAGAACATCGTCATTCATTGACTCCTTTTATGAACTTCCCACTTCAAAAGCCAAGATAATTCTTCTCCAATCTCTATTCTGTTCTAGGTCTCCTATCTCTAAATCTATTCTATGTAGCTTTTCCTAGACTGGTGGTATGGAAGCCACATTTACTTGTCTGTRATTTCCTGGTGACTCTTGGACTCTTAAAATTACCATCTTTGTATTTGTCACTTCCCACTTTTCTATCTTTAAGTGATAGGGTCTACGCCACACTTACTAGTTCATTTTTTGCRTTCTGAGAAACTCTGTGAAGAACACTGTCTGGTTTTGACAGTTTGTTGCCACTTGATTTATTGATTTATTTTAAAAGTTCTCCAAGGGACACTTCACTTGGAGAGATTTCCGCAATTCCTTGTAAAGAGGAGTTCCRTACTGGGAGACAGCTGAAGCTCTTCAGGGCTGACATTAGCACAAAAAAAAATATTTGCTTCTTTACCATGGAATAAACTCCACTTTTACTGGAGTGTCTATGAGTCTACCACTTCTCAGGTTGGTTTTCTGTATTTTTAACAGATAAACTTTATGAAGTTCTGGACAATGGGAACATTTACACTGGAATGATGTGATATCACACTGCAATTATATAGAATATTATCTACATTTGTAATATGATTATATTAAAAGAAATGTCTAGGCTATATCATATCTCCTTCACTTCATTTCCTTCCTGCCTATCCTTTTCCAAACTTTCTTCATAGATCAGTAGTACCAACTTCTGTTCAAATAAGTTATTGTCTAAACTGTTTTTGGTATCTTCAGCTCTATCTCAGCATCCCAGACAAGAATCGTAACTATGTTTTGCACTCTTAATAAACACTAAAATAACATCTAATTAAAAAGCTGTATTTTCTCRGATAACTTTAGCATCATATTTGCAGAAGAGGAGAGTAAATCTATTTTGTCATCCTTGGGTTTTAAAAAATCAASTTGCTATGGAAATAACGGGACAATTCATATTACTGGGCAGGATAGTGCATGGTGGGCCATTAGGTGAAATTCTCATGAAGCTATTCTGGTTTTATGTTCCTATAACTGAGATCTCAGTCTCATCCTTATTGATCTGTTGATTCCAGAAGATCGTCATGCATCAGGGAAGGTTTCACTGGGAAAGTTATCTTTTCAGCCAAGAAAAGCAAAAAAAAAAAAAAAAAAAAAAAAAGAAAAAATCAGACCAAGACTCTAAATCCATAAAACATTACTAAAACTCCACAGGCACAGCATTACTGTAGTTTGAACTGTCATCAGCTTCCAAAACAGAAAGCAGACTGCACTATTTTGGCTGATAAGACAATGGTGTTAAAGATGCTTTTGTTTTATTTTACCGTTAGTCTGTTATGTACAAACCAGCCAGTGCCATTGTACAAGCTGGAAATATCATCCAAAGCTGCTTGCTGCTTGATGTGACAGCTGCAATTTGGRAATCTTCTTATTTTGGAGTAAGCATCTTTTGCTCTGTAGTTCAATCATTCCCATAATCAACTATTAAATGAATGATTTCCCATTTGTCTCCTTACAGAGGTGTGTACTGAAGGGATAATGCCAGTACATTCTCATAAAAAATACATTTTTAATTTGTGGATGCTTAGTTGAGATTTTCTGGATGTGCATATGTAGTAACATTTCCAAGTAGTATTTGAAATCCTGACAGTTTCTCTCTCAAAAAGGTGCTCAGCCAGTTTTGGAGTTATGTCAGTACTTCTTAGTTGCAAGCTATACTYTGTAGCTTTTGTTTTAAAGAGCATACAGATACATACCTACCCCTCTGCTTTGTCTCTCTATTAGAGAGGCTGCTACATACTAATTATTGCAGGTAATAAGTGGAGTAACTTTTCCTAAGGTGAATCATAGCAGTGTTTTATGTTTAAAAACACACTTTGGGGCATCGTTTTGTGTTAAGTGTGCAGAGATATTTTTAGGTAAAACAAAATTCTTTATTTGGTAAGATAGAAGCATCCAGCAGATTCATATTTCTTCATGGTAGCCAAAGTAGGATTTCATTACACAGTAATGCACTGTTTTTACCCATCAGTCTGGTTGTGGGCACCAGATTATATACATTTATAAAGTTATAGCTGTAAAGTAAATTCAAGCAAACACTATAGCAATTCACTACTACTATACCAAAGGCTGTGGTGCTGCTCATCTTACTAAGTAAAGCAGTATTTTCTGTCATCAGATGGTGATCAWCCCAGGCAAGCAAGGAGACCAAATACTGGCCAGTAATTTGGTTGTTATCTCCTGGTTCTCTGTCCAAGCATTCCTTCTCACAGTACATCATCTGCCTGCTGTTGTTTTGCTTTTATCTGGGTATTTTCCTCCTTTTTCTGTTCCAAGAAAACTGACTCCTTCTCCTTCTAAAAGTTGTCCTGAAGAAYCCAGTTTCCTGACATCTGTTAGACTTGTTTCTGTAAACTGTGCTCTGTATTTTGCCATCTGGGTGTGTTGTCTGATGAGRAGCACATCCAAAAGTGGCAGTGTGCCTGGTTATTTATATCGTATGTGTAAACGCTATTCTGGAGAGAATTTTGTTTAGCTACATGGAGTCACAAGAGTTGTTATCTCATCCTAGTGATGCTGACCATGTCGATGTTTGGTGTTTGCTTTAAAGACAGTCTCTTGCACTATTATGTACCAGAACATTGCAGATATACATTTGTGCTATTACAGATGACACTGCAGGTGCCTACTGCAGTATCATCTGTGTGGGTGCCATCTTCTCAGAATAAGGGAAATACTGCAGATATTTCACCAAGCTGTTCGCTGATATGCTTTTAGCATAGTTGTTGTTTCTTGCATGTACAACATACATGCAAGAAACGTTGAGTAACTGACATTGGAGTCARTTACAAAAAGCAATATTTCTTTTGRCTGKAARGCTGATGATGTTCCTACAAATATACTTCTTTGTAGTAATATCAGATGATGTCACTAGTCTTGTCTAGTTGTGAAGGCTTGATGGATAGAAGCCATATTCTTAGTGTTTCTTTGATGCTGTAGAACTTCTGCATGTTGTTGGACCAAATTGTAGATGAAGTCAATGCTTCACCTACTCRCTAGTGACCCGTCTGAAAAGATGGATGGACCTTCTATCATGAGGATTATGTCAGCTGCCTTCTGCTGGCGCTTACAACAGCTTCATTGCAGTAAGAAATGCATTGGTAATAACCATATTCAGGTTGGCTTTAATCTAGTTGATTGGGATTGTGGTAGCAGCATTGACTTCATCAAAGGGTGTTCAAGCCTGCCAGTTCAATACTTCCCTCTCTTTACTGTTTTTGATGCCTTATGTATATGCATAATGCKCAGGGTATGGCTTTCTGTGCTGCAGTCACACTGTAATTGTAGGGCAGGTGTACTCTAAGATATGCTTTGTTATTGTGTTGAAATGTTCTTTATTTAAACCACCATCCTCATTTTTCTTTAAGCTGTGTGGAAAGCAATGCATACCAGTGGCTCAGCTTTCCAGTCCTTGACCTATTACACCTAGGAATTCTTATAAATGCTGTGTTGCAGCTCAGAGGAAAAGATTGGAGGACTGTCTTTTATTCACTTTTTTTTCCATATWCTCGTCAGCTTTCTGAGTCACTTCCTAATCTGCTGTAAAGTACTTCTCAGGCATGATAAAAAAAGCARTTATGTAGAAAGCGGATGAGAGTGCAAGACTTTCCAAAATATTGTTTGACCATACTATGACCATCACATTTAATTGACATGCTGGAGTTCTGCCCTGCTCTTCATTAGCTGGATGGTTGAGGATGGCACTATTTTTTTCTAGTGTCCAGAGACTTGTTTTCTTTTCACTTATATTCTTTTTGTCTTTTCCCAAACACCTCTTTTGCTATATTTGTCAAGATTYCGTATTTTATTTCTGCCTTCACATATTCGTCTTCTGCCAGGCTTGCTCTGTTTGGCCTGTGAAATCCATTACGCTGAATTTCTTTGGAGCTAGCTTGAAATTTAGTCATTTTCCTAGGAAAGCAGCTTYTTTGATTGTTTTTTCTCAGACCTTCTATTTGAAAAACTTACAGTCCATCTGGTCCTGGTTTAGATTTCTGATTTCTTCAATTTGGTTCCTTCTGTTAATTATGTTAGAGGGAGTTGTTCAAATTTTATTTTTCTGGGTTTCTTTGTGTTCGCTGAATTCTTGGTTGTAACGGCGTTTCTGAGTTCAGTTACTTTATCAAAATCCTATCTGTTTAATATGGTTTGTACTATTTTGATTAGCTTATGCAATTCTATGATTATGCATTTGACTTTGTATCTATTTTCCTCCTAATTCTTCCCTCTGGCAGTTTACTTTACATGTAGTAATGATCAGTATAAATCAACTGTTTTCTTAAGGCTGATTTCAGCTTCTTCCCCATTTTTCCTTTCTTTTCCTTTCTCTCTCTCTCTTTTTTTTTTTACCAAATTGCAAAATTGTATAAGTAAGGAAGAAAGACTTCAATTTACACCTATAGTTAACAGTTAGCTATCTTCTAGTTAGTGACTAGGGATTTTGTGGTTTGATCTTGCGTTAATATTGCAAATAAAAGAGAATGAATGGAGTTTGTTCTGATTTCTTTTTTCTTGCTATTTTATTTATTGTAATTATAGATTAACAAATTTTAAGTCTGGAAGGATCATTTCGTAGTCTAGTGCATTGGCCGCTGGCCACGGGATGGTCGCTGTCACTGCTTTGCTGTTGATCTACTGGGTGACAAAAGCCAAGATGTTTTGACTTCTTTGTGCCTCACTTTGCTACCTTTATAATGATGATAATGATACCGATTTGCTTCTAAAGTGTTTTGAGTTACTCATCCAGTGTTGCATCAGTGTTGTATTTTTGTTCCTGTTGTCATACTAGTTTGTCTTGTAACACATGTCATGGAAGTTTTCCCAGCAGTTCCTGTACTRAAGAGAATTGATGTAGGCAATCATTGAAACAGCAATTGATTTGGAGATGCAGTGCCCAGTTTTGTCATTTGTATGTTCCCAACTATTTTTAAAAAGTCAAGCTTAACTTTTAATGCCCTCATATCTTTTCCCCACTGCAGTTCACTTACTTTGCAGTCTTAYAGAACACGAATGGAAGGCTACAATCAGGACAAGAAATGTCGTATGTAGGCACCACAAAAAAAAATGCTAATAATCCTTTGTAGGTAGTAATCTGTCTGAGTCATATTTTGTAGACACTACTGTAACAGGTAAACCCAGGGCGAGATTACAGAAGTCAAAAASTTTTGTAAGAAACTTTAAATTTCAAAGATTCAGGAACCTTTTGAAATACTCTTCCTTCCCTCAGGTTATAAGAGATTTATGAGCCTATGAAGCCAAGCAAAATTCATATTTTGCACTAAGTGAAGCACCTCAGTTATTTGGCTGAACTACATTCTGGCATTATTCAAACCCCAAGCTCTCAGCAGAGATGCTAGGTGTCATGCCTCGGGTATTGAAACAAACCCAAAATGAATGGAGCTGTGTGTGAACTGACACACCTACGTTTTCCTCAACTCTGAGTCTTTCATCTACAGCAGCATTTCTTTCCTTAAAACTATCCTCTTAATCAATTTTGATTTCAGGAGTAGATTCAGCTCTAATTTCGGGCATCTTTTATCTCAGCTCCTYACCTACAGTTTCCCTTAAGGTTGATACGATTATCAGGCACTTCCTGGTACAATTCTTCCCGTCAGTTTTGGATGCCTACGTTAGGCTGAGGTCAATCATGCCTTAGAATGGCTTTTACTGTAAAGGGAAACCAACTCAGAGGCTAAGGCCCACACTGTAAAGATTTATCAGTTGGATTGCATTCAATTTGGTTATGAAGATATTCTGCCTAATTGAAGAAGAAGTTTCCACATATTGTAACAAGTTATGACACGTAGTCCATCAAATCTGAACATCTCTCCTTCTATTCAGACCTAAAAGAAATGTTGGTGGTTGTTTATCTGCAGGTTATGCAATGTTGTTCATTTGTTTCTAATTATTCATATTAGAAATATTAGCAAAGCAAATTTCTAAACTATTGAGTTTGAATATTATCGACACACTAGAAAGCTCTTGCTCTAAGCTCCATTCCTGTAATGACCTTTGCTTCTTAAAATCATCATGAAAGTTATAATGGCCTTTAAAAGGAAGAATTCATGCGAAGCATCCCACAGTGTTCTTTTAAGACAAAGGCCAAGGGCAGCCCAAGAAAAAAACCAAGGTTAAGATTCGACTGGCTAGCATAGATTGGATTTTAGTTTTGATTGTCAGATGAGAAGAAAGGGCAGGACTTGTTTATTTAGTCCATCCCTTGGTTTAATGAGCAATATGACAAGTTATGTAAAGGGGAACAGGTCATTCTCATATAGATGCAGCTTGGGAGAGCTCATCTGTGACATTTGGGTCTTGGAGGGAAGGGTAGGAGGGCCAGAAAGGTTACATGTCCTGACTACWTAAGTGCCTCTTTGGCTGTTTAATGGAGCAGCAGAAGTGCTTGGCWGAAAGGCAACTGTGTACTTCACCTTCTCAGCTGGAGGAACAGCCCACGGTCACTGTCATCATGGAGCACAACAGCTTATTAAAGGAATAAACRCAAAATTGTACAAGATTTCCAGAATGAAGGGGCAGGAAATCCTCGTGACCTTGTCAAGGCATTACTCATCTTAATGGGCCTGCCACAGAGAAAACTCTGCTTGAAAAGCAGAGGGGTGCTGCTCCTGAGGGAAGAGTTCAAAAACACTAGCTCAGAAACATTAATACAAATATTTCCCACTGTTTCTTCATTGGAGCTTAAAAGTAACAGCTTATTGCAAAGCACAGTAGCAAAATCTCTATGTTGAGATCATAAAATAGACATATGTTCACCTCTAAAAACTAATAACTGAAAATTTATTTTAGAATGAATGAATTTGTTAAGATGTTCTGTTACTGGTATGAGTTGTCCCCATAAAGATGGCTCARTGCTCATTTCTAATCAATTGGAATACTGTACAGATAAACAAAACTAGGTTAATCACCAAGGAAAATTGCCAAGAAAGGAATGAATCTTTTGTTAAATATTAATTATATTGAATTTTTCCCTGTTGCAGAATTTACAAGGTTCTCATGAATCAGATTAATTCCGAGGTTTTTATTTATTGTCTGCTGTGAATGGATCTCTTCTCAGTGAAGAGTGAATGAATTTATTCCATATCAGCTTTCTGCTTGAAGAGAAAGCCCTTCATAAAAGAAATAGCAGTCTTTGTCAGAGAAATCCAGGCAGAGTGAAACATTTCATTGTGCAAGCTGTTAGATGATAATGAGTTCTGCATCAAGATATTTGTGAGGTTTTTTTTACCTTATCCAGCAGTAGCGTTGCAGTTTATGCATTTAAATGTGCAGGACTTGTTTGGGAAGAAGATTTGTATTAAAGGAAAGCAGCATGTTCCTCGTTTTTGTATAACATCTGTTACTATCATTCAGTCCTCCTCTTAGCCCAGCAAGCCCTTCCTCTAAATATCTTATTAATTAAACTGTCTTAGTAAGGAAAATAATTAATACTTCAAGTCCTGTACTTAGAAAGGATTTGGAAAATGAAAAAATTGTTTCAGCCCGAGCTTCAAATAGGAGCATTTTTTTGGTCATTCTTGAGCAGAAGCTGCTTACAACTCAACAGTAGTATATGAAGAAACCTACGTATATACATTCTTCCAAAAATACACATTCTATCTTCAAAATTCTGTTAGACTGCAAAAATAGCCTGTGAATTTGAGAGCTCTTGCTCTGTACTTGAGTGTCTTTCTCCGTGCTGTTTTGGGGAAGGTCCTCCTATCCTKCTTCAGAATATCAAGCTAGCCCTGTCTGGCGCTCAGCCCCCAGAAGTATTAACTTCAGCCCACAGGACCACAGTATTTCTTACCGCTACTTTAATAGCGTGGTGGGAATTGCTAGCCATGAAGTGGGCAGCTGTCCTTGTGCCGTTGACTAGGTAAGAGGGTGAGACAGTGAACCCGTGTGGCTGTCAGCAGCTGYGTAAAGACACGGTCATACTCGCAGCGTTGCCTTGCATGAGTCAAGCCGCACACCTAATGGGAGCGGACAATTTTTTAAGCYGTTGTCTCTCTGTTAACCTGCATACGGTATATGAAAGGCCAAGGTGTTGTATGGAAATCYAGCTATCCGTGCACAGCTGAAGGTTCCTTCCTGTGTCCAGGTGGTTGGATTTGTGTACAAAATGTGGGACTGTTACTTAGCTGCTTCAGGTGAGGCACAGAAATAGCCATATTTGACCTTTTTTTGTGAACAGTGCCACTGCCTACAAGCAGAAGCTGTTGCTTTGCTGCTGTTTCRTCCAGCTTGGCTCCCCACCGAACAGCGTTCGGATAGACTGAATGCTGTTCACTGTTTACACTAATGGAAATTACAGTTTCTCAGATCTATTGCGAAAGCTGTTCAGCAAGGCCAAATTGCTGTTTAAAGTCGGGCAGGGTTTTAACAGTTTCTGTGATGGGAGAAAGCTCAGCAGTTAACTGCAGATGGTTAAAGCTGCATGAAAAGCCTGCGAGGTGCCTGGCACACTCCTTAAAATGGGGCGAAGGCACTTTTGAGAAGTGCTGTGCCTGCCCACGGCAAAGGCTGTTATGTTAAGGGCCACGGAAGTAAAACTGTACGGTGTGAGGGGCTAGCARGTGTCAGACCCTTTAACTCAGCAAAGAGACCAGCAGCAGAGTTACGCAGGCTTGTTCACGCTGAGCAGGGGGTATCTGAGAGCAGGTAAGCTGCGACGAGCGCAGTGTCTCTGTATGAACGCAGCTGGTTCACCGAGTGCCTTGTGTCCCAGAGGGAAGCGTGGACACGCAGCCGTGCCAGGAGCGGTTGCATCCTCGTGTTTTCGGGGGAGGACAAAGCGTTTTGGAGCCCCTTTTGCTTTCAAGGTGCCTCAGGCAGGCCGGAGGTGCTGAGCCCCGTCYGGCCGCCCGCGCGCGCCCGCTGCGAGCGTAGGGCAGAAGCGGCTTGCCCTGCGCTGCGCCCCTCTCCTGGCAGGCGCAGGCTCGCTTCTCGCTGCGGGCGCGTCGCTGCCCGTGCCCCTCGCCTGCTGCCTTGCAGAGATTTGCCTGAAGTGCCTCTCCTTCGTGGTGTTTTGGTTAATTGGGCGTT
This sequence comes from Rhea americana, assembly GCF_003343005.1. NCBI lineage: Eukaryota > Metazoa > Chordata > Aves > Rheiformes > Rheidae > Rhea > Rhea americana. The sequence continues at coordinate 1,174,844 of NW_028185661.1, read as the reverse complement.
GTTTTAATTACTGCTGACCTAAACGAGCATGAAATCTCTGCCTGTCGTTTGGCCGCCCCGGTGACCCCGGTCTCCAGGCAGCCAGCACACGGCTCAGGCGGTCGGGACCTGGTGTCGATTGCAGAGGCCCTCGTGGTGTTTCCCTCACTCAGCTCATCACCTGCCTCTAGGGAGGCAGCCCACAGGGAGGAGAAGACTCTGGTAAACAGATATTTTTCACACTGTCCYGGACATCTTGCTCTGCTCTTGCTGAATTGAGTGGCAACCAACCGTTGTCTTCAGGCCCAAGCGAAATGCCGGTCATCTGCTGTGGCCTGGGGACAAYTCGTGGCCCTGTCTTGCAAGGGCAATGATCTTTCACATCACCACCTTTCTTACCTTTTCCTCTCCAGCTCATACGTTAACTAYTTTTTCTCCCTTCATTGTCTCTAATTCTTCACAGAAATTCTTGGGTCATGCGTGCAAATTAAGCAATGGGAATATAGACGTGCTCAAATAAGGCAGCCTATATTCTTTCATGATAACCTGTCTAGTAACCACCAAGCTGTAACAGCAAGCAGAATTGTACAGAGCACCAGTAGCCTTTAGTTTCAGACACTAATTTGCTGCTGAGGGTAATAAGAGAAAAAACTTGTTTTAAATGCTTTTAAAAGGTTTTTTAAAAATGCTTTAAAAGGCATACAGCCTTTTAAAAATGATCACTTCTCTTACGTTGCATTTATATTGACCCTTCTCCTTTACTTATAGCTTTGGAAAGAAAGATATCAATGAGGCAAAGCAGAGAGGAGCTTATAAAACGAGGAGTGTTGAAGGAAATCTTTGACAAAGGTAAGCATTCTTCTTTTTGCAACATTAAATTTGAAGCCCATATAGTTTTATGGCCAGATCTTACACTAGTATAAAGTTAAGAACTTGGGGTACACTCCTAAATTGCAGGACCATACAGAGTAAGGTCTCCAAACATCTCTTTTGATTTTACCTTGGGTTGGCCCTTGCATTTGGGTAAATGTGATTGTTGTGTAGTAAACAAAACTTGAGAGCTAAACAGAAATGTGAAGCAGTAGAGATATAAATCAAAGCAGTGTGCAGGAGTCAATTGCTACAAAACAGCAAATCTTCCAGACTGCAGGAAAACGGAGTGGGTCTCTACCTGCCTTTGCTGTTGTTCTTTTGGTTGAGTCACTGTGGGATTAACTATTGTGGAAAAAGGATTATGACAGATTAGACATTGTGATGAGCACAGAGGACATTCCGTGTAAACAGCTCAAAACCCATAAAAAAGATTTCTTATTCAAGATAAATAATTTGTTGAGTTGCTAATGTATCATTTATGCAAAACACCATTGTTTGCATCCATAAAGCAGTAAATATTTGACATCTGTTATGTGTGTGTCCATCTTTACCATAGCTTTTATTTGTTTTGCTGTTTCCTTTATCAATAACAAAGGCAGTGAACTTAGCAAATTATATATAAAGTTATGCTGAACTTGTCTTTTAATTTCAGAACTTAGGCATGTGCTTAAGTGCCTCATTAATTCAAAGTCTGAAAGTCTTTAACAACATAACGTGTATAAAACCTGTTATAAGTCAAAAGAAGTTATGCACTTGCACAGACTGTAGAAGTAGAGCCTGCCTCATAAAGTCTGGACTCTTTAAATCTACTGCATACTTTTTTAGTCTCATTCATTGGGAAAGGAGAGTTGATTAAAAAAACTTACTCACCTAAACTGTTTGGTTTTTTAATTGCAAAAAAAATTAAGAAACATTGCAAAACAGAGAAATTGCTGCTTGTCATTATATTGTATGGTTTTTACTCTTCACATATTTTAGATGCTTCTTTATATCTAGCACTACTTGTTCTCTCACTATGGCCTTCTGCCTTTGGAGGCATGCAGTAGAAACAACTGCTGACAAAAGGTTTGCCGTTCTTATTCTCACTGCTTGAGATGTTACATGTTCTCATCTGTGACTTGTATCAAACATGCAGCTATGAAATAGGCATCCCTGTGGTGGGTGACAGATAGCACAGGCTGTCACAGCATGTGAGTCACTGCCCAGGGGAGCCCTCGGGGTAGCTTGCAACTCAGTCACTTTTTTAGGTGCCAAGGTCCCCTGTGGCGCTCTGAAGCCAGCTTCATCCCACAGGAGCACGACCGCCGTCTGCAAGCCCTGGCATCCTGGCCATGCGTCCCAAAGGGATCTGCTTCAGACTTGTACCTATGCACGCATAAAAGCAGCATCAGGCAAAATCCCTCCCAGGCAGCCTGCCCCTGCCCTTTGTCATGAAAGTTGGGGAAATTCTCCAATACCAAAGTGCTGCAGACTAGTCCCATTAGTCCCAGAGAATGAACTGCCAACAACTCCACTGTGCGCACCTGTGGAATGGTGAGTGTGGCAGAGCTCGGAGATATCCAAGGTTTGCACAGTCCGCTTCTTGACTTTTTTCTTTTGGCTATGATCCTCTTTCCCAGCAACTCTGAGCAGTTGACTTTTTAAAAAGTTGATCTTTGTGTGGATTCCTAGCTGAGCTTTTCTTTTGCTCCAAAATTAAGGAGTAGGTCTCAAATAAAAGCACTATCCTTTCATCTTACAGAAAGTCTTCTGAGAATATAATGTGGGATTTGACAAAAAAGACTGAACAGTTGCCTGAATGGAGCTTTCTAATATCTCAGCTGATGCACTCATTCTCTATTTTCTGATTTTCTTTTTTTTCATTTGATGAGGAGACATTGAGGAAGAAAAGCAAGTACAGTCTACATCTAAGTAATGTGACTGGATTTGGGTGTTCTTAATCATAAGATCTTTCAGGTAAGGGGCCCTGCCAGGATGATACTGCTGATCCCTTCCATCCTACACATTCTGATTTCCATCACTTTTGGAAATTTTTAAGCAGAAGAGCAAGAAATAAATATCTGTGGTATTCAAGCATCTCAAGGCTTTCAGCTAGATGCTTGTTTTCTTGGCTGCTTGCATCCTCCATCTGTCAAAAAATGCTATAGTTTGTAATCTTTTGTGTCACCTTGTGAAGTAGATGCTAAGTTGTCTGGAGATCCTCATCTAAAACAAATCTTTTAAAAATCTATTCCTTCTTTGTAGTTATTTTTCACCTTTTCATATCAGAAAGAGTTAGCATGGAATACTTCCTTCTTCTCCCTATTTCCAGTGCAAAAAGCAAAGACATTGGGCTTTATTATTGTCAAGACCAGCTGGACTTCTTTTCCAGTATACTCACATCATTTCCTGATGGTTACAAAAACAGGAAACTAAGAATTGGAATCTCTACTTGAAAAAAAGAAGTAGAGCAGAAGAGAAAGTGATAGTACATAGGTAGTGATGATGTATCTTTGATATCTAAGGCTATAATAAGGAAGGCAAGATTTCTAAAGCAAAAGCAGTAGTTCCTTCAGTGGTCCAGTTAGCATAATAATCTAAGATTAGTTCTAATAAAGGATATTACATCTCACAGCAAACCTTAAATGGAAGTAGCGTTTTCCATGTAATTCTCCTTATTAAATAACTCTTCTCTAATCCTATGAGGAATCATAGTAGATGTTAACACTTCATGSAAGAAGGCTTTATTTGATGAGGATAGCACCTTCCATGCCAAGAGGCATCTTGCACAGAAAACATGGAGAAAACATGTTAAATGTGTCCCTCTTTCACAAGAGGAGGAAAATGCAGACAGAATCTGTCTATGAGGGAGTAATTTTGACTTCTTCTTTCTTAAAAAATCTATCCAAATCAAAGTAAAATTAATATGGACAGATAGACCAAGAAACAAAAGTTCTAGCGCTGCAGTGTGCATAGTATTCTTTTTTTACACTAATATCCAAGAAAAACAAGGTTAGAGAGCTAGTTCCTGCCTCTAGCATGTTCGCTTCAGTATTTGCTGACTTCTTAGATGCCTTTGTCTTGTCCTGCAGATGAAAGTTAGCAGAGCACTGTAAGTCTCAGTGTTCACACACATGAGAGTTACTGAAGTCCAGCTGCTATATTTGGGAAACAAATTATGCTCCCATTGCTTAAACTACTCAGGTGAAATCATTCCAGACTGAGCTGCAGAGAGCTCACTTCTTGGCAAGGACCAGACTCATGGCCTAATAAGTTTTTATCATTTTCCTTTTCAAGAGTTCTCTGATTCGAGTCTTATGAAAATATAAGCAACAGTTATATTTTTTCCAAATACTGAATACTTTTAGAAAAACAGTATGTTGAAAAAGTATTGATTAGATGCCTGCTGCTCTAGTAATTTTTGAGCAGGCATTGCCAAGAGGTTAAAAATGTAACTTCCATCCGCAATGCAGAACATACCACAGCACTTTGAAGAATTCACTCTTCTCCTAACCGGTTGTGCTGCAGCATAGTAATATGCTGTACTATTTTGAACTCCTCCAGAAGCAGGGAAGACATCCGTAGGCCAGCCTATCTGAAAGTCCACAGGACACCACAAAATCAGGAGGTCTGCTTAGAGATTGAAATAGTGGAGAAGCCTAGCCACTATGCTAACATAGCCATCAGGGCTAGGAAACAGCCCTGGGCACAGGTATCCCCACATTCAAGAGCACTCTGTTTTCCATCTCTCAGCCTGTGAGGGCCATAACTGAGAAGCATGTGTATGTACCCTGCCCTTCCTCTCCTTTGCCACTGAGAATACTTGCTTGGGCATTACATGGGAACAGGTAAATACTGAGGAAGACAACCTAAACCAGAAAAGAAAACAGGACTGAGAATTTTCTTTATAATTTTGATTTCCTTAGCCATTTGTCTATGAGAGGAGAGCATGAGCTTGAAAGTCTCCAAACATACTAGAAGTTGCCTACTCCAAGATGTTCAAAGGACACTGTTAGGGGGTAGGCAGAGCTCTAAGGTAAAGGAAAAACAAAAGGGCTGGTCTGTCAACCGATAGGCCAGTCAACATGATGCACTTACAGACTGCACCACAGGAGTGCATTTTCAAAAAATTCCTGAAAGTGGAAATGGCAGGCACATGGCAGATCTGTTTGGGAGTACAAACCAGGCTTAGGGGCCACATCTTTTGAACCTCTACTTATTTCTGGGCTTTCACACTGTGCTGTTATTTTCACATGCTAAGGTCAGAGTGTCTAGGTAGTGCCCTCTGTATTAAAGAATTTCCTCTAAATTTCTGTTTCTTTATATGCGGTGCCTCCTGATTAGCAGAACAACAGCCTCCATGTGCTCTTCTTGTTGCAGAGTTCTAGTTACTCTCTTTACTCTCATCCAGATCAAGACGATTCACACTCAGCTTGCATTATCAAAGCTCATACAATTAGGGAAAGTCATTCTCTACGACGTTAACAGCAGGCTCTGTGAAAACACAGCAAGGGATTTAGCAAATGTGAGAACAGAAGATTATATATATTATCATTATGCCAAAATTAACATCCTACTCAGTTCCTGAAGACTGATCAATTCATCCATGTATAATTCATAACTGCATTACTAAGGTATTTTCATTTGTATTTCAGCTAACCAGAATAGCTTTTTGTAGTTTGAAAATAATAATTAATTTGTCTTTTATGTCTGGTTGTTAACCATGCCTCTGAGCCAGGATTAATTCACACTAAGAGATTCTTCACTCTGCCACATCTTTGATTTGTTTGCTGTGCTCCAGCAGCTCCTTACATTGCTCTTCTTTAAATAAGATCAGATTTAGGGTATATATTTTGGTCATGAATGTGTGTCATGTCTGATGATTTCAGTCAAATCCAAGGATGAGCCTTAGGGTCTAAATGAAGATTAGAGCTATTTAGAGGGAAGATTAAAAGAGGTTGCACTGTCAGTGCAGAGAGCTATCGTGCTTGTTATTATGACAAACAGTAAAAGCCAAATTTTTATCCCAAATTTTACTTTTTCGCAATAACACACTATTAACAGAGTGTGTAAATGCTATCTTCTTAAGACATGCCAAATATACCTTGAGAATTGCAAAGCCATTTAAGACAGTAGGATTTCAAGGTGCTCAGCATCTTGGGATTGGCATCCCACTTCATTAAAAATGTGTAAATATCCCTCAAGCAAATCAGTGTTACTGGTTTTATCATGCATACTTCTTGTCCACTCAGTTACGGTCAATTTTAGTCCTACATTGAATTACTGGACTATGCAGCCTTCATTCAAGGGAACTTTGTAAGAAACAGTTATGCTCTTTTCTGAAACCAGGTAAYTGAGACAACAGGAGCCTCTATCCCAAAGCCAGGTAAAGGTGTGTGTTTGTAAAAGAAAGACAGAGCCAGCACAGGGATACATAGCTTTTCTGCCAAAAGAGTTAACCCAAAAAACATTCAGCTTAAATGCTGGCTGAACTGGTGTTTGATTTTTGCTGCCGAGGGAAATGCACTGGTTTGCATCGAATGACTGCTGCAATTAGAATGAGGCTGTGCTGTTAACAATTGCCTGAAACCTTCAACTTTAATTAATGTTGCCACCTTTTGCCAGCTCRGTTGATTGCTGTGAAACTGCAGTTTGCATTTCAATCTATTATGATACAGCTGTGCACCATAACAGCTCTTTAGTTCTCCAAAAACCCGCTAACAAAAACAGGAAAGTCAAGACCTTCATATTTCTGATAATTCCAAATTAAACAGAAGACCATCTTTACTCATTGTAAAGGAGCATTAAACGGCAGAAATATAATACTTGTTAGCTATTGTACCTTCAGACTTGCTAATTGCCTTGTCCTGAGGCTTACATGAGACATACATTTTTTTTTCTTTTCAGTATTGTATTCCAAAGTGTTATGTACCTCTTAGCCTTGTGAGAGAAAAATATTCACTCACTGGAATGATGTATGCCTCTGCTTGGTACATTGAGCAGTAATATGGCTAATCACAGATACYCAAAAATCAAGAGCCAGATCCTGAAATCCTGAATTTGACTGAAAACAATACTTTAAATGCATAATAAGGCTCTCCTCATTTGCCTACTGTTTTTAGTGCTACAGGTCACATTCCAGTTACATTTTCAGGCTTTTCATCCAACAAAACACTTTGTTTTATAAAACTGTAATTAAGATGTCCATGTTGTCATTGCCTCCAGGTAGCAGTTACGTGCATGACAAGTTTTGAGATAAAAATCATGAGGTTTGACACCATGGAGAATGATAGGAGCTCTCTCTTCTGTTCTTGATTATATCTAATGTGAAGTAGTGTTTGATAGGAAAGAAACTAACAGGTGCTCTTGCAGAATTTTTTGCTCAGATAGAAGGGATATTTTTAAGATTTTACAGACAGACTTTCTGAGTGGAAACTAGTATATACTAATATTAAGACCTTATACTGGTTGATTATAAAAGTTACTCTCTCCCTTTACTTAAACTCTAGGTCGTACCAGAAGCTGTAATGATTTTACTGATGTATAAAACAGAGATATTCTTCTGTGACTTTACTTACATCTCATAGCATAAAAATTGGTGTAAGAGAAGAGAATAATTCAGATGTTCCGTGGCTTCAGCTTCAGCTTGTTCTTATTCCCGACCTCCCAAGTTTAGAAAAGGCAGGAAGCAAATAGGTTCCATGGCCCTATGAGGTGGAGGAAGGTCAGGAATCTTTCAATTAGATCATGGATCATAATGTCTATCCTAGGATAGGCCAAAGATCAATAACAACTTTTAGCAGAACTTTTTCAAAGTCTCAATAACCCTTTTAAAGGAAGTGAAATGCCATCAGACTTCTGTTATGTTGTTAGGGAGAGAACATCAGAATCAGGCATCTCTAGAAGTTGCTCTGCCTAAGTTCTGTTGGTGAGATATAAACCACGTAGTTTTGATCCTTATCACTGCATCTTCTGCATATGGATATGTGGTCTTAGATCGGGTTCCTGGTTCACGAGCAACCTAAGAAAGATATCAGATTTCATATTAATATCTTGCTACATCTTATTTATGTGTCTTTTGTTGTCATTGTGCTTTCCTCCAAATATGAACAGATGGGGAACTTTCCATACCAAATGAAGAAGGAGCTTTGGAGAATGGGCAGCCTCTGGGCTCTGGGCAAGTGCTGAGCTCCAGCCAGGTATCCCTGCCAACCCTAGCAGAACTGGAGTCTGGTTCAGGATCTGGGGAACCCTGCTCATATGAGGTGCTCCCAACCACAGAGATCATGGATGGGACAGGTAACGTCTTGTTTTCATAATGATGTAGATACTTCATGCTGTTTGAAACAAGTTTTTGACCTCTAGCATTTGATGTCTGTTCCTGAGAAATCCATGTTGAAGAACAGGGTCTTCTGATGGAGAAGGAGATGAYAGCATATAAATTACCTCTGGATCCTCCGTAAGAAATTTTGACTGCCTCAACATAGGAATAACCTCCAGGCCCAGGGGATAAAGCAAAGTCCCTGCACTTTCTGAACATTTCAGAACAGATTTCTATCCTGTTACTTCTCAGATGTGCCAATGAGTTCTAGAGCAGGGTGCTGGCAATATTTTTAAAGTCTTAGTACAAAATCAAGCTCTTTACCTACTGGCACAGGGGACATTCACACTGCACAACTTTCAGTAGCTAACATAGCCAGCTAGCTGCACTACCCTAGGCAAGGCTCCCTATGCATCCTCTCCAACCAGTGCAGAGAGAGAAGGGCACTGCTCTCTGCGGTAATGCTGATCATCTAGGCTAGCTTCCATTCTGCATCACTTAAAGCTGAGAGTTGTGGAGGAGGGTCCAGTGTGGAAAAGCAAAAAGAGAGTTGATGGGTAGGTCTGCTCATTCACAATCCTGCACAGTTATGCAGCCTCTAGGAAATGGAATAGACCCCATGAAGTGCTGTCACAGTTATGGAAGGATAAATTTAGAGACCACCTGCTAATAGATCTGATCCTGAGCAAGCTGTGGTGACAGACAGTCTGAGATGTGACATTTTAAGGCTCTTGATCTGTGTTCAAGATACGGGAATACATCCCAACCTGGCATAAGCAAGCTGAGTTTTATCAGAGATAATGGGAAATCTGGCCTGTTGTGTAGGTGTGTGTTACTTTCTCTCTTTTTCTCTCTTTTTTTTTCTCCTTTTTTCTGTGTTTAATGAATTTTGAGTGAAATCTATTAGTTGTTCTTAATCTGCATTGTTGTGCTGCTTTTTGTGTCTTGCTATGGCTGTATCCGCTGCTCCTTTGCTTGTAACGTTGTTGCGTCTATGATGTGGTTGTGTCCTCCAGTGTCTGAAGAGAGCCCCACATCCAATGAACCTGGAGTCCTCCTGTCCCAGGATCCTACAACTAAACCAGTCCTGCTACTTCCCCCCAAAAAATCTGCTGCTTTCCCTGGAGACCATGAGGACACCCCAGTGAAACAGTTGTCCCTCCTCAAACAGCCCCCTGCCCTGCCTCCTAAACCCATTGCCAGGATTGCCAGCCACTTAACTGGTAAGTAGGTGTTCCTGGACCCTCGGCACCACCGTTTCCCTTATAGGAAAAATTTGCCCTTATAGCAAAATTTTCAGTGTCATTCTTTCATAAAGTTGTTTGCACTTGTCATTGTGTGTACTGGTAGTGTGTATGTGTTGTACCTAGGGCAGGGAATACAAAGCATTTTCAGCCTATATCTTCAGTGTGGTTGCTTCAAGGCACCTCCCCTCTCCATGGTAATTGCCTGATACTGCCACTGCCTTTCCTAATCCTCCTCACTCTTTTTCATCAAGATGTACCATCCCTGCAAAAGTTGCAGGACGTGCTTTGATAGGAAAGGAAACAGCAGCAAATTCTTAGGGTATCTTTAACSACATTTAATAAGAAGAGGAAAGGGAGCCGTTGAAGGAAAGAATTTGGCTCATTTATTTTGCTCTTTGTTGCTTCTGCACAGATCCCCCTGCACATACCGCATATCTTTCAACATCTGTCTCTTTTACTGATCCTTATACAGACTATTCTGTCTTATGGCTTCTTGCCTTTCTGCTTCCCTGCTTGTACTGCTTGCCAGTCTGCTCCCCCTTTCCACCCATTTTCTGGGTGTTCCCCACCCACTGATCTTGAGCAGGCTGCCCCATCACCCTGCTGATGACAGGCAGCTCCACTTCCYCTCATGATGGGGATTTGGCATCCCTGAGAAATGCTGCAGTTTTTGTCTCTCACTCTATGGCAGCTAGCAACAGTAGATAATACAGACTCCTTGTTCTTGTCACACCATTTTTTTACAAGTGTCTAGGCTCTTCTTTGGGATTCAAAGCACAAAATACCTATGGAAGGAGGACTAGTGACTCTTCTCTCTCCAGTCTGTCACCAAGGCCACTGAAGCAAAGGATAATTGCATTTTTTGTCCAAAAAGAGTTCCCYGTATACTTTATCTACACCTTTTGGGTGGTCTACTCATAATTGCAGCTGCTGCCCAGGAGACAGCACCTCAGGCTCCCAGTTTCAAGACCAGCTGTGGTGCAGCTCTTCCTGTACTGGAGCAGCTCACCATCTTCTCACTGGGTTGCTTTTCTGATGTTAATRCTGCCCTGGTCTCTTCAGCACTGATGTGAGAAATGTTCAGTCCTTGTTAGCACATGGTAGATATTACTCTTCTGCTGTCAGTTAATACCTGTTTTACTTAAGATATAAAATCAAGAGAGTGCTCATTAAGAAAGTGTATGTCCTGGTTTTCTCTCATATCTCTCTTAGTGTTTTCATGTTTCTGTTTGGATTGCCACAGATTTCTGTTCTGTGTAGTTTTGTTCATTTTATGTGGAATCTCTTTACTTTCTTGCCTGCCAAAATCTACACATAACAGTTAATTTTTCCTGCCTTTACTACAAAGCAAATGGGCAATTCTGCAGCCTGGAAAAGCAGGCAACAGTATTACTGGCTTCAGGTGGGGACAGTGCCAGCTTCCTATGAGCTTCCATAACTCTCTGCCCAAGCTGCAAGAAGYGGTTCCAAGGTGAAGTCACAGCAGAGAAAATATAACAAATTGTATTTGAATAGGAAAACAACCCTCCAGTACTTAGTAGCCATCATTCACAAGCCTTCCTTTTGTATGAGATAGCAAAGAAGTCAAAGGATGGGTGCTTCTGGTGTTTTTTTGCAGCCCATTTTTTTTTGTGAATTGGTCTCACACTATTAGCATAGATTAATTGTTTGACAGTGATGACTTTACGGTAAGAGTGAAACAGAAGTATGACCTGTCTTACTTTGGGATGGCCTTTAATGGTCTCTCATCTGATCCTAAAGAAACTCTTATATGTGCATATACACAAATTTGTACATACATACTTACAAGCTTCAGGAAAAAGAATCAGGATTTAGCCATGGGACCCTAACATAATTGATGATTGTCTCTGGTAGCTCTGAAAACCTCATTTATGCATACCCTTATAAATAAAAGCATTCAGCTTATTCTTAAGGGCCCCTTTACTTCAGTGGTCCAGGGATATGTTTATTGTTGAGTGCCTTATGTTCTCCACTAGTAATTATATTAGCCTTGTATAATCTTCAGAAATGAGCAATATCAGTCCTGCTAAAGCACCCTCATCAGTGCTTAATTCTGAAGCAGAATTAATGCTATTCTTTTACTAATTACTCCAGAGACATCCTCAGGTTGTGTGTGAGAAAACAAGTAAAATCAGAATTCTTTTGTTCAAGATGAAGACTTTTGTGTTCTCCTTGCATTTACACTGAAGATTTTATGAGAAGATTGAAGGACAAATTAAGGCATACAAAGCATGACTAATGGAGGCTGGCAGTGGTAAATGGTCTGGTAGATCTTTGCAAGAAGACTGTGAGAGGAGATGTGATCTTGTGATGGGTTCAGATACACATCTGAATGGGAAGACGCAGTAGTGCCTCTGAACTTCAGTCTTATGTAAGATAGATATAGATATAGATACAGATATAGATATATATTTGTGTGTATATATATGTGTGTGTGTGTGTGTACATATAGATTTATATGTAATAGAAGCAGATTTATTTTATACCAATATAACTGAAAACATAATATTATAAAATCACTGTAGGCATAGTCAGCCAAGGGAAAAAAAAGGAGAAATATTTTAAATGAAAAAACTTGTGGAAAGATAAGTTTTCTTTGAGTCTGACCGCATTGGTGAGAACTTATCCCAAAGTTCTTCAGTACAGGCATAAAGACTGACCTGAGGAGTTTGCCAAAGGATTTAAAGCAAGTTATAGCAATGGAAAAGAAAAAAAATCTTCATCTCTGAAAGTGTTTGAGAACCATCTCAAACATTCATCTGCCTGTGTGAAGGCAAAGATTGACTTTCTCCTCAGTAAGAAATGCACGTAAGAGTAGGCCCAAAATAAACAAGTAAGAGGAAATTTAATTTTGGGGAGAGTAAGGGGGGAAAAAAGAGTTTTAAAGATTACATGAAAAGAGAATTGCCTCTAGCAAGTATAAATCACATAACCTTGGCATGCTTCTTTTCAAGGCTCCAGTACTGTGGGGATAGGACAGTGCAGGCACATGCACAAAGCCATGAGCAGACTGCAGAGTAGCCACTGGGAGTGATGCTGCTGCCACTGCAGAAATGTGCTTGATACCTTTGCCCCACACCATCCTCCCTGCTCTTGATGAAGTTACCACCATGAGGAATTTTCCTAACATAGGCGGAGCATACAGAAATGCCTATGCAGGCTCTCCAGCTTTTCCCTTGTTAGAGTGAAGCAGTATGTCTCTCTTAATGATTAAGTGATTTCTTCATAGCACAAAACAGGCAGATCTAGATGCAAAATGTTATTCTTAGCTGTTTCAATAAAGTTATTTCACTGCTCTGCATTTCTTCTTGGCCAGTTATCTCCTGGCCATCCTTCTACTGGTTTTCAAATAGGTTTATTATTAGACAGCCTTCATGGACAGAATTTCTTTCATCTTTTGAATTTGCCAGGATCCACACACAGACATTTAAGGACAATAGTTGCAGCTCTCTTATTTGGTTGAAACTGAAGAAGTAACTGAGTGCTTATCACCTGAGACCAAATTTAGCTGGACCATCGGGCTTAAGTCCTCAAATTATTATAAGACCTTTAATGGCCAAAAGTGACAAGAAGACTAGTCAAATTTGACTTAATAGAAAATGGTCCCCAGTAATAGTAAGCTCCTGATTCAATAAGCTCTTACCTCTCACCAATGCAGATGATGTTTTCTAGAATTAATTAGAAATTTGCTATTCAACGAACTGAACCATCAGTCATCCATMAAATTCTCTAAAATGTCTGAGAACAAAATGTATGTGACCAAACTGGGTTCTCAGCAACACCTTAGTACTTAGACTGAAGTTAACCTAATTTTTCGCTGAGATGCAGTCTTGGTCTTATCTGGCCACACAGCTATTGTGTTTAATCTTTGAAAAACTTTTTCCATTTGCTTACTTTCTTCATTCAACACTCTGAGAAGAAACATGGCACATTTTTGCATCTGAGATTATGCCTTCTAGTTATGTTGCTGTACAGTGAGAACTAATTCATAATTAAAAGCAAACATTTGTTGCAAATCCCTAAAAGTAATTTCTGATAATGTGGACATGCCAAGGACAAGGTTTGAGAACAGGGGTGCCTATCATCTTGCTGCATTCAGGGCACAGCACTGTTGATTATAAGTTGCAACATTATAAAAGTATTTACAACTACAGTTTATCCAAGAAATATTCTCTGCAATATTTTAAAACCCAGCAGTCACATACATCTGAGAAGGCTCTTTTATAGATGAGCCGTGACATTATCTGTAGGTTTCCTACTACATCACATTACCCTCTGCTTTCTGCTCTGACACACTACACTCATGAAGACAAGTTACGTTCCCATGGGTACAAATTCTCCTTACACTATGTACTTGCAGGAGAGGCAGCAGGGCAAAAGCAACTCCTCTTCCCCAGCACTGGAGAAGAGTAYCTAGGACACAGAGGTAGCAGGAAATCTTTCCATCTTTAAAGCCAACTTCAAGGCTATGCAGAGAGAGTTCATGCAGAGCCATATCTTTCAAAGCTAAGCATGCTTTGCCTATGTTCTCCAAACTCAACCTCAACCTTGAGTGCATGCATGGTGCAGAAGAACAGCAAAGGATTTCAGAGTCTTCAGTGAAATTTTCACTGAAGACATGCCTGCAGATCTTCCTGCAGCCAATGGGGAATGCTTTGCAAGTCTCTGAGAACATAGTTTAAATCTGTCTTCATGAATCTACTCAAAACTCCATTGAAATAAGAGACTCCTAATGTTCAGTCACAAATGATTCCCAGAAAGAAGTGGAAAGGTAAAGGCTACTTGTCCAAAATTTCAGTGAACATCAGTCACATCACCTCATTTCGACTGTGCCCCCCACAACAGGCCATGCTGTTTATTGCACATGTAAACTGTGCAATACAAACATTCCCTCATGCAAAACTCTGCAGAATTCCTGAGATGGGATTTAAAAAGGAACTGCATTCATGACAGGTTGTAACACCTGTTCTTGCATATGCTACATCAAACGTCATAGGATCATAAGACAGTTCAGTGGGAAGGGATCTCGGGATCCTACCTACCTACCCTAATCCAACCTCCTGCTCAAAGCAGAAAGCAGGCCACCAAGTTGCTGAGGGCTTTATYCAGTCAGGTCTTGAAAACCTCCAAGGGTGGAGACTGCACAGCCTCTGAGAACCACCTCTTCCACTGCTTGCCTGTCCTCATGAGGAAAAAAGGTTTCCTTATACCCAGTCTGAACCCTTAATTTCAACCTATGCCCTTTGCCTCTTGTCTTCCCACTGTGCACCTCTGTGAAGTGCCTGGCCCTGTCATCTTCTTGATAACTTTCTCATAGGTGCTGGGAGGCTGCTGTTAGGTCGCCCTGAAGCTGTCTCTTCTCCAAGCTGAACAAGCCCAGCCCAGAAGTAGCCCAGYCCTCAGCCTCTCCTCACAGGGCAAGTGCTCCAGCCACAACCATCTTTGGGGCCCTTTGCTGAACTTGCTCCAGGTTGTCAATGTCTTTCCTGTACTGAGAGAGGCGAAACTGGACACAGAAATCCGAATGTGTTCTAAGTAAGGGGGATAATTCCTTGTTGGCAGGGCACGCTGCTGGCTCAAATTTAGCATCATAAGAAGTCAAGAAATAACTTTTCTCCTGGTGGCAGCATAGTAACTTAGCCAGTTCTGCCACCAGCCTAGGGTTCCCAGTCATACCCTCTTCCTCCATGCAGTARTTGTACTGGGGCAGGATTTGAGGATTTTAGTGAGCATTTCTAGGAGCCCTTCTGGAGCAATATTTGCTGCTGTACATGCAGAATTTTCTAGCACCCCATCTTCAACATGTGCTGACCAACTCTCTAGCCACATTCAGTGGCTGGAGAATACTAGATTTGGTGTAAATGCTGTAGCTGTCATGTAACACAAACACTTCAGAAATACTACATATGGTCAGGCTTTCTGTGCTGTGACTGAAAGTATATTTGTTTTCTCAAAATCAAAAAGGAAATATAGCAACTCTACATGTAGCAAAATGATTTATATGGAAGACATAAGGGCTAACCTACTAGTCATATATCTGATGTGCAGCAAATGTTGTAACATCCACAACTATCTTTTTAAGTAATTTATTGTCATCAACAATGGGAAAGCTTCTTTGTCTAACATCTCTTTCATTGATTCTAGCATASTTAGACTTGACTATGCAGAGTGCTGAGTGGTCACGACCCTATTGGGAACTAACATCTTGCAAGATTGCATGTTATTCTCTTGAGTATGAGGAACCTCATCCAAAAGAGATTAATCAGACTTGCACACCTGGCTTCACACAGCTTGCTCCTCTTCTCTCATATCAGTGCTTTGTGCAATGATTTAAGACTGCACTACATATTCCACTGAGACGACACCTATCACTGATTCCTTGTTTATGTTTCCCCTGTCCAGCCTCCTATTCATCTACAGGTGTCTATGTCTGATGGATATTCCATGCTGGAGAGAATAAGTATTTTGACCCATAGTTCATGTATCGCATACATTGTGAAGTAAAAATAAACACATAAAACTCTAAAATTCAGTCATCTCACACTCTTACACACAGGGATCAGTTTGTTCTCTCATTTACAGTAGATGACAATAATGCAGTTTCCAGCAGTGTGACTGGAGCCCATTTGAGCAAAGATTTGAGCAAGGCTCCATTTGCTCAGAATACCCACTGATCTGACAGCTCAGTAAAACTTGCAGTACAAGGCTTGTTGTCTCCATTACTGATGTCATTGAAGATATACTGATATGCTTTCAAGTGAATTGATCGAACTCTCCTGTTATTGCAGTTATTCTCCTTTTAGTCATTTTTTTTAATCAGACAAGTAGAATTCTCWTGAAGGTGAAGGGCAGACAAGGAGATTTAATGCCTCGGGTTCATTTTCAAGGCTCTATCAGACATGAGGGGACATATTCAGACAGGTTCAAGAACTTAAGTGAGAGAAAGTCTGTCTGAATAAAGGCTTACATTGAAAATGACAGACTAGATTTTTAACAGATGTCCAATAGAGTCACCCCAGCACCCATACCAGTGCAAACAAGTGGACATGAAAGATTTCTTAAATTTAAGCAGAAACTACAGCCCCATACCTGTATTGTGAGCGATGGAAATCAGACTGTGCTCATCTAACTCATGATAGAGTTTGTGGTTACTCTACATGCATTTCAGTGAGGACGATTAAGCTAGGCTTGTTCTCCTACGCTACTCCAGAGCTGCAGTGCCTGTGTCACAACCCTACCTGGTGAATGCTTGCACCGGAAAGGAAAGGAATTTTTTCATTCTAGTTAAAAAAAAGATTAAATGATTCCTGTTTGCTCTGTGCTTGAATCAGTTGGCTTATTTTACTCATTCTGAACATAAAATACACTCTACTGTTCAGGATCACAGAAAGTGGCAAAYCTGGTTCATAATTCCTGTTATTCTTAGTCAGAAACAAGAGATACCTGCAGTTGGGATCTGTTTGAAGGATGACTCTCCCTATATCATACACAGAATGGAGGGATGTCCGGTCACCAGCCCTGTGAGATGAYGGTGTTAATTGAAATACATCAGTAAAGGATTCAAAACCAACACAGGCAAATCTACACATTTCAACRTGGAGAAGTGCAGATCAGCTCAACCTACTCTTTGTAGATCAGAGCCAGCATTAGAAGTAAGACTGCCTATAGCACAAGCATATGGAAACATTTTGTTACTACAAATCCCATAGGAACCKTATTCTTTACTATTTGTTTCATTTACCTTTTACTGAAGATGGTTTGTTCTTTTGTGCAGCATACAAAGAGAAGATAAACACAGCTAAAGTGTATGAAAGAAAATWAAGCAGTAACTTGGAGACCTTTCTGTGCTTGAACAGAAAATCCTAAAAATCTTCTTTTCCAGAAGGCAGCCTGGTTTAAAAGATAGGGCAGTACCCTGTAGCTTGACAACCCTATGAGTTAGATTTCAGCCTCGGTAGAGCCGTCATAAGAATTTCTGCTTTCAGGAGAGACAAGGTGTCTAGTGGATGTGATATTACACTGAAAGCGAAAAGGCTTAGGTTCTGCTCTCTGTAACTCTCCTGTTCTACGACATGGACAGACCACTTTCTTCTGTGCCTCTTTTTCACCCTTGCCTCACTCATCTGGAGCAAGGGAAAACTGGCTGTCTTTGTACTGGCACACTCTGTGTACTGTGTTTCCAGTGTGCCAGAAACTCTGGTATCAAGTGGATGCTGTGGATGAAATGAAGCTGTGATGGGTACTGAAAAAAGATCAGTGTCAGACCTGAGCTTGGCCCCATTTCTGACCTTTTTCTACCTAACCRTCCTTAATCATTTTCAAGAGGCATTAGCACGTGGAAGTCCTAGTATAGCCTTCTGCACTGTGGCTAGCAGATATGGATACTAGTTCAAGTGATAGCCAGAAGAGACCAGGTGGGAGGGAGGAGTAATGGGGGCAAGGAGAGAGACAGTTAAATGCTAACAAGAACCTGTTGGAAAAGGGCTTTAAAAATCTGATGCAGCTCAGGAGAGTGGTAACTTTGGAAATTTGGAGAGCAACATTTTACCTGGTAAGTGTTCCTCAGGTCAAGAGAAGCTTCTTGCCATCAGTTCATTTACCATGTTGCAGCAAGAAGTGTGAACTGAAGTAACAAGAGGCCAAACAGTGCGTGAGCTCTGCCTGCAGAACTGTTACAGAGCTGAATGTCAGGGATATTCCAGCCTGGAAAGAGCTTTTTCTAGTAGGACAATATATATTTCCTCTCATTTTCTTTGTTCTTAGCATACACAGTGGCTGTTCCCCACYACTATTCCTACCTTGGGAACTTCAAGTCCTCCCACTACTTCTACTCCCTTCTGAAAACATTTCATAATGTAACTCCAGAAATCACCAGCTGTTGAGTCCTGGCAGTACAATGAGGTGCCTTTTGCTTGTGGACCTCTCATTAATTTCCTGTAATAACCAGAGGAGTCTTTGCTTGACAGGTAAACTATGTGATTCAAGGAACAAGCCTAGAGTGAAAAARGTTAAAATTCAATGTGTGAGTCCAGAAAAAAGTATCTGCTAAGTCTTCTGTAGAGGAATACATTAATCCTAACAGTCTTCTGCCCTTTATCATTTTTTCCTCCTGGACCCTTTGTTTTTCCAGACCGCTCCTGTGTATTATTCAGACCCTATATCTTTCTCACTTTCCCTGTAATGCARTTTTTAGCACCAAATGTTTTGCACATTACAAAGCTGTAAGAAATATGGCACATAGTAATTGCACTGCAGTAACTGAGAAAGATCAGGAATCACTGAGTTTTCATTCTAGCAGTGATGGTGGTGAGTCATTCTGTAGCTTCAGACACCGAATTGCTCTCCCCTGCTTGCATGCCTGTTGAGTGGGAGATATTGCGCTTACCTCACGGGGTAGTTTTGGAGAATTAGGACTTTAAAGCTTTGAAGTATGACACAAGCTTCGTTAAGCATTGCTTAATGTATTTATGAAGGGGCGTGCACAGCCCTGGGATATTTTTGTGAGGCTCAGAAGTGTTGCAAAACAACAATTCTTTTTCTGAAGACAGTGCTGATGCAAACTATGTAAAACTGTTCATCACGTCAGGAAAAGGGTAAATCCAGTGCACACTCCTCTCCTGTGTTCACTAGCAACCTCAGTACTTGCTCACTCAGGCAGATACTGTGATCTTCATCTCACTGCCATGAAAATTAACACCAGGATCTCTCTTTCTTCTGTTGTAGATCCTGGCGCTCCTGTGAAACTGCCTTGTATGCCAGTTAAACTGTCACCTCCACTACCTCCAAAGAAAGTCATGATTTGCATGCCTTTAGGGGGGCCAGACCTCTCTCTCGCGTCCTATTCCACACAGAAGAGCTCCCAGCAGCCTTTGACTCAGCACCATCACACTGTCCTGCCATCCCAGTTAGCAGCTCACCAGCACCAGCTCCAGTACGGCAGCCACAGCCAGCACCTGCCTTCTGGGTCCAGCACGTTACCCATTCACCCTTCGGGGTGCCGGATGATAGAGGAATTGAACAAAACGCTAGCGATGACCATGCAAAGGCTAGAAAGGTAACGGATGAACTTTTAAAATTAAGTATCAATGTACACTGTTTCTTACTAGCCTCAGTATCGATAGCAGCACTTGAGTTATGTTGATGATACTTGGCACTTAAACTGGGCTTCTCCTCTGGAGGTCTAAAAACTTATGTAGAGTCACTGCTGGAGAAAAAGTGTTATCCAGGCTTGTTCAGCAAGTTTGTAGCAGAACTGAGAAGATCAAATTTCCTGAATCCCATTGTCCTGTTTAAGGAGCTGGGTAATACCACGGGTGGAGATGATAGTAGGACATGCCCAACTTGCAGTATGTAGTGCAAGGTGTATAGCTGCAGAGCTCAAGTTGCATGGAGGACCCCCTTCCCCCCCMAAAAAAAGGGAGAGAAAATGAGAGATTTAGAAAAAGAACAATAAAAGCCCAGAGTGCTGTACTACCATGGCATATGATTAGCATTACTGATTAGCTCATAACAGCTTTTTAGAAATCCTGCAAGTACCTTAGAGAAGTTTTAATGTACTCTTTAATTATTTCAGTTAAGTTAAATAATATGTTTGATTGTTTTAAAATAAAGATAAAGAACAGATAAATAATTACACTGAATCTATAAATGAAAAGTCTGGATATGCTTATAAATATATATATAAATATATGTAAATAGACACACCCCAGTATAGTCAGACTGCCTTTGCTGCTTAGTAATAGTTTCACTTTACTTTCCACAAAGATTGCACTGAACCTTAGACATTCCACAGCAGCTACCTTCTTATCCAGTCACATCTAGAGGAAGGTTATATGTTTAATCAGAAGTGCCTTACCTTGGGGCTGTTTTTTATAACTATCTCTTGTGAACATTTCTTGCTGATGTTTCAGATAATCTGAATAAGTGAAGCATGTTGTATAAATGCAAACTGTCTTCATAAACTGCAAGATCAGCAAGCTTTGGAAAATTTATTTTGACTTGTAGGCTGCAATTGAGCAAGTCTAAGGGTAGGGAAATTAGTCAAAAATGACACGTGCTACTTAGGACCAAGGGCAGCTTTGTAACCAGTTTGCTTTAGGAGCATCAGATCATCCTTCTTTTAGACAGGAGGTTAAAATATTTGTTCTAATAGAAAAAATGCCTTATGATTTGCCCCAATACTTCTTCGTGATAATGTTGCCTTCATTATATTGCACAGTTTTTAAAAAAATAAAAATCTCATGGGTATGGCATGTTCTCTTTACTGCCACTAAAGACAGTTAGGTGACCAGAGGCTGTCCCACCCTGCTAGCATATTTTAGTAGCAGAGTATCAATAAAAACCTCTGGAGTTATATCAGGTGGCCTTACCTTTCTGCAGCATTGGGGAATCCTCTGCTGGGGGAAGACTGGCTGAACTGTGAGGGAAGGAAGTTCCTATTGCCGTCAATAAAAGGGCTGTAGCAGTAGGATCGGAAGGAGCTTCCGCAATCCCTCCAGCATGCCCCGTGCCCGAGGACTGCCCAGTTCCTTTTGCATTGCTGGCAGGACTGGTCGGATCTGTCTGTATCGCCCTGAGGCTTGGTTCCCTGAGTGCAGAGAATAGCCTGTGGCTCCAAAAGGCTCCCTGGGGGCAGCACCGCTCATGCCAGCCCCAGGGCAGGTGGAGATATTAGCCCTAGAGTCTGGCTTCCGCTGCATGCAAAAGGCACTTTGTTAATCTGAGCCCAGTGATATGTCTCAGAGTATGACTTCATTGTGGCATCTGTTGCCCCACAGTGATGAATGCTCCATTTTCTAGGTTTCCATCAAGTTTATGCCTACAAATATGTTTAACTAATTTAAAGAAGATGATGCTGTTTGATTTTAATGATTAATTTGAAACTGAGGTTATATTGATTTTAAAAGCTCAACAAGGAAGGGTTCATTTCCGAATATGAAGCAAGACATTCTTCCTTTGCAAAGAAGAATAAGAAAAGTCTGTGGCACTGATACTTCACATTTAATATGAAAATGAATCCTAGTGCACAGTATTGCACAGCTGATTTTTCGTTACCTTTTTTGGGTTGACTAACTATTATTTCAATCATGAAATAAAGTATTGAGTACTTCAGTTATTCTCCTTGTCAGAATAAATCAATAACATTTACAGTTACAAGAGAGAAAATAGTTGATGACTATTTGTTCTGCAAAAGCAATTGATATTTTCATAGTACGTACAGACAAAAGAGTCTGTGGAGCTGATACTTTCTGTTAAATTCTTAAACTGATTTTCCAAGCCACATTGTGATCTTAGTAAATTTGCTAGCTTCTCTTGGAGATTTGTGCAAATTTTTAAAATATGTTACTTAATTTGAGAGGGGTTTAATGGTGCCAAATACTACAATTTTCTAATATTTTTGAGAGTGATTATTTTTCCTTAATTGTAAAAAATCTGGTTTAAACCCAGAGGAAATCAGACTGCAGTATTTGTCACTGGACGTTTCAACTTAGAAGTCTTGAAGGCCTTTAAAGCTGCACTAATTTCCTCTACCTGATCTACTAGATCTGTTTTCTTCTACTTGAAATTTGACAATATGGTCATGTCCCCCACATGCATAGGATACGCAGTGATGTCCTGAGCTTTACTGTTTCTTCCCAGCTGACATGTTACTTGGTCGATGCTGTTGAGTCAATAACCTTGAGAAGATGAAAGATCCTGACGTGTCTCTGAGGCATCTTCCGGGGAATTCTAAATTCATTGGCATCATTCACTTCTGCTGATCTCAGTTCTTATCTCAAGGAAATCCTATAATATTCTAGAATAATTGCCTCAATACAGCAGTAGTAATGCTACCAAGCATTATTTAGAATAACAGAAAGTTATTTAGAATAGTATTTTGTTTTTAATAATACAGGATGGTGTAGACAAGCACAGATGAATTTTCTGCTGTCAATTTCTTTTTTTTTTCCCAGAGGAATTTTTTTTTTCTTTCCAGTGTCTAATCTCTTTGCTCCTGATGCGGTGGAATCTCTCATAGTCTGTTAGACTCCACTGGTGTGTGTTGGATCCATAACCACTCTGTATTGATTCCACATTTATCCCAGTAAACCTTTCTTAGACCTCAAAACTCATCTTTCCACCAAGTTCATAAGGGTGGAAAGGAACAAGGAATAAAAGAAGAAAATAACTCCTCCTTGCAGCAGTCTGGATTTTTTGCTTTAGCAGATCTGGTCTCTGATACTCTAACGACATCTGAAGACTGATACATGAAATCAATGCTTTGCCAATGAGCCAGAAGCTTTCCAAAGAAAAATGAGCTGTCCCTCTGTACCAGAATGGAAGCCAGAAGTTATTTTGCTGTGTGTGACCTTGAGAAAACACTAAACTTCTCTATCTCTGTTTTCTCCTCTGTAGGAGTACTGTCTCACATAGATCTAATAAATATTAATAAGTTACTGTTTTAAGATATATTAAAAGTATATAATTGCTCTTCAAGTCCCAATTGTTCTTGTCACTGAAAGTGAGTTAATTCCTGGATCTTTTACTCAGTTATATTATAGACACTATAGATCATTAAGTTAATTTACACACTTTACACTTAATTGCAAAAAATTTCTGRCACTCACAACCTCTGTTTATTACTTGTTCTCAGAAGGATATCTTTATCTCTTATCATAATATGACTGCGATGACTTGTCACTTGTCCTTCTAGTTTGCCTTCATTTTCCCCGAGAAATCACCAGTTTTATGATAGATTAAGTTGCAACAGAGAGGAGTGTATTTTCCACATTACCTTTCTTCTGGAAACCTCTGTTGCTAATTTGAGTTCAAACTGCAAACAACTTTCAACTTTTACCCAAAGGATATGGGTCAAGCATGAATAAAATAAAACTCTAGATTCTGGAATCTTTTTTTTTTTTTTTTTTTTTTTTTTACCATTTTAGAATACCTTTTAAAGGCTAGTGAAAATCTTATAATCCCTGCCATCAAAATCCAGGAGGGCTTGATTCTTCTCATTTAATTAAACTTGAGAGGATTGAAGCCTGCCAGACCATGCCCAAAAGCAGTGCATCACAAGCTGCAGAAAAAGAAGCTTCAGAAAACATTCTTGTATCCTGTAATATATCTTTAATTTTGATCTGATATAGTCTTATTTTCTGCCTTGCCCATGCAGYTCTTGGTCTGTCTGGTAAGAAGACAATTAATTTCAATTATTCTGTGGACACTTGTGCACTAGCAGCTGAATCAAGGCCACAGTTTATTTAGTGTGTAATATTAAAGAACTGTTAAGTGGCAATATCTCACTCTGGGCTGGAATTAAATCTATGACAGAACAGTGAAAAACCTGTGTCCAAAGGACAGTTTGTGAGACCAGTTCCTCTGGGACATCCAGTGGCTTCAAACTGTAGATTCATAAAATGAAATGCATTAGACAGTCTTGCCATTGTGTTGCAAATCTTATGAAACATATTTGAGTCAGAAGACATTTTTCTTGCATAAAACTTGTCAGGAGAATTACTTTTTTATCTAAACTTTAGCATTGCCTAAGAAGAGAACCATTCAATATTTACAGCTCTCTCGCTCTCTCGCTCTTTCTTTCTCCCTCTCTCTCTTACTCACAGGAGTGCACATTTGCACACATTGTATAAATGTATATACAATGTTTTGAAGTGTTTCCAATTTTTGCTTTAACTGATAAGTACAAAAGAGTGTACTGTGGATCTGAAAACTTGCTGATAAAAATT
Source organism: Rhea americana (assembly GCF_003343005.1). Classification (NCBI taxonomy): domain Eukaryota; kingdom Metazoa; phylum Chordata; class Aves; order Rheiformes; family Rheidae; genus Rhea; species Rhea americana. Next base: position 1,150,698 of record NW_028185661.1, on the reverse strand, counting down.
AAACCTTTTATTCCAAGATCAGAGAGGCTGGGATGACAGATGAGAAGTTTGTGGTTTTTTCCGCTCAATTTTAAAGATGGGATTTCACTTTTTTCTTTTAGATTCCAACAGTAGCATGAGTATTAATATATTTAAATTCTGATTTCTCATTAAAATCTTTTCTCACTAGAAATGTTTTAGGCCGTAGTGGTGTAACTTCTTTGCTCTTCTGATCACATAAAGATGATATCACAGTAAGTGCAGGTGCTTGTGCTAGTCAGCTATGTATTATTCAAAAGTATGTGTTAAGATAAATTTGTTTTCTTAAAACTATTTGCTTAGCTATGGCTTTAATCTCTAATTTTGTTGCAAAACATAAAGCTGATTTAAAATGGATTGTTTGAAACAATAGTATGTTTTTGGTGAATAATACTAAAAAAAATCTGTGGTGTATACCACCTTACAAAGTGGGATTTTTACTAATTGCATAGAGGAATTTATACACAATGGAAATAGCCAGTGACCTTGATTTGTCTTTCATAAGTACACTGCAATATTGCAAGTATTTCACAAGTATTATGCTTAGACAGCTGACTTAGTCAAAAATGATGCAGAGAAGGCTGATTTCAATCAAGAAAAACACAAAACATGAGGAAAAATGAGGGACTTAAAATAGAAAGTAATATTACGAAGAGAGTGGATGATTCAGAAAAATTATGATGAGATGCCTTTTACTTCTAAATCACTAGTTCAAATGAAGATCTAGTATGGTAATTTGTAAATTTTGTCCTGCTTAGTAAGCTAAATTAGTGAACCACTTTAGTATCTGATACCCTCTGTGCAGTCATATATGGATGTATCTGTAACCTACACGCATCCTTCACAGAACAGTGAAGCACCAAATGGTCTTGGATGCTGAACTACTTTTTGCTCAACTATTTTAGGGGTTAAAATACTTTTAGGTCAAACTCATTGAGATGTAATATAGAAATTTGCAAGTCAATTTTTCATGAATCATTCATACGTTGTGATACAAAACGTGAGCCATCACTGAGCAAATTGAGTTCCTCCCTTCACGGAGATCCAGAGCATCTCACTGTTTGTTAATCTGCAATAGTAAATGTTGCAATTAAGAAAATGATTTCGTTGAAGCTGGAGCCTTTTATTCTTCTTAATCCCTAAGCACCATATGGACAGGCATTATATGCCCACAACTACATTTAAAAGAGTCTTTCTGAGATGTCATGTGGCAGCCATTTAGGAGTCCACATCAACTTTAGATTTAGAAGGAAATGTTTCAAGTTGATTCAGCAGAAAATGATCTAAGGGGAAAAATAAAACATTCTTTCAAAATGTGGAATGCCTCCAGGGTTCTGAGCAGGCTAAAATACTAAGGGAGCTAAGGGTCAGGTCATACCCAAATTTGACAAGTGCTTCAAGTGCAACTTGGCCAGGTCATCTGTTTTCACAGCTACGTTCTTGTGGAAAGTAAATTGGGAGTTTGACATAGAGATGTCTGCCAGGCAGATACTCCCTGGCTTTCATACAGCTGTTGTCTCAGTTGGGGCTTAGGAGGGAGAACAGTTTCTACTGACTCGCAAATAATCTTCAGCAGCCATCACTTTTGCCTAGCAGTCTCTTATTTTCATTTCATACAGGGGAAGCAACATGAGCTGTTAGATAAAACTTGGCTGTGAAATCAGGTTATATTCTTGGCTTTGCCTTTCACCTGCTGCTTGACTTTGGTCTTCAACTTTTCATGTTCCAGTTTCCCTATTTATATTGATATCTTCCTTGGTAAAGTAGTTTGAGATCAACACATAAACAGAGCTAAATAGTAGCAGTACTAATGCTGCTCTGAATCCAGTAAGCAGTGTGAAATTATCAGACCATGGTTTATGTGACAAAKGTCTAGAGCCAGGCTTTTTTTGGCATGTCATACATGTCTTAGGATAATGGAGAATAAAAAACAGGTTATGACCTCTGTGCTTCCCAAATCTGTATGTAGATAGATGATACCAGGGTGCATCTGCATTTCCTTCTGACTACTCTAAGACATCATCCCAAGTCCAGCAAAGTGAACATGACCTTCGTTGCACTTCTCTTCAGGGGCACAGCGTGTGCAAATCATATATCCTCTCCCTGATCTTTTGCCATGTTCTAGCAGAGGGGAGGTAAAAGGGAAATAATCAGTTTAAGTTGATGTGTTCCCAAGGAGGATGATACAGATGCAAATATAGGAAAGAGAAATTTCAGACCATCTGTCAGTTCACGTTTTCTGGGAAACGTGGAATTATTTTATTAATGTCGTCTGACTCAATGAGTATTCCAGTGTGGATAGGTAGATTTCCCAAGGTTTTAATATACTGGCACAGAAGTTAGGTACAGGGGTGCTCTTGAAGTTGTGAAGCACTGAATGTTTAGAAGATACACTCCTGGTTCCCTCATGGCAGTGGCATAGTCCCAGTCTCCTTTTCAGCTGGTCTCTGCCTCCTCCTTCCTCTGCATTCTGCCCAGTCTCAGGACACAATTTCATGATCTGCCACAGCAATGCTAAGTGGAGGCTGGTCCTATTTCTTCTTGCCTTTTGTGCTGCCAGTTCAGCTGTGCTGCTTCACCTGTTTCTATAGCTGTGTTGCAAAACACAGGTTAAAAAAGGCCTGATCAGGTTCACCACAAGCAGTACTACAGACATGCCAAAGTGTGCTGGGAGCAGAGGTGGTGGGAACGGGTAGCTGGGCACGGGAAAAGGGATATTGTCGCTGCAGCCCACATAACATATAACTGTTAGGTCTCCCTCATTACTCTTAGCAGCTCTCAAAGTCTATTTTTGCAAAATCCAGTTTCACATGCTTGTTTTTGCCCCTTCACACAGTCCCACCCTTGCCTTCTCCCCAAGTCAATCAACATCTTGCCCAAACAGCCCAAATCATAGATTCCTGTTGCCTTTCTACACTCTTTTCTCTAAATCCATTGCTTTACTTCTTCCTGCAGTCATACTGCATTTTCTCAATTCGAGTCAAGTATTTTCTGTGCCTGTAGAGGTCACACAGCTCAGGTCACCAAGCCTATAGAGAGGTCACACAGATATCAGATTGAAAACATATTTGTCTCTATAAGTGGATGATGGAGAATTCCATTAAGCCTCGAAGCTGTATTTACCACAGATCTTTAGTTCTCAGTCCTGGCTGCCTGTATTTTTCTCTATGTGCTGTCTTACTTCTCCCTAACAAGTGTTGTAGTTTAATTGTGATGTGTACTGAATGAACCCATTAGATGTCTTGCTGGTCATGAAGATTTTTCTGTCCTCATTTCTTTTCAAAAAGGCATGAAAGACCACTACTTCCCTAAATACAGCAAGAGAAGCAACCCTGACTTCCATTGTGCTATTTCTTGTAGTTTATTTATTTGGTTTTCTTTCCCAACAGCTCTGGCTTACATGCAGGTGACAACGTTACAAAAACAGGACCTGGAGGCCTTCCAGACATGAGACAAGTGCCAACTGTTGTGATCGAATGTGATGACAATAAAGAAAATGTGCCTCATGAACCCGACTATGAAGATTCTTCCTGCCTTTACACAAGACAGGAAGCAGAAGAGGAGGAAGATGAAGATGAGGATAACTCATTATTTACAAGTAAGGCTTATTCCATTTTTCCCTTTCATTTATTTAATTTTTCCTCTGAACTCTCAGTGCAAAAGGAAAACACAAAGCCTATGGATTTTCTTTCTTGCACATGCTTTTGCATCTCTCAGGGCTTGACTACCTGGGCACACTTGGTAAATTAATCAAAAATAACCAACAGTATGAATATAAAGTGATTTTCCTAATCCGCATCAATCTCTATGGGGTTGCTGTCATACAGACAACAAATGCCATTTATTTGACTTGGAAACACATGTGACTTTTGGATTTGCTTTCCTAAGTGTCCCTGGTATAGACAAGTCCTTCCTTTGGCTTAGATCAGAATCAACTCAGTAGAGTTGAAATAGATGCTGACGATAGAGAATCAGACCTTTTATACATAGTAAATATTAAATCATATCAGAAGCGTAGGCTTGCACATGCTTTGAAATGGGTCATGATCAGTAAAAGAAACCCTTAAATGTCGTCTTTTTTTTCAAGCTAGATTTTCAAAAGCACTAGTAAGCACTGGCTTGTATTGCCACTGAGGATAGGGGGGTCGTACCTATGATTTCAGTGGGATCAAAATTAAACCAGCACTCAGCAACTTTGAAATGACAGCCTCAAATGCTGTAGTTAAACTTCAAGGAGTTCCTCAGCTTTTTACTCCAGTCTTCCTTAAGTGCTACCTCAATTTATGCTGGTAAACATTTGCCAGAGTAAAGAATAGAGAAAATACCTTTGAAATTTCTGTGCAAGAAAAAATGAATAAATAGAGGGTTTTTTTTTTTAATTCCTAATAGCCCACCTACTGGGAAGACACTATGTGTTTATAAAAGCCTGTAGTGTATAATTTAGATTACAATGATAGAAGTAATTATGCAGATGAAATCAAATGAGATGAATATACAGGCACACAATTCTGCTCAGGATTGCTTTCCACTCTGCTACTTCTTACTTTATGAATGCCCTGGGAATACAGGTGAGAGTAAGTTGGTCTGTGCTTCAATACTAGGGTTTTGTTCTGTTCTAGTACTGTTCTACGTACTTTTTATCCATAATCCTGGAACTCCTGACTTGATCTTATTCAAACAAAGGTATGAATTTGATTTTTCTATATAGTGTTCTTACATGAGTGTAACTCTTATTTATTTTTCTGGACTCACTTCTGATTTACACCATTGTCACCCAAAATAAGAATCAGATTCGTAGACCCTGTGCTAACTATCTGAAGAACGGTTACAGTGTGCAGTTTGAACCCGGCTGTGTACTGGCTTACACTTTACAGAGATACTTTCGTCAGCACAAAATGTATGTAAAACCATACCGCTGGATCATCTGTCATTTTATTCCAGCTTGATGTGGTTGATCATAGTGGCAAATTGGGCTTAGATATGAAGAGGTTAATTGATAGCTCTTCTGCAGTTTGAGTCTGCAGGGACCTCTGGCCCATTCTGACCTCTCTGAGAAAACCCATCTCCTGCCTCATTGTGGCATTTTAGGACTCTCTCATGAAGACGATACCCTACTCAGTGCACAACTGCCTGTTATCCTGCAGGTCTAGCAGAAGTTTCAGGCCCTGGAATTTATTTTCTTCTGAAACCTGGGAGCAGTACAATCAACCAACAGCCTTTCTAAAATGCACACAGACAGGTTTCTAAAACAATAAACAGACATATTTCATTGCCTCAGAATATTCCCTTTCCCTGCAAGTGAATTTAGGCAGTCTTTGCTCTTAAATTAAGAAGCAGAGCAGAATAGCAGTATGTCTTACATTCTGCTACTGAAGCCCAAAACCTCTCATGGGTTTAACTCTCTCTCTGTTTCTTCCTCTCTACCCTGCCCAAACTGCTGTGAATGCAGGTCAAGGAAAGCAAGCATGAGCCATGAAAGGCCACTGATTTTCACAGTCTTTGCCACTGTCACTGCCTAAGAAGTAGTGTCAATTAATGTACATAGAGATCTGTACTGCTTCCTTGTACAGCCTTTTGGTTCCTTTTAATGCTAGCTTGGGTATCTTGATATTACATTGCAAGACAGAGAGACCCCTCTTTTTCCAGATTTGGTAGGCTCTGCTACCCACTCAGATTCTACAGCTGAATTATTCATCCCACTGTATAGTACAGAAACACCACACTAGAGAAAACTACGGATACTGATAGTGATTATGAAACAAACCCTTCTCCTCCAGTCCTTTCTATGAAGCAAATTTTTTTCTTTATCCTGTATATGAAATTCAGCCTTTCTTTATTATGATAGGAATTGAGGCTTATTGAACAACTGAAGTTAACTGTCCCGCAGTTCCTACCAGTGTAAGTGAGAGGTCGGTATCCTCCCCTGGCCAGTACTGCTTTGCTGGCCACATAGTGTAGTGAAATGATGACGCCTTCTTTGGCAGAGCTTCTCCTCTCTCCTGCAGGTTCCCTGGCAAGGAAAGTCTGCAGGAAGGACTCTTTAGCAATCAAACTGAGCAACAGGCCATCCAAACGAGAGCTGGAGGAAAAGAACATCCTCCCCATGCAGACTGATGAAGAGAGACTCGAACTCAGGCAGCAGATTGGGACAAAGTTAACACGGTAAGAGAAATGTTTTCCTAACTCTTGCTGTTAAAAGTATGTGGTAGGGCACAGCTGTAACTTTTATCCTTGGTCTAATGAGTTTGTTCACAATGTTCAGATTAGGAAAAGTGATGAAAAAAAAAATAAAATAAATATTACTTGTGCTCCAGTATCATTTCCTGTACACAGGTCCCTTTTCTGTTTCCTGGAGTATTTTAAGAGATCTTTGGTCATGTGACTACTAGAATGAATTATATGGATTTAATTGTTTCCAGTGTACCCTTGGGAAAAGTTCAGCTTTGATCTTCTGGATTGTAGCTGCAGGTGTGCTATTTGACAGGCCATTGGCTTGGCCAAAAGACAGGGGAGTAACTTTCTCTCCTGGTTGTGTCTCCATTGAGTGGCTGAGCCTTTTCCTGTTCCAAAATAGGAATCTTATCCTTCGGGACCTGTTTTTGGTAGGTCAAGCTTGGGCCAATTCCCCCTGCCTAGACTCTTTCCTCTTCGTAATAGTGTAACTCGACAACTGTTCTTTTTTTCTGTATTGTATGGTGTGTAGAGGGGTGGCTGTCAAACATGGAAGATTTCTGTCAGGAATTAGTAAACTGAGGCCATATAGGAGTGTTTATCTGTAATTTCTGTAGTCAATTTAATACTGTTATCAGCTCAGTGGAGTTGGCAGAGCTGACGAATACTTTTAGTTGCCCTCCAGTATGACTGTGAGAGGACCACAAGGAGATGACTAGTCAGTGAGTAGGGGTTGTTTTTTTTCTGGGGTGGGGGGGGGCAGTGACGCTACTGTGCTGTGAAGACAGGAAGAATAGGAGCTTGTGATAAATACCTCATTCATTATTTTACTTACTTCTTCTGTCATGACCTGTCTCAACTACTGCCTTTTTGGGATAAACTAACCACATCTTTCCAAACCATCTTTGAAGATATTTCCTGGTGCCTAACTACGTTTACTCTTCTCCAAAACCTGTCTAATTCTGCAGTGTTCTTGTTGAGAGGGCCTGAGCCATTATGCACTCAGGATGCTAGATGGTGCTGCGCTCTTGATGGTAGTGTASTTGTTATTCTTCAGCCTGCTCTTGATTCAGCCTAGGACCTTGTTAGACTGCAGCTGCGCGTGGAGCTCCATGTCCCAAAGACTAGGGTATGACAGCAGGGTCCCACGCCTGACCTTGTAGGACTAAATTTGAGCCCTTTGAAGTGTATGAGGAGGTAAATTTTTGTCCCTCAGTGTATCTTACTCTGCAGTGCTTGACCTTGCAATGACATTGAACTGTGTTTCCACTGTGTGGCCTGTTTGCCCAAATTAACTCAGTCTTTCAGAAGTTTTATAGCTCTGTCTGATGAAGGTACATAATAGTGTCATTTGCAAACACTGACTCTGCACAGCTCATGGTGCCCCAGCTGATTTTTATTATAAATATTTTACATCTCCACTCTCACAAGTAATGCTTTTTCCCCCATCAAAGAATTTTTCTTCAGTATGTCTCCTCTTAACAAGGAAAACATATTTTGGCAATACTTAGAACCCTTCCTGCCTAAGCCCCATATTCTCATAATGGCATTGTGTGCTTTCCCAAATGCGCTTGTCCTGTTATCTATGCTCATTCGCTGTCTGACTAATACTGCTTGAGCTTGTCTTCTAATATAGCTAGGGCTTAGATAGGGACAATCGTGAATGGTTCAAATAATTTTAAAAGAGTATATACTAATTCAAAAAATAGCTGAGCCACTACTGTTTCATTCCCCTTTCATAGTAGTATAACATAAATGAAACTGATAGAGTTTCACAAGCCTTATTTGGCATAAGATAGTGGCCAATCTGACTTGTAATTAGTAATATTTACAGTTTAGTATGTCATCCTTTAAAGGAGTTAAAAGCAATCAAGAAATATTTGGAAAAAACTAATATCCTCATCTCTAATATGCAGTAAGCCACAGACATTTCGGCACCAGACAGGAGGTCACATGTCTTACCAGTGCTTTATCTAAATATGATGTATCAGTGGATACAAACTGATATTATATTGAAATAGCGAGAATATTTCAATTTGGATAGTATTTCTTTTACTGTCCAGACTTCATTACTGAATCCATCTTCTGCCATTGCTCAGTAATTGTCACATAGTGATGCAAATGCCAAGTAAAATTAAAGTAGTGAAACATTTATAGTCCGTAGAGAAGATGTGAGATGCAGACTGTAATTGCAACTGGCAATTTTTGATTTCAGAGGAACGTGTACTGTTCCATGAATGGTCCCTTAAGGTTTAAAATAGCCAGCCAGTGAAGTCACAAACACTACTTACTGAAATAAAAAATGCAGAATTAAAACTTTAACAGATAGTTATTGTTGTCTGTAATGGATCAATTAATTTTCACCAAGAGACTGATTAGGATGCTTCAGTATTTATGCACACTCCTCACAGTATTAAGCTTGAGAGAGCTCATTAGTTGTAGCATTTGACAGATCGGAATTTAGGACGATAAAGACAATGTTATTTTTAATGAAGCTTATGGACAAGCRTATTGAGGGATTGACCATTGAAATATTGTTTGGAAGCAGGTCTATTCCAAGTATAGTTCCACCAGCCTTATTAGAGTTGCACCAGGAATTAATTTGGCTCAGATCTGTTCATTCATATCCTGTTTAAGTGTATTTAAATGCAGCTTGGAACCTCTGAATCTGCAGTTAGTTGCAGAAAATTGTTATGATTTTACTATTGCATCCACCAACTGGTGGGCAGACTCCAAAGCAGACTTAACAATTTGCTTGTTTCCCAGATTACCATGCTGGGACTATAGTACTCTGACTTACACCATACCAGTTGCAGAGGTAAGGCTGCAGAGAGAATATCTTACAGCAGAATCTGGCTCACTATGCAGCTTCTGAATATTAGCTTGGCCATGAGGTAAATTACAACCTTTGTGGCCCATCATAGTAATACTTTACGTGAATGTGGGTCCTGTATCTTCCTTCACTCACACGTGTCCTGTATCAAGGCTCAACAAATGAAGGCCCTAGCAGAAATGGAGTTATTTGTCCAAGACCACAAAATATGTCCTGGTAAAGGCAGAAAGAGAGCCCAAGTCACATGAATTCCAGCCACATGAACTGGCCGCTGTACCATAGACTATTTCCTGGTAGTCTTTGTGCAGCAATTGCAGCAACTTCAGAGTTCTGCAACTTCAAAGGCCTTTTACAGACAACTGGAAGTAGCTTCACAATCACATGCTCTAGTTCTCATGGGGGTCTTCAGCCACCCTGGTATCTTCTGCAAAGACAACACAGCTAGGCACAAACACTCCAGGAAACTCCTGCAGAGGATTGATAACTTTTTGACACAGGTGGTGAAGGAGCCAATGAGGTGAGGTGTGCTGCTGGACCTTGTGCTAACAAACAAAATAGGACTAGTCAGAGATGTGAAGGTTACAGTTAGCCTTCGCTGCAGTGACCATGAGATGGTGGAGTTCAGGATCCTGCGTAGAGGAAGCAAGGCGGTAAGTAGGAACGCAACCCTGGACTTCGTGAGAGCAAACCTGGCCTCTTCAGGGAACTAATTGGAGGAATCCCATGGGTTAGGGCCCTAGAAAGAAGCAGAGGCAAGGGGTCCAAGATAGCTGGTTAATATTCAAGCATTACTTCCTCCAAGCTCAAGAGCAGTGCATCCCTATGAATAAAAAGTCAAGCACAGGAGGCAGGAGACCTGCATGTATGAGCAAGGAGCTCCTGGCAAAACTCAAGCAGAAGAAGAACGTATACAGAATATGGAGAAAGGGACAGGCCACTTGGGAGGAATATAGAAATGTTGTCAGACTATGCAGGGATGCAATGAGAAAGGCTAAGGCCCATTTGGAATTAAATCTGGCAGGGGAGGTCAAGGACAACAAGTAAGGCTTCTTCAAATATAGCAGTAGCAAAAAGAAGACTAGGGAAAATGTGGGCCTGTTGCTGAATGGGGTGGGGGCCCTGGTAACAAAGGATACAGAGAAGACAGAGTTACTAAATGCCACCTTTGCTTCAGTCTTTACTGCTAAGGCCAGCCCTCAGGAATCCCAGAGTCTGGAGACAAGAGAGAGAGTCTAGAGAGGGAAGAGCTTTCCCTTGGTTGAGGAGGATCAGGTTAGAGATCATTTAGGCAAACCTGACATCCACAAATCCATGGGCCCAGATAGGATGAACCTATGAGCGCTGAGGGAGCTGGTAGATGATTATTGGTAGGCCACTGTCCATCATCCATGAAAGGAGAACAGGAGAAGTGCCTGAGGACTGGAAGAAAGCCAGTGTCATTCCTGTCTTCAAAAAGGGCAAGAAGGAGGATCCAGGAAATTACAAGACAGTCAACCTCACCTCTATCTCTGGAAAGGTGATGGAACAGCTCATCCTGAATGTCATCTCTAAGCATATGGAGGAAAAGATGATGATCAGAAGTAGCTAACATGGATTCACCATGGGGAAATCATGCTTAACCAATCTGACCACCTTCTGTGATGGAATGACTGGTTTGGTAGATGTTTAGCCTGGAGAAGAGAAGACTGAGAGGAGACCTTATCAGTGTCTATAAATACCTTAAAGGAGGGTGTCAAGAGGATGGAGCTAGACTCTTTTCAGTGGTGCCAAGCAATAGGACAAGAGGCAACAGGCACAACCTAAAACACAGGAAGTTCCACCTGAATATGGGAAAAACTTCTTTACTGTGAGAGTAACAGAGCACTGGAAAAGGTTGCCCAAAGAGTCTCCTTCTCTGAAGATATTCAAAACCTGCCTGGATGCAATCCTGTGCAATGTGCTCTAGGTGACCCTGCTTGAGTAGGGAGATTGGACTAGATAATCCCCAGAGGTCCCTTCCAACCTCAACAATTCTGTGTGATTCTGTGTGAAATAATTAGCAGACCTCCTCTAACCAGATCAGAATAGACTACACCAAAATGTGGTACCTACTATGAACCAAGGAGCAAAAATACTGAATTAAGATGCAGTTCTTAGCTTATAACCACATGCAACTTGAGAATAGGAAACGGATGCTACATGCCAGGTTCTTGGCTAATAAAAATCCTTATAAATCCAGTAATTTCCATTCAGCAATTCTAGATTTGAACACTAAGTAAATCTTTCTTTGTAAGGGCATATGTTTTTCTTTTTTGTCTGCACACAGCTTCTTGCAAACTCCTCCTCTCTTTTATCCCTCTCCTGCCTGACAACTGCGCAGGTGCATTTAGGTCATGTAAAGGTAGAAAGAGGACAACAGAAGGAAAGACAGTAGAGGCAGAGGGAGAAGACAGAAGTCTGCCTTCTGCCTTTCTGCTGTGTCTGATCTGCTGAGAAGCACTGATCCCTCAGTCCTTCAGACCAGAGTCCCACTGGAGCAGGTACCTTCTGTGGAGCTGCGCAGATTTTGCTTTCATTCAGTTTCAGGGTGAGAGGACTAGGATGTATCTAGATTCTTACAGTGAAGTGAGGACACAGACAGGATCTGGATCTGAGAAGTAGGAGGTGCTCCCAGGAGCGATAGTAAAGGCATAGCCTGCCAGGAACCCCTGGCAAGGAATGGGGCCAGGAGCTGTCATCAATTCAAGCCAGAACTGCGTCTCTCAGACACAATGTGACTGTCCCCCAGTACTGAGATGAGCATTTCAATGTCAGTCCTTGGCACTTCTTTTTCTTTGGGGAATCATAAGGCATGTCATAAAAGACCACATGGGCAACCTCAATCCAAGTGTTGTTTAGTAACACAAAAGCACTTGAGAGAAAGTATGTATTTCGTATAGCTATACACTACACCAGACCTTTCTAAGGATTTGCCACTTCCTTGAACTAGGTAGGCTTGATTTCTCTGCATGTCTTTCACAAAGTCTCTGCCATACCTTGAGACATTTGTGTGTCTTTAGATAGCGAAGGACTGAAACTAGATCACTGAGACACTGCGTGTGTATGCATGTGGCTGTAAACACATACATGTGAGATAATAGGCATACACATTTGCCAAATAGGTTTATAATCCCACTGATGCTTTGGAAATGCACTAAGGTGTCTGATTTAGAAATGTAGTGTAAAAAGTAACGTATCAAATCATTGTAATGGAATGGAAAATTTGACAGATGGTGGTCACCTACTATCTCGATCTAAAAGGTAATCTGCTTTACACATTCCCCCAATCAATACTATGTCTTCCTCAGCTACACTGGAAAATACTGCCTGGAAACAGAAATCCTATGATGAAATGAACTTGGTGAGTTCCCACAAAAATAAAAAATTGCCAGTGATTTTAAAACACCATGCATCTGCTATGGAATATTTGGACTTGCTCACATCAGGTGCTAGTTATCTATGTGTATTAGAGCATTAGAGTTTGTAATCAGTAGAAGAAGAGATATGGGGCAGAAAAGGAGTACAAGAAAAAGATAACGTTTTCAGATCAACCATGAAGTTGGCAGAAACATCACGGTTCCTGAGAAAGAGTCTGCAAGGTTTGTGCAGTAGTTGTTTGGACGGTTGAACCGCTTTCTTGACTTGTCTCTGAAGTTTGCTTCCCTCTTAAACGTAACGCCAGTGGAAGACATGGCAGTGGTGTCAGTCAGCTGAGCTTTTCAGATAAAAAAGCTTTTTTTTCACATAAAGAGCCAGAGGCTGTATCGTTATGTTGATAGGTCTCCTACAGTTGGATTGTTGGAAAGTTGTACAAAAGAAATTGCTTTTAAAGATAGCATTTGGCAGCTGTTCCAGTCTGATATGCTAAGTGTTCGCTTGCTCCTGTAAAACAGTCCTTCCACTGTTGAACACACCAGCTACTTGATAGCTTGCTGGCACTGCGGGTGGCACTGCCCCAGCCATGGTCAGTGCCGGGGCGCTGGCAGACAAAGCAGGACCTTCCTGTGCGCCCTCTCTTCCCAAGGCCGCACTAATGGTGCAAACCCACCAACACCCAGCTGCTGCGAGTTGCCTTCGGGCTGCCGTTTCTCCCATCCACGGGCTTTTTGTTCCAAGCGAAAGAAAAAAAAATGAACTTTGAGAGAAAGTCATGTCTTGTCATTTGGGAGAAATGCTTCACATCACGGTGACTCACTGCCAGGGCCACACAGACGCGAAACACGAAAGCAAGCGGCTGTGGCCGCACGGGGTGCACTCCTTCCCCCACCCGCGCCTGCATTTTACCTGCAATTACTCTGCCTTTTAAAATGCACGAAGGCTCCCTCAGAGGCCTGAAGGGACTGAACAGTCAAAAGAGATCGTTTTTRCTTACTAAAAAAATTCTGCTGTGAAGCTCTTTGAAATGATTAATTATTTAAACAACATTACAATCCCGTTGAGAGCGGAGGCTTTGTTCAGTCAGAGCACGGCGACAAGATGGCCCCTGTCGAACATGACTGAGTCTCTTAATGACTGTTCTTTATCCAGCCCTGTGGAGAATATGTTATTCCCTCCCCATCTCATTTAGGGATAAAAAGAGTGGACAGACAGTAGGATTAGGCTTTATTCACAGGCCTTAGTTTTGTTGGGTAACGTGAAATAATTTCTTCCTAATTACCTCTGACGTCTGCAGCTCTAACGTTTATTGTTAGCTTTCACTCATGAGAGAAAGGCGAGTGCCTGAAGCAAGAGCTCATCCGTAACGGCAGCATGCGTGTGGAGCCTGCCTCCTCGCATGTCGGGTGTTGGGAATAAATCACACGGAAAATGGGATTGTAGTAAACGAGCTCATCTAAACCCTGGATTAGAGGGGTGGTTCCGACCACGCTAGATGCCTGAATGGGGGGTTATTGAAAAAAGCTGCAAAGAGCTGAGCCTGGCTTTTAGCAATGATGGKAGCTGGGAAGAATGGCATGTTTTCGCCTTTCGTTAAGCTTGATGAGGAAGCCATACTTTTCTGAGAAACCCCAAGGAAGTTATATAAATTCCCCTTTCCATCAGGAGGAAGGAAGCAAGGAAGCAGGTGATTTTCCATGGGTGACAAATTGAAACCAAGTCGTCATTGCRCAACCGCCAAGAATAGTCCGGGCAGAGCTGCTGTCACTTCTGGGCAGGGATGTGCTTGAGATGGCCTCTCAAGGCAAAGGCCTGTTTTATGTGATTGGTGTCCTGATGAGCTCTGTCGCGCTGAAAGGAAAGGTGGCCTTGTGGTTAAAACTCTCTGGGAAGGCTGCATCTTTCACCAACTGTCTGACCTTGGGCAAACCACTGAAAGAAATACACACACACACACACACACACACACACGCACGCACGCACAATTTCATATATATATATTATGGGTATTTGGGAGTCTCCAGAGTTACATATGTTTCTGTAAAGTTTTGAAAATTCCACTAGCTGACAAACTCTCTTGGGCAGCAAAGTTTGCATGCTTTTAGAAACCACCCGAATACTGAAATCTCTTTAGACATGTAACACTCTGTTTCAGGAGAACAAGGATGCTCATTTCTGAACGTGATTTGGACGTGTCTCTTCATATCAGGAATTTTAGTAGTAGCATGCTTCCTCACAGACAGGGGCAAGTCTAACGTCAGGAATGCTGCTACTGCTATTATTGTGATATATGAGTTTCAGTCACTACCAATATGGATTCACTTCATCTGGCTAATTTGGTATGGTTAGGATTTGCAAGGGAAAGTCAATGGAGAAATCCAGGGAGGGGGAGGTGGCCTTGAATAAAGTCTCCACCACAGAACTCATCACCTCTACACACTCCCTTGCTTATGGGAAGAACAGTGTCCTTGACCTGCTATCTGGATGGCCCCCAGCAGTGTGAACTCCCTTCTGTAGCAGGTCAGGGTGGAATGAATCCCTCCTGCCGCCGGTGTCCCTTAGCTGTGGCCAGCAGCTATTTTGCTGTGTGTGAAGGCAAAGCCTCATGAAGTGGATATAATCTAGTTGRCTGCTGTCTGTCTCCAGGCAGATGTGTCTCTCCATGTTAGAAGGTGGAGCTCCAGATGTGCTGAGACTRTTTATTTGTGCTACTATAAAAGAGGAGAAAATTCTCTTAATGGTAGGCAACAGGTGGCAGGAAGTGGGATTTGAGGGCAGGGTCTTCCCAAAAGCAGCGGTGCTGCCATACCTTAGACAGAAAACGTTWGCATCGTGTTAAAAGTTCTCATTTTGGTCAGTAATGTTGCCAGTCAGTGCAGGTATTTTTTACCCTTGGGATCTCTCATTGCTCCTGCTGCCTGCTCTCATGCACTTTTTTGTTAGAGCATCTGTTTCTCCCATCCTTTCTCTGTAGAAGCCAAGCCAGAATAYATTACAGGGTTACAATTTCTCCTTCATCCCTCCCCTCCACTTCAGCCCCCTCATCCTCTACTCTGTGTTTGAAATCTAGCTTATTTTATCAACACAGCAGAGACAAATATATTTTGTCTACCTTATTCTTCTCTGCTCTTTCAATGGGGTGTGGTGCCCTTCATTTCTTGCCCTAAATTGATTGTAGTGTTGCATTTAGTTGTCAAAACACTGTCAGCTTTTACCTCAGAGGAAGCTACATTTCTGTGCCGGGCAAAGTAATTCTTGGTGATATATAGTATGCATAATAAAATACAAGCTTGTGCCAGTAACAATAAAATAGCATATGTCAGTCATAGAGAGAGTCCTGTATTTCTCCAGTAAACAAGAGGCCACATGGAGTCCATGCAGTGTTTTGGCTGGAAGAATGTCAGGTATTTAAAAAAAAAAAAAAAAGTGAAACAGTCATAAGCAGGGAAGAACCTGCTTCAAAATAATACATATTCTGGCTTTAAAGGAAAATAAAGATTTTTTTTTCTTTTGCTACTTAATGCTAACAAATATAGGGCAGCTTCACTAAGAACCAGCTCATAAATTTCCTCCTTGAAAAATATGACCATAAATCTTCACATTTTCTGTCTGCTGATTGTGGGGAGTTAATCACAAGAACAACAGTTGTTCAGATTGGATGACCTTGTAATTTCTGCAAAGGAAGCAAATCAGATGGCAGTGCAAGTAGATTATGGAAGCAGGCTGGCAGGAGTAAATTTCACTTTATAGGATAATGATTGTAAAATGGGAAAATTGCATTTTGAGCAAAGGATTTAACATCTCAGAAATTACAGTTTCTGTTTTTCCCCCTCAGTGTATTATGGCATATTTGAAAACACATGTGCAGGAGATTAGCACAGGTAATTACTGTGAAAGTGTCAGACACATAAGACTTATTTTTCATTTTGTCTCAAATCAGCTTTTAAATATACTGTGCACATATAAGTGCACCATGACTGCTTCTGGGAGTGTGAGGAGGACTGTTAGAGAGGGAACAACTTAACTTGTGTGCATGGTCATCTATTTATGTCCAGAAACACAGGAATTTCATATGTAGGCTATTGTATATGAATAAAGAGGTGACTTTTTGAACAGTTGGCCCTGTAGTAAATAGGGTTTCGTAGCCTTGTTTTATATGGGATTAAATGTGCTTAGGACAGATGCATCAGAATCAAGAAAGTGACTTCACTTGCCATTATACCTCGTACAATTATATAAGGCTGGACTTTTGCATATTTTCCCTACGACATAGAATAAACACCAGGCTCACTTGGAGATAGAGAGATATGTTTCATTTGCACACATGCAGAAGAGTTACAACTATGACTTTTAGGGGAAAGCATGGCTGAGAATTATGCTCTCATTTCAGAGCACTGGGATTCATAAGCACTGCTCAAACCATATGTGGGAATTAACTTCTTTAGYCTCAGACCTGACCATGTAAAATTACAGTTTATGTTAATAACATAACATTTATGTTAATAACATTAATGAAGAGGAAGTGTTCTCATATGCAGTAGATCACATTAATGTGTCCCAGCTTGTATTATTCATTGCTGGCCTCTCTGATGGATAAATAATCTTCAAAATAGCAAACAACAGGAAGAGTACATGTTAACAACACAGTAAATTCAGTAGCCCAGCTCTTCACTGATATCACTGAATTCCAGAGGCAGTGACACCAATGMTTATTAAGTAATTAATAAAATAAACATTCAGTTTATTGCATTTGCTAAAAAAGCAAACATCTGGACTCTCAGGCTGGACTATTAATCCAGATGTAACATGACAGCTGAAAAGAGGCAGTGAGATCTGGTTTTGCCTTCAAAATCCACCACAGTGGCTGTGATACATTTTTGAGGAAGTACTTTTTGTTCCTCTTTCTCCTGACTCTAATTCTCTCCAGAGTCTTTATTGCCTCTTATTTCACCTTGCAATTTTTGTAGTGCTAGTGGCCCAACACCCTGGTTCAAGGTACTGTACAACATTCAGCCACTGCCTGAAGGGCTTTGGAGTAGATACAAAGAGAGCGATGGGAAAATGCATCAGTGAGGGAATAGTAGGCCTAACAGCTCACTTGTCTCGGCATACTCCCTGATCGCTGTGCACTTGGCCAGCTCAGACTGGATTCTCCTACCTGCCCTTCACTGTGGGGCACTTGCCTTTCTCTTAGCTTTGTGCACTCATCACTAGATGGATCACAATCTGACATGTCACATTTTAATAATTAGGGCCAGCATTAAAATTGTCAAGATGGAACAATGCTGCCTCACTATTCAGTGTAAATGTATATCTTAAAAGATGAATTTACCCATCAGAATTAAAGATCTAGTACTATCTTTATTTTCTTTAATGTTTCTTTCTAATGTTAACCATACAATTATAGATCAAGACATCCGGGATAATTGACAAAATCCACAAGTATTACAACATCTCAGGACCTTTTGGAGTGCCTCAGGTTGTTGGCTGAGCTTTGTGTGCCTTTGGCAGTGCAAAGAGACCAAAGTCTGCCCAAGACCTTCCCAGATCCTGACTCCTTTCGCACCCCTCAGTCTAAGGTTACTGTGAATGTGTCCTGTAAAGCTATTCTGATACAATTCTGGCAAATTTCTGCTTTGGGTTATTGCATAATGGCTATGCCAACACAGACAGGTCACACGTTCCAGTAATTGCTTTGCTCTGACATGTGGTCACCATGTAAAAGTCTGTAGCTCACTTCACTTCCAAGAGAGTATTGGGTCTGCCCTTGAGACTGAAGTCCTGGTGCTCTGCTCCATGGAAAAAAATACCAGGCTTCAAGTTCTAAATAAGGCCGTCTTCCAGGCAAATTGTATTCACATGGAAATCAACTCCAGACACCCAGTTTCTGTTAACAAGTGTTTCTCTCAGCCCCTCTCACCTCCCCGTTCCCTCAGTCTACCTCTGCCAATGCAAAAAAGGCCAAGTCCCAGCTTCATTTTTAAAGGTTTTTCRGGTTCTTTTCATCCTTTTACAGCTCTTTTCTGTCCAAAGTAGAACCTTAAAACAATAAGGTAATCTGATTGCAAAGCTTTCTTTCCCTGGGTGGACCCAAAGGCAACAAATAGTGATTTATTGTTYTTTCTCAATTTGGGAACCTGGGACTTTGCTGCTCTCAGAACCATCCCAGACAGCCTGTGAGAGTGCTATCTGGTRTATGTACACCAGCAGTGATCTGCAGTGGTGAAAATAAAGTGATATGCTAATGTGTACAAAAATAGATAGAATGGAAGCATGTATTTTTTGCACATTTTCTCAAAAATACTGCTCAAAGCAATTTGAAAAGCTGATGAGCGCAGTAGCTGCAAAGACTTTTTTTTTTTCCACTTTTCCTTAGCAGCTGGTGTTGATTAGCTGCGCTTGGTAGAGCAACACTGCTGTTGAGCAGAACAGAGTTGTTTGCAATAGAAAATCTCCAGTCGTAAGAGTGGGCTTAACACTCARTAAACTGTATGGCGCAGGTAAAAATTTAGCATGCTTGTAAAGCAAAAAGGAGATCTACATGGCTGTGGCCGCTGGGGGCTGGATGAGGGTATTCTTTTACTTCGGCTCAGTGCTTATGCATGAGATATTGCAGGTTTTAAAGTAATGATGAAGCCAAGTGAATCTAGGAAACGGGCACTGTAAACATTTCCCCAGGCCATCCTAGCCTGCATATTTTAATACCAATCTACAACATCTCATAGCAGTAGGCTGCAATTTCCAGTTTTACAAATACTTTATGAGTCATCAATGTATGTCCAGAAAGGATTTTGTGTTGGACCGTGCTGCTTTCTTTTAATACCTCTCTCCAAGCCCCCTCGCCTTGCCTGTGCTATAGTTGGATACACAGGAAGCAGCAAAATGTCACAAAAACAGAGCACTGAAAGGCCAGGAAAGAAGTATTTTAGTCCTSGCATCTCGAGACATATGTAGGGGGAAATCCAGACCTGTCCTATGGCATGTCAGCAGCCATGAACAGACGTAGTTTGCTTGTTTTGCATACAAAACATTTGTAATAATAACTCTCTTCAGCCTCTCTGCCTGAATATTAGTTCCAGTGAGGAATTCAGAAAACAATCACTATTTTAGGGTACGATCTCTTTGGAGGACAAACAATCACAAAAATGTTATTTTTAATARCAGCCTCATTTGAAATGTTCTGGGGAAGACGTTTACAACACAGACCCAGTGGGGTTTAAGAAGTGGAGTACCTGAAGGGTCAAGGGGGAATGGCTCTTCTGCTGAGCTGGGCCAGGAACAGGTTTCCGTTCCATTTTGTGCAAGGAGAAGGTTGTTGGGTCATTCCCCCCTCTCTTCTTTGTTCAACATCACCTCTAATTGAGGGAAAAAAGTGACGAGAAGGTTACCGATCTCCTCTTTACCCGCAGTTAGACTGTGATAATGAAGCAGATTTTTTAACCTTTATAAAGTGTCTTTAACATCTGAAATACAAGAGGGGCTGGGAAATGTGCATGCAAGTACACATGCACCTGATATTAGTCAGAAAACTAGTACTGGAGAAACTTCAGTAAACATTAATCTGAGCCCTCAACATTTCAGGAGAAATGTAAAAAACTGATGTCAAAAATGTGCCTAAAGAGGAAAGGGAATTCGGTCTGTTCAGTATATCACATAGGTTTTGTATATTCCTCTGCAAATGTTTTGCTTCATGGGTTTGATTTTGTTTTGTTTTGAAGTTAGGAGTATTTGCCTGGAAATAGGATCTTTTATCTGGAGATTATTGATTCCTGCTGCTAATTCCTTACTCAATGTAATAAGCCTCTTTGCAAATGCCATTTGTTTTGCTATGGAAATACTTATGAAGCAACAAAAATAAAAGGATTATTGCTTTGTGGTTCAGGTTTAGCCTCCAGGTAATTATGTGCATCTCCATAGCCTAAAGAGAAGAAAATGCAGATGGGACATAACTTCTCTTGAGGAAAAAATATCTTGTCATGCATTCGGGCCACTGCACTGAAAACTAAAGGGATATAACTGAGAGCTAATTGTATCTAATGTTTTCTTGAAATAATCACCACGCAGTTTCCTATTAGATGTTTTCTTTAATTGCAGCCAGGTGAACAACTTCCTCTTTTTTAAACTAACCATTCTCAGTGTTGTCTGTTTCTGGTGCAGCATGTTTTTGCTGATGTTCCAGGAGATGCTACATTTTTAAAAATTATTTCTGGGCTTTRTGATGCCTAGAAGAAGAAGTAGGCCCTGGTGGTGAAGATGTTAAATATACACCAGCTGGAAGGGGACGGGTTGTGTCCTTGAATGAGCTGGGAATTTGGACAGTGGGCAAATTTCTGGGTAAGCCGGTGAAACATGAAATTCCCTAGAAAAGTAATGGTTGAATTCACAAGCAGTCGTACCTATAAAATTAGCATTATAAAAAATACGCAAAGATCCAGTCTGATTAGCAGGTACCTCAGATCTAGATGTGACTACTAAGTGGGCAGAAATGACCCAGGCACCTACAAGGCAGCTGCTAAAACCAATACTGAGGAGAGCCATCTTTATAACCTGCTTCAGTAAGCCTGTGCTTATAGTTACTGAAGCAGTTACAGCARTAGGAGTTGGGTCTACTGGAGTTGACTGAATAAAGAGTCTTTTTTGGTTGTTACCCATGGTGTGGATCAAAATAATTAACAAGTGAAGGAGGGAAGACTGAATAAAAGTAGCAAATTGAGGAGGTTTTTTTTTTATAACAAAAGTGAAAAATTGTATTTCAGATCTGTCCTAAATATTTTGTTCAATGAATTTTTGAATACTTTTTTAAACCCTTCTTTTTAAAAGAAAAGCGTGTCTATTTTTAAATGAAAAGTGAATTGTTTTCTCAACTGAAACTGTTCACCAGATCTGACCTCATTTCACAAATAGTTTCTGACCTGCTAGAACTGTTTTTCAGCAATTTTACTGTTTTACCCAGCCCTAATTCCTAAMCTGCATGGGAAAATTTTAGGCCATGATCCCTTCTGATCATTCGCTACTCTTTATAATCTGCCTTTCATACAGACTGGGAGTCTGAAATACCCCTAGCATGAAATGGTTAATCACTCTTAAAGCTCTCAAAATTGCTCACTTCCAGGAATTTTCCACTTCAGTAGCAACACAAAGCATGAACCTTGAGCTGTTTCCTATACATCCTTTCTCCCAGAAACTGAGTTATCATGTTTTTGAACTGCTCACRCTGCCAACTTCTATTTTAAAAGTATTTATTTGGAAATTCCTGTATTGTGGATGTTGTGAGTCAGTGAATATTTTCRCTTTTGGCTCATTTCTGAGAAAGTGGATAGGTTGCTGGGTTTTGCTCCAAAAAGGCACTTACCATATGTGAAGTGCCTTTTTGGAGATGAATTTGATTTGTGTCTTTATCTCTGGTCTTTATAGTCTGTAGTTGCAGTAATAACAGTGGAGACTTCACRTTAACCATACTAGTGTTGAACCAGTGGTTAGTGAACTGGTAGGATTCCCCAGCCCAGCTCCTTCGCTGGAAGGAACATRCTATCCTCCTGTTCACATATGCACTAGCACAACTGTAATCCTAAAATATCAAGCCAGAGACAAAAAAAGGAGTATAGGATGTTGTTCCTTTTTTAATTAGGCAAATTTTACCCTGACAGCACTAGAAGTGTAAGATACCCATTTACGCACAGACCATGTCCAGTATATCACTATGGCCCATCATGAGATCTTGTCTGCACACTAGCTAAATCAGGTATGCAGGGGAGACGATTCTTGTGTTGATGCACTTCAGCCTTTAACCCTTCCTTGGAGCTGGCAAGTGCCTCTCGTTGTAAGAAAAATTTAAGTTTGTGGCAGCTGCAGATTTCTTAAAGAATGATCCCAGGAGGAAGAGGAGTGCCAGGAAAGATTAGTGGGATTTTAGAGGGAGACCAGGGCAGAAAAAGGGAAGAGCTTTCCTGTTACCCCTTCGACATCCTGATCCCTCCATGAACTTTGGGAGCAGGGGGAACATGCAAAGAGGGGATGGGCCTCTGCTGTTCAGGTTCTGACTTGCAGATGGCTCTGCTTTTAAAAGGGTAATTTTTATGGTAAGAAGCAGCCTTGTACTGGAGACTACAGCAAGATCACAAATTCATTTAATCCAGGTTAGTAGAAAGTCTAAAGGATTGTCAGGACTCCTTTTGCAGTCCTGTTGTTCAGCAGAAATATACTATAGACAGTTCAAGAGCCTCTTCAGCAGCATAAACTGGGGGACACCATTGCAGATACATTAGCAGTGACTGCAGATACATTAGTGGTGATCTGGTCTCCTACAGACCCTCCAAATACAAGGTTACAGTTCACAACCGCATAAGCACAGAAGATGGAGAAGAAGCCTCCAAAGACTAGTCTTGGGGCCAGGGCAGGGCGGGGAGGAGGGAGAGGAAGAAAGATTATTGTATTTAAACCAAAAAAATAACTTACTATGAGGAGTAAAGCAAATCACTTGATGTTTCTGATGTTTAGTCTCTAAATCTTTCCTTCAAAAGCACATCTTTAATGACTCATTGCTATAAGTGTGTTTGTTCACAGACATAAAACCACATAGCTAGTTATAGAGAGGCTATTCTAATCCAAACCAGTCACAAGAGCACTTATAGATAGCAAGCATATATATGCAGCTCAGGTTAATTTTCATGGTACCATTTTATTCCTTAAGTTATTTGTGGATTCACCTTAGACTGTGAGTTACAATCCTTTTCGCTTTGTAAAATCTTTTTATGGATCAATATTAGTCCTTTTGGAAAAGCAATATCCTATCACAGTACTATACAGACAACAGAAGGGCAATCACTAACATTTTAGAACATTTTTGCTTTATTACAATGGGTCCTAATAGCCATCTGTATTTTTCTGACATGCTTTATTTTTCCAGTCAGCATTTAGTACATTTATCCCTCTGGATTCCTACTGCTCAAAACTATCCAACTTTTACTGTTCCTAAAATACATTCTTGAATCAGATACATAATAAGTTCTCTCTTCTAAAAAAGAAAGATTGTTCTTTCTTTCATGATGCAGTTGTTGGATGTTTGGTTGCTGGGATTAGGGATAAGAGATTTCAGAATTAATGCTGGAGAGTTCATATAGTGTAGCTATTTTAGTTCTGCCATGCTCTTTTTAAAAACTATTTAACCTTTTGTGATTGTATTTTATGTGAATAGCTGGCACTTGGCTGAAATATTTGATTTTAATGAAACAGTAAAGTAATGAAACAGTAGAGTAATGAAACAGACAGGGCTCCATTGCAGATCTTGAGGTGTGAGACATAAGCTTGCATGATCTTGTACAGTGCTGCACACATCAGTAAGAGTTTTGCAGTTAATATTATTAAAAAGGGTGTGGAATCTTAGTTTGTGAGTCTAGCACTGGAAATATGTGGTTTTGTCTTTCGAAAATAATAAGAAATTAGGTAATCTGTCAGGAAAATACAGGTGCCTGTGTTCTGATCCTGCTATTACAAATGAGATAATTTTTAAAGGAGATTCTCTGGGCTATCTTGCCGTGGTGTTTTTGAAAGTTTGTTGACTTGGATATGTCATTATTCAGATAGCTATAAAAATCCATTCTTACCCAGAGTTATAGGGCTGTTTAGTCRTTCCTTTATATTTTTTAAAACAAAATTCACAGGTTATGGGCCAAGATGATTCTGTTTCATTTAGGTATTTTAAAGAAATATATTCTGCATGTGATAGGCAAGATTTAACTTTATGCAGACATAGTGAACTGATGAAATCTATATTCTGAATATGATTCTTTTTCCCCAGGAGACCTAATATGATCTACTCTGGGCAGCCTATTCTTTCTTGGGGAACTTGTAAYTTTCCCAAGAGTAAACCAGAATCATCATAAATCAATCTCTCAGTGAGCTGAAATAGAAAAGACTGCATTTTTGGAGCTATCAGTCAAGAAGAACAAATTGGTCACGTTTAGATTTTTAAAGAAAAGACCAGCTTGGTTATATTTTTCACCATCCACAGATGTTTGAACAAACAGAAAACTCATTGATTAGTCTTCTGCAGCAGTCTAAACTAGGTGAAGCTTTAAAGTTTCTGTCAAAGCTGGATTTTGCACAAAACGGAAATTCGTGATATGCAGAAGTTTGGGGTGTAGTAAGAGACTACTTAGAGCCAGAATCAAAATCTGAGCAATTTTAGTTGAAAATCTGATTTCCATGCAGAGCCCAGCTATATACAGGACTGCAGGTGTGTTAGGGGAGCTGCCGTTTGGGTGGTTCATGTGGCAGGCTGATCTGTGTTTCTTGTGGTGCACTAGGAAGAAGTACCGAGCAGAAACGCTGCCTCTCCTCTCCAGGACATGGGACTGTTGTCCCAAGAGCTACAGATGGACCAGGAGGTCCAGCCCTGGGAAGAAACTGGGATGCTGAGGCTGCAGAAGTGCCCTGCCAGGGAGCTACCATCAGAAAGTCCTTAGACCTTCAACTGATACTTAACAATTTTTAAATTTTTGCCAAAAGCCAGCACCTACCAAAATTCTCCAGCTAGTTCTGATCTAAGCTCTGTTTGAGTGATGCTTCACTCATTTCCCTRGGGCTGGACTGGGGTGTCTGGCTGCTTTGGTTTTCTGAAGTCGTTGCCATAGGCTTATTTTTTAGCTGCACAAGTGCCATGGTCTCTTAAGGGCTGAATGTTTTAAATCAGCAGGGAAGCAGACAGTAGTCATTATGTGGTAACTGAATCATGGCAAACTCTCCTCATGGTTTTATTGCCTTAATTTCTCAGGAAAAGGAGTGTTATCATGACAGATACCAGGAGACTTGTCGCACAAGGGAAGAGAGCTTAAAGGAAGAGATAATGTATCTTACAAATTAACATCTTAGTGCAGTTTCGTACAGGAATTTTAATGGTATAAAATTGTTACATTTGCTTCTTTAGATAGGGATTCTCTATTTAATGTGCCTTCTGTCTACACACGCATTGATAAAACTATATTTGATCTCATTTAGTAATTCCTGCTAGGAGAAAACTATAGAACTAGAGTTCTCTGTAGACTCTAAAGTCTGGCTGGCAATATCTGGGCTGATGCTTCAGGAGGTGGTGAACTGCCCAGAATATAAGTATTTTTTGAATACTGCACAAGGAAAGGAGGTAGTTCTTTCCTGCCTTCTGCCAGCAGTTAACYGACACAAGCAAATACAAGATTTTCTACTCCTCCGTTTTTCTTATTTTCTTTACTTCACATGGGACTGCAGAGAGCCGTGGTAAACCATACTTCATCAATATTGCTTTGCTATCAGCATTACTATTGAGAAGGCAAGCTAAATTAAGCAACAGTAAGACCTTTTACTGCTACTGAATTTTCCTCATGTCAAATTATAGAGCTGATGTAAATCAGAGCAATTTTATTGGCTTCAGTCATGCTCATTTATGCCGACTAACGATCTATCTGACAAGTGTGTTCTTTGTGGCAGGCAGCTTCTCAAGTGCCTAACTCAGCTTCTCAAGTGCCTAACTACTCCTTATTTAGAGTCTCTTGTCTCTAGAGCAGTATGAACCCCATTGCAATGAAATAAAAAGATTTGCATTTTCAAAATTAATTTAAAAATTGCTCCAGAGGTTATGCCCCATGGTGTTCAGAAGTTATTTTACATCAGGGTAACTTGTATCATAGTAACTCTTGTGTGAGTATAGCTGGGCTCCAAAATATTTCAGTGATGTTTTGGATGCCCAGCTGTACTTCTGCCTGCCCCGTTGTGCCCGTCTGTGATCTGTTTGCCTTTCGGTACTGCTCTTGGGTCACAYACACCAGACGTCTCCGTGTATGTGAGAGCTGGAGAGTCACTGGGTTGCCCAGGTGCCCAGGGGCACCTTCCTTCAGGGGCGCTACCAGGCAAATATGCTGGAAAAATCTAACTCTCATCCCCCTGGCTAGTCAGCCGTGATCCCAAGAGCCCTCTGGATACAGACACTCTGCAGAGCAGGGTGAACATCACTGTGGGAGCTCTTGATTTCAGTGTTTTATGTTGTCTGGGGAGACCTACAGCTAGTTTTTCCTTTTACTGCTCATGCTGGACACTGCCCATTGAGCAGGAACTTTCCTTTCTAATTTTTCTCTCCACATGCAAAACGTGGAGCTCCATGAAGCAGCCAGTGGTACCATTCTGATCAGCAATAGCAATGTACATTACACTTGATTCTTATAGTTTTCATAAGCAGATCTTTCCTTTGGTGTTGCCTCACCAGCCAGGCTCTGCCAGTACATCTGTCCTCACCTCCTTTTTCTCCTGTTTATTCTGATTATGATGCTAATTAGAAACTTGTCTTATGACCTCTGGCCTCTTGACACCTTCACGCAGCCCCTCAGAGGTTAAATGAAATAAAGCACAGCAGCAATCTGGGAAGCAAACCACTGAAATCAACCTCTGTAAACTAGGTGGGCWTCATTAATATTTTTTTAATGAGTCGCACAGGAGGGAAGGTAGAACAGGCTCTGTCACCTCTAGTGTATGCCAAAATCACAACAGTGCATTGAAGATGATACACTAAAATGTGGTGTGAAAAGTCCTGTATCTTTGCAGCCATGGTAATGAAGCAATAACTACTCATGCTTCTTGATTTACAGGATCACTACCTAGTATCAAGTTTTTAAAGATGGTAATGTTAACAACTGCTCATCATCTAGCAAACCTGAAAGTTAAGAGGCAAGAAAATGAATTAGAAGGAAGCTGTTCTGAGGTGTTGGTGGAGTTTTTTTAAAGCACAAAGAGAGACCTGGGGTGGAGGTCACTGTGGAAGCAAGAGAAGAAAGGAAAGGAAAAGGCCAAGAGACCAAGAAAAGAAATAGTTATGAGTACTTGGAAGGCAATGGGCAAGATGCTGGGTGTGATTGAGGAGCTGGTCAAGGAGGAATTCACAATGAGGGAGCAGGAGGAGGCTCAGGCCAAAAAGATGATGGAAATGGAGACGCAGCAGCAGTTCATGGAGGAGAAAAGCAGATATTGATAGTGGAGACTGGGCCCTTCCAGAGCTTCCATTCATTACCTCCCTCATCCTCCAGCTGTGCTTCACACTTGCGCTGTAAGGACTAGTCGTGCTTTTGTTAAACTGCAAGGGTGCATTATCCTTTACTTTTGCCCAAGTACCACTGTTTTTAAAATTCTGAGGTTTCTAAGAGTTCAGAAGGGATCCACACCCCATGAAGGCAAATAGCTTTAGATCTCCAGGATTTATTTGTCAAAAGTATCATGATTTTTTTCTGCCATGTAAGTGCATCCCTTGAAATGATGGTCATTATTTGTGCAGGAGCACACTGCAGCCTGAAAAAAAGGCAATCAACTGCATTAAATAATTTAAATCTCAGTGAGGAACACAGGGATCTCTGGCTCGCTTTCGCTAGGGGCTCTGCCACACAGCTTAGGGAAGAAGCCTACAATCCGTAAGTGTCTGGGCAGCTYAGCAGTGTGGGATACATATAACGCTGAGGGCATACTTGGAGGAGATACCTCTTCTCATGAGCAGAGGCAGTGACACACCATCTAAATGGTCCTTTAGTGACACTAAAGGCTTTGTTTAAATGCATCTGAACTAAGAGCTTTGTTTAAATGCATCTATTTCATGGCAGTTACTGAGAAGTAATTTTTTTTCTTTTAGGTAAAATCATTTATGTAGATAAACAAAACCAGACATTTATTTGAAATTCTCCAGCATAAACTGTTTTTGACAGAACTGTTAACTGAGTCTTTTTAATCCTTACTTTACTGAGAAAGAGGACTTTGGGGAGAGCAGTCTTTTTAATTGATTTCTCCTTTTACTTAATGTTTGATGTTTGTTCCTATGAAAATGGTCAGTGACTGAATGGTTGGAATCTATCCTTAACATTCCTGTGATGCATCCTCTTGAAAAGCATCACAGTGTGATAGATTAGAAACTTTATATAACTCAATTGCTGCAGACACACATGGTGGGGCTAAACTTGGCAACTTTTTCTCTTTAATTCTCAAGCGTTGATAAAAATAAAATAAGTTTAATTTCTTCATAGTACTAAGGTGAAGTATCCAATTAGCAACAGCTGCTGTATGTTAAAGATGATGGTAATAATAATGGCAGCACTTGGAGAGCACTTTCTGTCTTCAAAGTACTTTGCATTCATTGCCTCTGAACTAAGGATGAGTTTTGTCCCTTTCAGTGTTTTTCCAGTGAGGCAAATGTTCAATCTGCCATGGGTAAGAGACAAAGCTAATGAGTCCTAATGCTCTGCTGGGAGTAGGGCCATATTTTGTTGTTTTATGTTAGTGGTGCAAAGCGGCCACAGAGGCAGTAAGGTTCGTATCACCTCAGCTAGTGGAAATCTTCAGGTTGTGTAAAATCAGGTAAATCCAGAGCCCCCAGGCTTCATACATCTGGAGTAGGGGACGAGGCTTCTGTCTGTCCCATGTGCTCCAGCACACGCAGAGGAGCTGATGAGCCAACTCACAAAGCAGCTGATAACTAGAGAGCAAAGAGTGAGGCCCCCGAGTCAGGAATGTCTCTGAACGACCACATCCGAACGATGAGGAAGGCTCTATTCTGTCACTGAAGTCGTCAACAAAACTCCCATTGACTTAGAGGAAAGTATGAGCAGGCCCAACAGCGTTGACTTCTGATGTCATCTCACTGGTTTTCTTTGTTTCCCTAATACCCCTTTGTGCCTCTCTCCCTCGCTTTGTATTCTGACTATTCTGATTGTTTCCATGCTCAGGGCCCCGTTTGTAATTCGATTGCATTTGTTGTGACTCTGTTATGTACAGGTTGACTAGCAAGTCGTGCTAATATACCATGATAAAATTTAATTAAAGTAGCGAGGAGGGAAGTGAGGGTGTGGAGGAGGAGGGCTGCTATTGTGCTRCAGTCAGTGCTGCCAAACCGTCCCTTGTTTTTTCTGTGGCCTGTCTGTCTGTTCAGGCAGAGTTTGAACAAACTGGGCAGAGTCAGGAGGCTCGTGGGAGGGCGGGGAGAGGGGCAGCCGGGTCTTCGCTTGAAATTCTTGTGAAAGTCGGGAAGCAGACATGGGAGGAAGGAAACTAAGTGAAGACATCTGTGTAGCCTAGCTTTCAGCGGCTGTGCCTGGGGCAGGGGTGGGAGTGTCATGCCTACGATGACATAACATAYTTGGTCTTTCATGGGTTGAAAACGGAGGAAACAGTGAAAGCAGAGCATGGTCTGTGTCATCCATGGCACAGGCATAGCAAGTACCTAATGGAGCAGTGTCTGTGCTCGCCTCTCGGCCTTTTACACCACAAAGTAACTGTTAAAGACTCTGAGCTGAAGAGGATGTGATATGGTCCAAAAACTGATCTTGGACTTTTTTCGCAGACGACTGAGCCAGAGGCCGACTGCTGAGGAATTGGAGCAGAGGAACATTCTGAAACGTAAGTCGTGATCCTAATGAGACTTAATCCAGAGCCAGCTACTTTGGGTTAGTTTAGGTATATGCTGTGTGTTTTTTATAAAACATAACTCTTCTGTTATGTGCATCGTAAATAATAATAAACTCCATCATAAGTGCGTAAATGCAAATAACTTTAGACTCACTAAAGATCTATTTTGACCTTCAGAACTGTAGAAACATTCATTAACATTACAGATAGTAAGTTCACAAGTATGAACAGTCTCTGAAAAAAAAATCCAGACATTGAATCTCTTTTGCAAGTCCTGTTCCAGAGGGGCATTTTGAAAAGCTTTTATGCTGCTCTCATGCAGATGAGCATTCCATTATAATTCAGTAAAGATTTTAGGATGTGGCTTGAATTTCCTAACCTTTAAACTTAACTGTTCCTTTAAATAACCCCAAAATTCAGTTGTAGATCTCCAAAACATTAAACGATACTTTAAAGGGGCAAAACACCATTTACAGAGCCTGGTCTGAGTCAAGTTAGTAGATGTATTGCCATCAGCTTCAATGGAAGCAGAACTGATTCAGACTGAATCTCATGATGTCATGAATGAATCGGACATACAGAAAAAAATGAATGTTTCTTTACTCACATCAAAGTGGTCTGTATATTAAAAAAGTCAAAACTGTTMGCCAAAACATTCTGTAGTTTGAAAACAGGAACAGAGGAAGCAAGTTCTTCCCTTTTTTAGTAATTCATCATTTCAGGGAAATTTAAAAAAGGAATACAGGAAAAAGTATTCCTAAAAAATACTTTAAAATACCATAGTGTCTGCTTAGTTAGCATCATAATATGCCTTTCATTGTTGTTTACATAGCTGCATTGCACAGAATCATAAAAGTTTGGTAGATTAATTCTCTGGGAGTTAGTAAAATTGATTGATTAAATACTACAAAATCAATTTCCTAAGATATCTGTGATAGTGTTATGGAATAAAACAGCATTTTTTTTCCATTTGTTCATGTTACTATGCATACCAGCCACAGAGAAATATAGAGACACCACTGCCAAGGTAAAGATGAGAGAAGGTTGGACACCAGAGCCTGTCTGAGTGACCACAAGGCCACCAGGAGARCTATTTGATTGGGTCAATCCACTTTTGATAACAGTGTGCCTACCAGCTACTCCACACTCCCATGCCAGACAGCTGCAGGAAGACAGCCTTCAAGAGAGCAAAAACTGGAGAGATGGAGGCTTATCCAGCTGTGTCGTTGTCCTTGGCAGGGAGCAGAACAGCTGGAGGAGAGGGGACCTGCAGCGTGACCAAAACAGGGCTTGGGTGAAGGGGAACAGATGCCGATTCTTTAGGCAGCTCGTGTTATCATCCCGGGACTCGCAGCCAACATGAGCTGCCATGTGTCATGCACCACCTGGCACAGCTACGTGACCAGTTAACACCAGCCTGGCTCTGGTGAGGGTGGCAGCTGAGGGGCCTGGGGGGAGTGGGGATCTCAGGCAAGTGCTCTGGCAGCAGTATTGGAACTGGCATGAAAAGAGAAGCAGTATCTTCAAACCTGGGTGCTTTAYACAGATATTCTTAAAGGTCACCTTGTCAGGCGTCACTGTCACATAGCAACCTGACTTATCTAGTATTTCGCCAGAATTATCCCCTGAGTCAAATCGATTTCTTTTTGAGTTGAATATAGGCTCCGAAGTGATAGAGGCGTATTTGAATATTATCCTGAATGTGGAACGATATTTTATTCCCTAAATGAAAATTTTGTAGCTTGGTTCCTAAGMACAGATCTACCCCAAAACATATGTGTCTTTGTAGACAAATAACTTCATAATTACAGGAAAAATAATACAGTATTTCCAAGGCATTCCAACTTTTGGTGAAGCACAGCAGGACAAGGAACAAACAATTAAAATAGAACATAATTTAAAAAAGCTTAAAATGCCATAGTGCTAGAAAAGTAACGTATCTGCTCTGTACAGCATTGTTTTATGCTCTTTCTCTAGACAGCTGAGAAATAGAGTTATGRTAAGTATAATAGAGCATGTAGGAAGCAATAATGAAAAGAGGAGTATTAAAGTCTTTGCCTAACCAGCTCAAACTATTTTCAAAAGCCCAATTCAGAGCATACCAAAAAAGAAAACACAGCAATTTCCAATTGAGTAAGTAAGATTTCCTCCATAGTTAAACCTGAAATTTCCTTGATGTAAATGTCTTGTTTGGTACCGTGATGTTCCTGTGACGTTAACTGCATTATTGTGAGATCTRATGGCAAGAAATGGGGCAAAAGGCAGTTCTACATCCAGTCTTTATACATGAAGTAATCACTTCCTAGCTCCATGGTGCTGGGATAATTAGGAGACAGCCTTCTTCACTGAATTATAATGGCCAAAAGTCATAAATCCATAGATTTACATAAATCCAATTGCTTGCTAGTAGCAACAGTAAAATTASAGCAGCCAGAGCAA
The DNA here is from genome assembly GCF_003343005.1 of Rhea americana. NCBI lineage: Eukaryota > Metazoa > Chordata > Aves > Rheiformes > Rheidae > Rhea > Rhea americana. The sequence goes on along the minus strand of NW_028185661.1, from coordinate 1,118,438 downwards.
AGAAACTAAGAACTGTGGAACTGATGGTTGAAAGATCCTTCCCTGAAGTATACCCAAGTTTCCAATTGATTCTTATTTAAGTTAAAGGTATGTAGTGCGAGTATGTCCAGAGCTGCAAGGTTAATGTGAAGACTAAACAGCTCTTTTTGCAGTTAATACATCGAGACCATACTAGTTTAAGAGGAAGGATGTCTGAATCCTTCTCACTCACCACCARCAGTGCCATTTCTGTGATGGACAGAAGTCTTCAGCTACTTCAGTTGTCAGCTCTGACACATTCAACTTGCATAAATTTCTCATAAAACAAGAGTTATCTGAGTTCTCAGGGTCTCGTGCCATTCTGGTCGACATTTCACACTGGCACAGAGGTCAGGCCCCAGAACCACACCCCCATCGCACACACAGAGGTCTAGAGGGACAGGGCATCTCCTGAGCACTTCAGATAAAATAAAGCAACATTTTTTTAGCTTCATGAGATTTACAAGATTTAAATAGTCTTAAAAAATGGCTAGTACGAAGTCACTTTCTGTTTTCAAAGGAGAATGGATTCCTAATTCCTAACTTTGACTTGGCAGARGTTTCTGAGCACAAAAATGAACCACCAAAACTAAGTTTTTTTATGCAACTCCTCAGCTGCTTTCAGTTCTGCCCCATCTCTATGCAGACTCTGTTTATCTCTCTCAGTTTGCAGCTTAATCCTACAAAGGTTTATTCAGTGTCCCTGTTACTGCAAGTAAGCATTTGCAATTCCAGCTCCTCTGATTTTGAGAAACAAAGGAAAGACAGATTTACTTGAAGGGGATTGGGGACAGAAAGGAAAAGGAAACATGAAAAATATATTTATTAGTGTAGGTGTACTAATGATCATTTTAAAAGCCCTTAGTAACTTTGTCGGCTGTCTTCAAATCTTTTTTTGCTATAGCATTAGATTTTCTCCTCCAGAAAAGGTAAGCAGTATTTTTGGAAATAAAACATATAAAAATCAGAGGTGTATTATAAAATTTCATAACATTGACTGACTCTTTGTCCACTCTGGTGGAGAATTTCTCATCCTGCTGAAGTCAGTGAGCAATTGCTATAGACCTCAGAGAGGGTGTCACCTCTGCCATCCTGTGCAGCAAGAAATCTGGCTTCTCACCTCACCCTCCTTCCCATTTGCTCTGTGACTTTGCCCACATTCTCTGTACCTTAGGTCTTATTTCTGGCAGTGAAAGCACCAGTTTAAATATACTGTTTGGAATCACTGCATYGCCTCCACTGTGGACAGACTTCCACTCAGTAAGCACCACCTTATRTTGTATTTGTCTCGGTTAGTGGACATGTGAGTGCTGACCTGTGCTCACTTAGTGAACAGCTGGGAAGCTGAAGAAGTTACCATCTTTAGCAATTTGTTATTGCCACTCTACCAGAGGTCCCTGTCTCTCCACCAGAATCAGCAGAGTGGAAAGTAGGTTTCCCCCTTGGTTTTAGTTCAGTGCRAAGTTGGGCAATTCTGCTCAAACCACCTGTGCTGAAGGAATTGAGGAGCATTTTCATGTTCCATTTCACTGAGTCTAGCAAAGGGGCACTAACATCTTAAATTGTCTCAGGTATCTGCTAAGTGAATATAAGTCAGTGCCCCTTTATTCATCTACAGCTGTGCTAAACTTGTGCTCCTATCACGTAGAGAACATCCCATAGCTTCCTTAAAAAACAAGGGAAGCGTTTCAGGTGCTTTGAAAGCCTTCAGTGAAAGGCGTTATGTACAGTATGTTCTGCATGTGTAAAATGACCTAATGATGGAAAGGACTTGGCCTCGGAGTTCACTCCAGCAGCTGTAGTATAACTGCAGCCAAAGCTCACATCATCAGCTGCTTTGCTTTGGCCCACTAGCTAAGCAGCATGGGTGGGACAGTTATGCATAGTCAAGGACTAACGTTTTCAGAGTGGCCTAGGAGATGTGTATCTCCCCCTGCAGACAGTTATCTACAGAGCTACTCCTATCATAGTGGGACCAGGATCATGTAAGGGGCACAGTATAGTTGCATGTGAAGCTGATGGGTACTGTTTGCCTGAACCCATCAGCTAGGCTCACATAAAAGTAGTTTTTAGTGTGGGCATGATTTGAATAAGGAGCAATTCAGACATCAGGGAAGCAAAAAGAACATGTCCTAACTGACTTGGGAGCCGAGTACGTGGGAACCCAGACTTTTAGTACAGTGCAGAGAGATGTTTAAGTTCGTAAGCTGAAGAAGAGGTACAGCAGTCACATGTTAGATATTGTCCTCCTGAATGATACTAGTTGATGCTTACCCTAGTAAGAACTTATCACACATGCTCATCTGTTCTAATTTTTTTTAATTGTTTTAATTTTGGAAGCAGATTGCCCTAGGATATGCTTTTATGCTCCACTGCAATGTTGTGAAAGCTCGTGATGGAAGGATAGTCTCTCCTTACTCTGCTTAGATCATGGGAAGTGGACAATTTTACTTGGCATCCCTAGTCTTGAGATTTCTTTCCATTCTCTCTAAAGAGTAGCAGTACAGATTACTCTATATCTGGAGAAAAACACATCTTTTTCTTTTCCAACTGTTGACCTTGCAGCCTGCTTTCCTCAAAACCCAGCCATATCATACCTGCACCTCCTGAGGCCACAAGGCTAGTGGGCATAGCGATAATGGTTTCTGGAAAGCTAGCTCATTGCCTGGTCCCTCTAGAAAGCAAGACATATGAAGAGGTGCCAACACAGAGAAAAGGAGGAGGCTGTAGATATTTCATGAAGTGTACGAGGAAGCATAGTAGCTAGGGATCGAGGAAGTTCACTAGTCCCAGAGGGACATGCTGTGCATCAGAGAAGTCCTGAAACATTACTATACTGATGGCAAGGCTTATTTGTTGCATACTGTGCATGCCTGATCACTCCACAGTCTGAGAGCTTTGTAAATTTTTTACAGCTCGGAATGAGCAAGAGGAGCAGGAGGAAAAACGGGAGATAAAGAGAAGATTAACACGTAAGGTGAGAAGCAACTTTTATCCTATTACAGCACTACCATAACTTTCCCTGTAATGCAGTTGTTTGCCTTTTTCCTTTCCACAGCACCATTTTTTAAAAAAGCAGCTTGAAACAATTCTTAAAAGAAATCTTTAAAAGAAATCAGCTCTGTTGTGGAGTGTAAGTCCCTGTAAGTGACAGTGAAGGGTAGAGCTTTGTGGGCTACTGCCAGAAACATCTGAAGCTGGGCAAAGATCTAATTTCTGTAAMAGAAAGAACTTTGAACAGCGAAGGATACACAGGCTTAGCATTAGTCAAACTCTGCTCCCTATAAATGTAATGGCTTCGAAGGATTGCAGGGAGAGCGAAGTCCAAGCAGTTCTGATTGCATTTGAAAATTCCACTAGAAAGCATTAAACTGGGAAATAGACTTTCTCTGCAAGGAAAGGTTGTCACTGGAGTTATTTAACCTAAATAGAAATAAACACTTAGAAAATGGTGTATGGTGCAGAAAACAATCTTGTATTGGCAGAGACTAAACAGCATATTGTTTTGKTTTTTTTTCACATTTGAAAATCATTTACTTTTAAAACCAAGAGCAGTAATTTCAGATACACATGCTTAGTTTCTCCACTGGTGTAAATGTCTGTAGATGTCCCAATATATGTAGCCAACAAGCTATCTTGTTATTGTAGATAAACTTTATTTTGGCACTCACTTATTTCCCATCTACGGAGATGGAGAAAGTTCCCCRTAAACGCATGCTTGCACCAATCCATTCCTGTACTTTTTTAATCTTTTTGACCCATGTGATTGTAAATTTTCAGGGTATAAATGATCACAAAGGGCTGTGATCACTAGCTTTTTCAGAATTAGAAATCTCAGACTTTCTTCTGAGCTCATGTGAGTCAGCAAAGCTCTCTGCCATCAACTGGTTGATTCTGCTTTTGTCTGCAGGAGCTAAAAATGTGGCCCAAAGARCTATAATATTATTTTTAAAATGCTTATATTCCTGACAGCAATGGCAAGGATGTTCTCACATCCCCTGATAGCATTGTCTGAAAGAAAAGAACCTAACTAACTGCATTGCAGATATTTCTTGGGCCTTCAGCTCTGCATAGAAACGAGAAATACTGTTTTACCAGTCTTTCAGTTTCACTGTACATAGAAGAGTAAACATGTACAAGAATCCAATCCAAACATGAGTGCCATCTGATGAACAGCTGCAATAGATAAAATGCAAAACTACTCAGACACAATCTGCTGCCTGAGACGTGAGGGGKTGCTAACCCAGCCTGCATGATCACCATACACATCCCATCCCATCCTCTGCTATTTTGTAGGAAAGCTGCATAGTGTATGAGTTATCCATTGCAGGTGGAGGTCTCAGCTCTGTGGTAATCTAAAATGCCCAAACTGCTGTAGCATTGCAGCTGTGTCTACTTGAAATTTCAGTAGCTGTTTTCTAAGATTTTTTTGGTATTTGTCTTGTTCTTGCTTTTAAGTAGGAACAATGGCAAGAAGAGTGTCAGTCCGATCCCCTGGCAGTCTGCTCTTTAATGTTCATATCCACATTCCAGGTCACATTCCTTTTAGCCTTTTTTGGCTTCTTCCCAAACAAGAATTCCCTCCCCGCCACCTCACACCCCTGGCATGTTTGTGAGGTTGGTAGCAGCATGACTCAGCATTGATTGATTTTGATTATTTTTTAAACTGTTGTTAATTGTTGTAGTGACACCTTGTGTTTTTAATGAAAGAACAACAAATTTTAATCTTGCCTACCAAACGTACTGTCAGAAAATCTCAGAAATCACCAGAGGAAAGAAGCAAATAAAGTGTGCAAGTGGATATGTAACACCTAGAAATGCTAAGCACTGAGTGAATCCTGCAAAAGCTGTTGTTGTTCCCCACTTCTGCCTTTCATGAAAATAGCTCAGATGCATCTCTGTGTTTACAGAAGAGTGGCCAACTCCTTCTGTCCATCTATATTTAAGTCTTATTACCAACGGATTTTAAACCTCAGATCAAGGAGAAGTTTAATTGAGCATATCAAATGTTTTTCCCAGCAGACCTCTCTCTTTTCACTGGGTTTTAGTGCACACAAATGCCTACAGGGTAAATTCAGCATAAGGAAAGTATGCCAGGTTGCTTTCTTGTAACCGTGTATAGTTGATAATAAGAAGGAAATGGGTCCTGGAGAAGCTACTGAAAAGATTTTTGATCTTACACTGTAAAAATTGCTACTGTCCCTGATTTTTGATAGTATCATTCCAACTCTAGGGGAACAACCTACTTCATCTGTTAAAAAGCTGTTCTTAAAATTCCTTCAGAACTGACGTTTTGTTGCAGTATTAYGATGATGAGCTATTGCACGACATACTGTGATAAGTAGAATACCTAGACCCAGACCTTGCTGGGTCTAGATGCCTTACTAAAGTCATCAATAAATATCTTCTTGAATTTATCATCTAGACAGGCAACGTCCAAAAAAAAAATTTTTTTTAATCAGGTGACATATAACAAGCTGCCCCTTTAAGCACTTACCATCCTCTCAGCCTCATCTAACTCCAAATTAACCAGTGGTAGGGAATATCTGCTGTTCAAAGAACTAAAAGGAGGCAAACTCAATTTGGTACCGTCTCTTTTAAACTCATTTCCCTTCACCCATAGAAAGGAAAGATGGGTTCTGCATACCCATAGTATAACCTCTGCATAAACTCGTTGCTCTCTGTTCTTTCTGCTTGAGGTCCAGCTAGCTACTTTGGACATATGGACTTCTGATTTGATAGGAGGGACATGTGAATATGAGGGGACTTCTCTGAGCGCTGGTCTAGGCCACCCCACAAGCCCATTCCCAGAATGTGAATGTGCAAAGGCCTTCTTGGGGAACTGTTGGATCCGAGTCCCCTCCATGAGGAGTTTTGTGCCCTCAGGAAATACTACAATGAATTTGTCCTCTCTYAACCTCAGTGAATTGGGCTGTATGCCAAGGCAATTAACACAAGCCTGAACTCCYGATGAGGACTCCCATTCCAGAGATACAGTCCTACCTCAGATTAACAGAACATGTTACAAACCATTTGCAAAGAAGAATAAAACTCTTCTTTTCCTATCTTCTCTCAAATGGCATCATGCTGCCTGTTTCCAGAGCTGTTAACTGCTTCCTATCCCCCACAGTCAATAGCTAATTTTTCACAAAGGCCTACCTCCAAAACTAAAAATCTCATAGCAGTAATGACAACTTGAATGATGATGCGTGGCTCTTGCTTAAAGGCTATGCGTTAACGCCTGTGAAATCTTTGCTCCCATTAAATTCTTGCCCCAAAAGAACTTGAACTCTGTTCACAGGTGAGCAAGCGGATGCCTCGCTAGGAAATGTCTTGCTGTTCAATCATTTATTTAATTGACCTCCCTTGACTTGGATCTGTGCAGGGTGTTTGAAATAATGAACTCTTGAGGGAGGTGTGACTAGTTAGAGGCAGGTGAGAAGAAGAGGAAAAAAAAGGTTAGAATGTAAAAACAGTTAGCTGCTAATTTAGATAAATTGCATTTCTMCTAAAAGAGGGAAAAGGGCCTGGGGCAATTTTCATCACATGCTGCTCTTCTGTTAAAGCTATGCAGACCCACATCTTTCCACAAAAGGTGGGGTGCAAAAGAGAGTGGGAGCTGTGTACCCTGCCAGTTGGGATCTGTGATTTTTCACCTTGATTTCATCATTAAACAACCATAACATTTTAATGAAGTAACAAAGCAGGCAACAAYGAAGTGACAAGACAGCGAGCTCATTATGATTGAAGAGGGGCAAACTCAGCATCTCAGATTTGGCTAAATCCCAAAAGCAGGTTGGCAAGAGCACRTTTCTCTCCACTTTACCTGGTGACTGTGCTTTGGTTTGCTTCATTTCCTAGGCTGAGAAGTTAGGGATTTGTTTTAAACCTTCTCTTGCATATTGGCTTAGTATCAAAGCTTGAAATGTGGCCTTTTTATATTCAGTGATCCAGAATAACCAAGGACAACTTTACCTCCCATGACCAGACAACAGTTCTGTCCTCATTTACACTGCTTTTATACTAATACAAATCCACTTATTTCAAAATGCATAATGCCCTGATTTTCACTAAAATAATGGGGAATCCCCCCCCCAAAAAAAAAAGTCGTCCTTCTCGCTCATCTCACAAATCTTCATAAACAGGTAAGTAGAAATGCATATGCCAAGGTACATATAATGCCAGGTACATATATCCCTCTGGCATTAACAGAAGTTTTTTTAAAAAAAAAAAAAAAAAAAAAAACTTTGTCATGCTTAAAAAAATGTCTGTACTCATGCCAGATTTTTATAGTGAAATTCTTATCATAGGCTACTTGTTCTTTGAGGAAACTTCTCCTTGAATTTTCTCCCTAAACTACCCCTGAAAAATTCACCAGTGTCAATAATGCCTGACAAAATGTGTAGGGAACTGGGGGTCCAGGTCAGTGCCTAGGATCCCTTCCTTACTGCTTGCAGCACCATCACCTTACACAGGCAACTGCATCATGTCCTTGAATGTTTCCTTTCGCTGTGTGTTTCAAGGGTTCCCCATTCTTTCTGTCTGATAGAAGAAGCAGAGCTCATTTTCGGTGTGAAGTGCTGTGTAGCATTAAGTAAGTTTGACCTGAGACACTGCAGCTCACATGTTACAAAAATAAATCCCGAGGTGAGATCTCACAGACACTGAACTGATGCCTGCCCTGGAGCCACTTACGGAGTTTGCTCTGCAAAGCCCTCTTCCCAGCTCTCACAGTCATTAAGATTATTAAGATACAAGGGTGCTCTGCGTAGTCCACACCTACTGCGAGATCTCAGTGCTTAGCAGCTCAAGGGAAGTCTCTGCAATTATATGAAAAAGAAGCAGGTCAGTTTGTTAATAGGGGAAATAGTGGCACTTTTATTAATTACTTTTAAAAATACCCATTCAGTGTGGTTGTCCTTTTCATTTATTATGATCATATAATAAATAATAAATAAATACAAATTTTTAAAAAGTTAAAACTTTGGTTTAATGTAATGAATATTTTGTGTGTGTATGTATGTAAATATATGTAGGTTTGAGGCCATACATCAATTCTGTGGTATAAGCTGTGGATTTGAGGACCTTTTCATAGACAGAACACTGGCACAAGACCCGATACATCTTTCGTCCCTAGCTCTGTCCCAGGCCTCCTGGGTCACCTAAAGCAGGTGCCCATCCCTGTGCATCGCTCGCCTTGGCTGTTCTATGGGGAGGGAGACACCGAGCAGCACTGTAACAGGGTGTACAAGCGCTTGAACTCACACTGGTTGCACATTTGTCAAGCAAAGTCAGGACCTGTAAAAATAATAAACAGTAATGTTATGTGATTTCAGAGAAAGAAAAGAAACAGCTTTTATTCTGTGTCACATTCACGTATCATCTAAGAATGAAAGGCGCACATTAACACCAAAGTTTCACAATGGGCTTACGTCCTTGACATTTTTTCGTGGGTAACTCCATSTGTTGCACCCACTGGAGGAATCAACATGCACAGAAAGGGGTGCAGTGACTTTCAGTGTTGTAAAATGCGCTGGCAGTACAACTAATTTTGCTTGTGCATTTGTGAATATGAGAAATCATCTCAGATTTCTGATTTCATCATATAGCCCTGAAGATTTACAGTCTTTTCTTTGATTTTAATCTGGAGCCACAACAGCAGGGAAGGCAAATTAGCTGTTTAAGAGGTAAATACCACCAGTGAAGTCCCACTCCTTTCAAAAGTATCACAGCATCAGGACTGGTACTCTTGCGTTTTCAGCACCATCTAGACATCAGCCTGGCACAGCAGGTTATAGTGTATGATAAGTCACCTGCCATCTCCTTTGGAAAAWCTTGCTCATCAGTTAGACTGGTGACATTGCACAAGCATGAAAGCCAGCTAAGGTCGAGAGCTGACAGAAGCAGTGAAATATAGTCAATCATTTTTTAAAAGTTCTTTTCCTGTTTCCCTTGTAGCTGTTYAGAAGCACAGAGTTTATTTAACAGGATTTCATATTTTGTTCATGTCATCATGTCTCATGTAATAGAGTGTTTTACGAAAAAAGCATTCCTATCCTAATGTGGGCTCTGGCCTAAATGAGTAAAAGCTGAGAAATGTACTGATAATATTGGTGATTCATCCTTAATTCATGCTGTTGT
>NW_028185661.1:937717-1108709 GCF_003343005.1 Rhea americana | reverse complement strand
AGGGGGAGAAGAAAAGAAAGACTTCAAAAAAACTTACATCTGTGTATACATTTTGCTTCCCACAAAAATATTCAAAAGTTTCTACATTGTTCTTTTTCAAACCAACCAGGAGTTTTTCCTCTGTTAAATGCAATTTATCTTAAATTGTCACTGGAGACAGCACAAGAACTGTAGAGCTGAGACTTGACTGCTGTCCTAGGCAAGGGCTGTAGAGCTGCGCTCCTGGTTAGACTTTCTCTCCATGATTTCTGTCTTCTGTATGTGCACAACGGCACAGCTGCAGCCCAGAGTGGTGGAGGGTGATCCTTAGCCTCTCGAACAGCTCATAGCCTGGGATTAGTGCAGCCTTGCAGACTCTCTTTTCACATGAGATGCTAGAATCACTTTGTGAGTGAGTGCTCAGGACTTWCAGTAGAAGGAAAGCAGCCCCGCTGCTGCCTCTAGGACAATCACATTTTTTAAAAGAGAAGAGAGAGGCAACCATCCATGCCAGGAACAATCACATAGGGATTTAAATCCAGATGCAGGATGGGGAGGGGGAACCTTCCTGAACCAGCACCCAAATACTGGGAAAAGGTGGGATTTCAAGGATGCATTTCTCTTTCCTGTGGCTTAGCTAATTTGTCATCCTATGCTTAGCATCCTGGCTATTTTGAATCTTAATTCTCCCCTGGGAGAATAAATGCAGGGAACCAAGATACTTGATTTGAGAGGAAGGTAGAATTGTTCTTCAGGATCAGAGAGCCTAAATACTTTTGCAGAAAGTCTTAAGCATTTTATGAAATGTTGAGRTCTTTCACTATTCACAAGAGTGAAGTATTGCAAAACACACCTGTAACATTGACACATTTCACATGTTGACACTTAACACGCATTCTGCTTTTTCTAATGAGTAGGAATAGCATGATATGGTGGCTGGTTAATTGTTAGTGGGAAAAGAGTATTTTTCCAGATGTATCAGGATTGTAAATATTCCACTCTAATGCAGGATTAGCACAAACTTTTGCCACTAACATATATCCACATGCACACATATGTATAGTACCTTCTTCAGAAACAGTCATGAGATCTCCAAAAGCCAATGTCTGTCCTTAGCTATGTAACTGGCTGTACAGTACGTGGACTGATAGGTCACTACTGTTTCTAATTTGAGAGGAGATTTTTAACTGTGGCTCCCTATTCTGCTATGGAATTTGGAAGAAATGCTTTTGAACAATGAACATATTTTCTTGATGTGATACAATCCACCCTTGAAGATTTGGTGKTTTTTGTTTTTTGTTTTTTGGCTTGTAATATGCAATGTAAACTGTTAAAAAGCAAATATGCTCTGACATAAAATTGAGCTGCAGCATATAGCAAAAAGCTCAATAAGCAATAGTCATCATCCTGCCTGCCTTTTCTGGAGGTAAGGACAAGTCTGCAGATTATCAGAATGGTAAGAAATGTTTTTCACCCTTTGCACCTAATTCAGAACAGGATGTGCTCAGTTCCTTTGCCTTTTCCTTCACAGGCAGCTCTAAAACACACACGGCAGCTCAAGATGGGGGGAATACAGCCTGCRTAGGTAGTTTTAAGTTGTGTTGTGGTCCATGTCTCTTCCTGGGATATCTGTGCACTTCCTTGCGTTGCATTTAAATTCTGCGAGGGATTATCAACCACAGCTTGGAGTTGAGGTCTCCAGCCGCAGCCACTTCCCAAGCAGTAATCTGCTGCTCTGGCAGCAAGGTGGGATGATATACAAGGTGCTRTAGCAAACAGCAGGTTATCAGCCACATAGCAAGGCTGTGGAAGGTCATAAAACTCAATGGTACTGGGAATGTCTGAGCCCTCTTATTATTATGTTGAAGGTTGTGATAAAATAAATCCTCAGTCAGCACTGTGTGAATTAAAAATGAAGTTCTGATGTCCTTTTCCACTCCTTTTGCAAACTCTCAGCTGAGTCAAAGGCCCACAGTAGAAGAGCTACGTGAGAGAAAGATCCTCATTCGCTTCAGTGACTACGTGGAAGTCGCAGACGCACAAGACTATGACAGGCGGGCGGACAAACCCTGGACACGACTCACAGCCGCCGACAAAGTAAGTAGATTTCAAAGTAGCTTGCAGAAGATTGCAAAAGTACCTCCATTCCCCTGAAGCTAGCTAACTTCTTCATAGTATTAAGACAGGAGGGTTCAACCCTCACTCAGAGAGGGGCACGATGACTCAGAGGGTCATCCCCCACTCAGGATATCAGCCTTTTTCCACAAAGTATTTTAACCATTAAAATGAAATCTCATGAGCTCTGTAGGTGGATACAAGCTGCATCCTTGGTATCAAGTGCCCTGTCTTTTGAGCATTAGTGGGACCTCCTGTTCTCTCACCAAGTGGTGTCTGTGGCATGGGCRTTGGTGGCAAGGAGGTTAAATCTCTGCCCAATAATAATATCAGTCACATCCTAGGAGGCTTAATGGTACCTCAGGAAAAAGACTTTACTGATAGTTCAAGCATGTTCTGTTTTGCCTTTTTGCCAGGCTGGGTATCACTTTTTGTATGTGCAACATGTCATRCCGCCAGCAGAGAGGTGACAGTCACCACATAAAAAGATGGAAATCTTTAAATTTTTTACAGCATCTCATATGACAACAGGACTGTGAGTCTGATAAGTGCTTTACAGTCGCCTTTCACTGCCCATGTGATTTTAAAGACTTTCAGGTTCCTGCATTCAAGAYCTGAATATTTCTTTGCTATGCACCTCATGCAGCGAAGGGAATCACATCTGATAGAGAAATAAGCAGGAGTCCTGATCATGCCACTCGTTTGTGTGTTCTTGGTTTTATCTACAGAGGAAAGGGTGGCCAGTTTTACTTGTAAAATTTAACCAGTGCACTTCTACAGTTTTGAAATCACTGATTTTCTCCTTGACAGAGGCCTTTTTCAGCTTAGCTTTTGGATAAGTTAAAGTGATGTAAACTGATCTGAAAAAAAGCAAAACCTTCTGGACTATCCCCAGAGCATAATGTATTGGGTTAAATTCCCATTTTACCTCACTGTGTTGGACATGATCTTAGTCAAGTGACCTAACCAATCTATCAGTTACATTATCCAATTTGGTAGGTGAGGGAGGAGTAGTTCTGTGGTCTTTGAGAGATCTCTGTCTAGGATGAAATATAGGGAGAGACCTTAGCTGGGAAAGTGGAATATTTCCTGTCCAAAGAGGTTCTTCTTCATCCTGAGTCTGTGAAAAGGAGAAGTGTTAAGTGCYGTTATTAAAAGTAGCCTAGTAAAGAATTCAGTATTAAGGAAGAGCACTGGACAGAGCACTGGAACAGGTTGCTCAGAGAGGTTGTGGAGTCTCCTTCTCTGGMGATATTCAAAACCCRCCTGGATGCAACCCTGYCTAACATGCTCTAGGTGATYCTGCTTGAGCAAGGTGGTTKGACTAGATGATCTCCAGAGGTCCCTTCCAACCTTACTGATTCTGTGATTCTGTGAAAARTACTTTTGAAGTTATCTTTACTTTTTYATAATACATATGCAYGGACAATTCACAAAGCAAAAGGCTTGAAGTTCTCCAAATGAACCTTGTCTCAGTAAAGCAGAAGAAAATACAGTTTGACATTCTAATATTAATGCTTCTTACATGCGTAAGGAAGCAGATACATCTTTTTTCAGGCTGAGGTCATGTGGCAATATTSTGATTTGTGCTGTTCAGATCACCTGCTTTTCCCCATCACTGTATCCACTGTTAGGAAACATAGTCAGACAAACTGGAATCAACAAGCTGCAACACCCTATGAAAGATTATTTTATTCCAAAGCTGTGATTCAGTAACTGTCTTCATTGGTCAGCATAGACTAGAATTATTGCAAAAACTGATTTTAGTAATGGGCTTTCCTGTTTGTCGGTAAATCTTGCTCCGTGTGCTGGATGTAGGGAATTGGGTTCAATCTCACTTCATCTTTACCAAATTTGCCTGTTAGGGAAATAAAAAGGGTGCATTAAACCTCACGAAGAGATCAGAGATGCTGGGGGGCAGTAGATTGCAGGTCCTGCGAGAGTCAGCAGCCTGTGTGGCCTCCTTCACAGCCACTTAAGCAGCAAATTGTCTGCTGAAGGTAGGCCCCTGAGCTGCTGCATAACCAACTCTCTACACTGGTAGATGGAAGCAGAGGCTGACGGATGTTTCTAAAGTAAATTAAAAAAACAAGGTTGTATAGAAACGAAAAGGCCTTTTSTACAGCTCGCATTCAAAATCTATCACATGGGGCTTGTCATGGTAGTTGGTGATTGGATCAGTGGCTGTTACATAAGTAACAAAATGCTCTTTATAGTAGTTTAGATTTCCTTAATAGAGACAAATTCCTGACTGACACAAGTGATGCTGAGTGGAGAGGCCACTTCCAGTTCTCAGGGTCACATGGAAAGAGAGCGGCACACACCTTGGACCTTCAGGAGCATTCGGCCACAGCAGCAACCTTGCTTGGGCTTGTGGTACATCCACTGTGAGGCCAACTTGCAAGCTACAAGTTTCACAGTACTCAAAAAAAGTCAGGCTAACTTGGCCTTGGGCCAGTTCTGCTCAGCACCCTCTGCAGCAAGCAGTCGAGTCCCTCTAAGTCACCCTCTGCAAAGACTGTAGGTAACYGGCTATCCTGTTGGTGCTAAATATAACCACCTGTGGCTAATTTTCTGCTGGAGCTGAAGCAGTTCAGCAAATAGCACAAATGAGCCAGAAGGAAGAGAGGCAGAGGAGCACAGCCAGAGGCACAGGGAAGGGCAGGGGAGCCAGACCTCCCTCTAGGGGGGCAGGTTTCGCTCAGTTGGTTAGAGCATGGTGCTGCTAATGCCAAGGTCATGGGTTCAGTCCCCGTATGGGCCATGCTGAGGGTTGGACTAGATGACCTGCAGAGGTCCCTTCCAGGCTTTTCATTCTATGATTCATTCCATGGTCAACGAGCTGGCGAGGCAGCCTGGTTTATTTTAGATCATTTCACCCTAGGAAATTCACATAAAGGTGGGAGGCATCACAAATATGAGACTTTGATGAGATCCAGACCACATTTACTCACAGTCCAGCTTTGAAACAGAAGGCACTGTTCAAGAAACTCAATTGCATTTTTTTCCCTCATACATATGCTAATTTGAATTTTGTACATGAAAGTGTTTACATAATAAGCCAAAATTGAGTTTTCTGTATTGTCTACAATATATTTTCAAATTGATGTATTCCAGTGAAGCATTTGTCTCTTCCCTTTATGTGATTTGGAACATGTTTATCKCTTTTCTTTTTCACATTTTAAAGCCTTTTATATGCTTTTCTCTTTCTCTGATAATGTTATGTAAGATTTCTTCACTTTTAATATACTGTTTAGAGAACAAAGTGAACCTACTTTGATCTTGCTCATTTATACATTTATGAGTTTACTTGTCCTTTGCAGGCAGCCATTCGAAAAGAGCTTAATGAATTTAAAAGCACGGAAATGGAAGTTCATGAATTAAGTAGGCATCTTACAAGGTAAGTTGAGATTAATTTTTTTAAGACAAGCAATGAATACTGTTGTTTTCCAAAAAATCCCAGCAGCATTTCTCAAACACCCAGTGAGCACACTACCAGGTCTAGACAACATTTAGAATTACAGGCTGTAAAAAAAGCTCACAGACAAGCTCATGCTGCCATTACATGGCTGCGTGCAGGCATGTGTCATCTCTTTAGGAAAGTGCAACCTCTTCTTTCTTTCTTTTCTTTCTTTTTTTTTTTTTTTTTTTTTTTTTTTGAATGTCAAGTTCTAGTTGCATAGTTGCAATAAATATTTTTGGTGTCTGAAGATGGGAAGGACACAGAAAACTCCCTTTCTAGAGCAAGTCCACAGCAAGGTGTAACTGTACTGCAGAGAGAGGGCAAATGAAATCATGCTGAATGTACAGCTATTTCATGCTACGCACTTGCTGTGCATAGATTACTCAGCCCGGTACTCCAAGTCTTGCCATAGGCAATGCAGTGGTGAAACAGTAAAATCAGCAATGTGTAAAGAGAGACACTATCTTTTATACTCTCAGGCATTTTTATTTAAAAAAGTAAAGTCTGAATTATCCCAGACCCCACAGTAACAACTGTTCTTTCTGACAGCATGGGGTCTGAGCTCCCTGGGAGGTCAGGACACTTCCCCTAGCACAGTCTGTGCTGAGTCTGCTCTGGCTTTAAGTCTGAGATGAGCTAAATTCTTGGCACTTCAGCTGAAGTCAGACCTTTGCAAATCAACATTAGTTTACGGTCATTGTTATACATTAAAAACAATTTTAGGTATTCAAGACTAAAGAGAGTAAGATGTGGTGGATCTGTGGAAACTGGCATTGCCCTTGCATTTATACAGTCATCAGATACGTACTCATAAAAAATGAAGCTAATACTTTTAAGAAAAATACAGAAAAGCTTAAGGCAAAATTAAATTTGTATTAGGGGACTTTTATGTATATAAATTAATAATTGCATTAACTGCATGTATTATGCATACATTCCCCTGCAGAAATGATATCCCTTCTACTTCCTGTCATGTGCTAGGATGTTTTCATTGSAGTTTGCAGTAGCAAAGTGTTGCTAGAGTCAAGCAAGCTGCCTTTGAGCCATGAAGTCTGGACGAAGCTTTAGGGTGTGCAGTGAACTACATAGCTTTAGGTTTGCGTGAGTCTTGATCTATTGACCCCAGTGGCTGAAATGTTGAAGGGTATTTGATTCACGAAGCCCATCCTCCAGTGGGGGAGTATCACTGACTAACATAGGAATGGTGTTAGGCTGTTTTGAAGGTGTTTTGCTAGAAGGAGCTGAGGTTCTTTGGCTTCCGTGAGACACTTAGCATCCCACAAAAATAAAGACTGCTTTAGTTTTAGGAGGTCTGTCCAGCTGTTTGGCTTTTGTAGCTCTGTGGGCAGTATTTTGTTTCTCTTTCAGTGTTGGGGTGAGCAGTCGCCCTTTGAAGCTCACTCACTTTCTGTTTGAAAGCCGTCAAGTAGCTTTGACTCACTCAGGTCTTGGCCAGGAGTACCCAGAGCTGTGACCATTATAATAGAAATTGGAATAAAGGTTTGTCTAAAGTTCAGCAGGACTTAYTGGTTAGACAAGTGGCCTCAGGAAACAGTCACTTGAACAAATCACATTTAAATAAAATTGAGCAATTTCCTTTAACAAACTTAGATAAATCACCATTATAAAATCATTAGCAAGGTAATGAGCTATTCATGTCATTAGGCAGTGACACGAGCTGAGCAAAGAAAGTGAGWGTTGCTTTACTAGTGGGATGGATTAATTAATTCATGATGAAGTGAAAAATCAAAGCTTAAAAAACACKTACGCACCACTGACACAGGCGGGCCTCCTGACACCTGGTGTACATGCAGAAAGGGAGGCAGTAGGGGAGCCCTRCATGTATCTTTACACTCAGATGTTAAGGAATAATCATATTTGAACTGCTTGTAAAATTTTCTAGCTGAGGAGCAAAAAAGATTTATCCAAACCACACAGTTATCCTGGAATCTGGCGTGGTGTGGTCTGAAAAAGCAATAGCTAACCTGAAATAACTCTCACAGGGGTCTGATAAGGTGGATYCGCAGCTTCTTAGTGTCTTCAGCAGATTTTGGTGCAAACTGCTAATGACTCTGAGCTATGAGTCCGGCAAGGACTGAGGAAGTTTGAATGTCTATTCTGGGTCCMCAGTGCCTACAGGACTGTTATCAGTACTGCAGGAATCTAGCTGCCCAATTTTGTCACTGTAGCACTGTAGCAATTAGTTTTGTAGTCTTTTTATATACAACATGCACATGAGGATGTTCTCTCTTTCTCATAATTTTGTGCTCTCTCNTTCTGGTCTTTTAGGTTTCATAGACCGTAGCAGTTCAACTCTACCTGACTACTATGCCATCTTCAAAACATTACTAAAAGGAACCATAAGTGCTGGTATTATTCACTTCCCTGTTATGTACAATGTAAATCTTCTGAACTGCCTTTTTAAAAAAGAGTAACAAATAAATATTAAAAAAAAAAGAAAGAAAATTGTATTTACATGTGATGGGTACTGCAGCATCATCAGACCTGCTGGTTCAAGCTTCACTAACAGAAAATACCCCTGGTGGGAATCATGCGAAGACTTGGCATCTATGTATAAGACTTTCCTGGCATGTGGATTTGCCATACATATTCAAGCCCAGCTGGTGGTGCATCCATTTCATCTTCAGGCACCCTCATCCTGACAAGCCTCTGTCATCCACTCTAGAGAGCCCTGAGATGGTGTTCAGGGAATCACTGGCCTGGGTGAAGTCTCCGACGGACCTGCAGCTATGACGCTAAGCACTTATACCAAACACTCCTTTCAGTCCGTGAGCACCTTATGAGGACGGTGGAGAACTACCCTACGGACCAGCCCATCTGTGAACGTCATCTGACTAGAAAGGCATTTGCTTTCCCTGGAGAAGCTTATGGCCAGTTCTTGGGCACTGTTTGGCTTCCAAGAAGTAAGAGGTATTACCTTAAAAGAACAGGACTCCTTACTGAAGGCTGATTCAGTTCTAGCAACTGTTTATTTTTCATCTCTTTCAAATATAATTTTCTAACTCCAGTTATGAACCCATTAGCAGTAAGTGGCAGGAATGTTGACAACAAGCAAAACCATCTCTTCATGGTCACTGCATGGCATTCACTCAGCTCGTAGTTTGTCTTACGCCCAAGCCTCGTGATTGTATGAGAGCCGACGCACATCCCGCAGTTAGACAAGCTTGGATTCCCACCCGCTTTACAGAGGGATATGTGACTTGCGGAACTGGGGCTCAATTAGGGATATTCATCCTCTCTGTATCAGGTGTGTAAAGAACTGACCCTAAACCCGCACTGAGAAAAAGGTGCTTTTTCTCATTTCCTGCGTGACAAGTTGTTTTCTGGCTTAGCAAAAGGAGTCTGCTGCATTGTCATGGATGGTGAGACTTGACATTGGTGTCTACAGCTGAGGCATAAGGACAGAAATCCAGGGGTGTTCTGTTTTGGTTTTAATTTATTTTTATTACAGTAGTTTAACACACAAACTGACCAAGTACGGCTCAGAGAGCTGGTCACTCTGAGCCTGATTTACCTGCCAACTTAAGTGTGTGCTTAACACTAAGTAAGCATGTAAATAGTCTCACCAAATTCAACAGCATCTCACAGGCTTAACTGAAGCTGAACACATACAAGTGCTTTTCTGAACTTAGGCCAGCGCCTTCCAGAATCAAGTCCTTAACCAGTATAATGCCAGCAAGCTCCAGCAAATGTTGTCTAGGATTCCTTTCCAGCTCTTACAAGAAACTATTATGCCATGTTTTGGATCAATGGTCCAAAGCACTGTAGCAACATTACTGTAAGAAATTCGAGATTATGACTTCAGGATATCTTTTTTCTTCCACAATAGCTATTTTACTTCGAAAATTTGAACAGAGAGGCCAAAGTTTTTTACTACAGTATTGTTACTTCTGTTATTATTTTATTATTTTTTCCTTTCTCACTGTCTTCCATGTAACTATCCACTCTTCTGTGCTCCCTCTCTACCTCCCCGATGCCATGCGAAAGTTGTCCTTTACCGATTGCAGGCCAGGAGGCCTCTCACAAGTGAGAATTTTGTGGCCAGTTCTACGTAGTGCCAAGCACTTCTGCCCCTTCTCAGGCCTCGGTCTCATTCCTCTGCTTGTGGGAGTAAAGCAAAAGGACTTGTGGGTAGCCCATGGAGTTGCTGTCACATTCAGCTTGCCTAAATGGCATGGGAAGTGAGGCTTGCTGACTCCATTTAGGCTTAGCAGTACTCAATACCTTGCAGATTTGCACTCCATCAGAGACGAGCRGAAGCAATTCATGCTCAACTGTGGCCATCCACGCAGCACTGTGGAGTATTAGCTATTAAACAACACTTGGCTGTTGTAGAATGGAAGATGCTACAAAGGAGAGTAAAAACCAGCTGGTTTCTGGTGCCTCTGATATGCTATTCTTCCGAGACCAGGTAATGATTTCYGGATAAGCATCCCTGTATCACCAGCTCACAACTGCTTTAGATACTAGTTCATCAGCAGAGGAAGCCTTTAATGTGAAATGTTTTCAGCTTCGTGCAACAAAGACAGAGCACTTCTTAGCTAGGAATACACTGTTTTGGGGGTTGTTTTCCTGTAAGCCTGGGGTTTGTGTTTTTAAATGCATTCACATATGCCTGCACACATACCAAGACTGCATTACAGCTTTAAAAAGGGAAAATAAAGCTCTTGACTTCTGACCACACGCACTGCGCGCTAGGAAGGGGCTCCGCGGCATTGCTGCGCTAAGCAGCAGCCAGCCCTCGCGTCCCAGCCAGCCCTCGCGTCCCCGGCATGGCTTCCGGGAGGCCCCGGCATCACTAGCCCTGGCAGTTCGGTGTGACAGGGAGTGAGGCTGAAGGAACCAGAGAGACAGAAATTGCAGGGYGCAGGAAGCTGGTGGGAGGAACAAGGGAGATTTGGGGGTTGTGATTAATGTGAAGAAACACGAGGTAGAAGGAGCAGGCTGCTGTTGTCAGCCCATCGTGAGTACTGATGCCACTGGGGGCTCGTGGCCAGCGTCACTTTTCCCTTGTGGCATGGGTCCTGGAGGTGCCTGCACCTGCTAGACTGGTAGCCTAAATAAGCCCCTGCCCTGCAAGTTTGCCACTGAAAAGGAGGACGGGGAGGGGGGCAAGAAGCCATATAAAGCGTTCAATGCTGTGGCAAGCATTGCAGAGCAGAACTGGCACTTCGCTTAGTTATAGCTTCAGTGGGCTTGGGTATTTTGCAAAGTTATGCCTTGGCAAGGTGTTCTTTGGAGATGTAACAACGTTTCAGTGCCTGACCACTGCTGTGTGTCCCCAGTTTGCATACCCATACTCAGCTCCTTTGGGCATTCATGGGAAGCTGAGWGCAGACTGGGGAACCACTAGTCTTTGGTTTTTAATCTGTTTTTGTGAGCTTGAAAAAGCAAGTGTAGAACATTTTGCTTGGCTGCAAAAAGTGACATCAAGGGTAACATGATGATGGCATCTCCCTCCCACCTACAGTTTTGCCAGGAGAGGGTGACAGGGACCTGGTGACATACTTAGGAYTAGTGGAAGGTCAGCGCCGTGGCCTTTTCCCATCCCAACCCCCATTGGTTATGCACTTGCAAGTCAAAAAAACATTTTAGGTTGCATGTTCTTTGGGACAGGGCTCAAGCCGGCTTTTGCATTGAGGCAATTTCTAGTCCATGCTCTAGGAAGGAAGAAGAAGAGAAGGAAGGGGAAAAAGAAGAATATAATAAATAGCCTTTTTTTTTTTTAACCACTTTATGGTCATTGAAACTGGGTAGTAAGTTCATTACAGGAACATATTTCAGCCCAAGGCTTACATGTAACCCCAGCACTTTTTCAGCACCRTGACCAGTCACCAAACTCACCATTCATTATTTCTACAGTGCCATCTGTACAGTGGAAACACTATAAACCAACAGAGTGAAAGCACTTCCACYACCCAGTGAAGGCTTGCACTCACAGAAAACCGGGTGAGATGGAGACCCAAAGTCATATGTGAACAGGGACTCCCTAATGTGCCTGCAAATAAAAACCACTTTGTATAAATAGCCATGGGAGATGACTAGGCTAGTAAAAATCAGGAAAGCAAAGGGGAGGGGGGAGGACAAATGATTTTTTTTCCAGGTGTTCAGTCTGCTCAAGCTTGGAACAACTTCTGCAAAGAAAGAGGAGGTGATGGGCAGATGACCTGCTTTCCCATGTGTCCCAGGTAYTCCAGCACCAGTTGCATTTTCCAGTTGATATCCAAGTATATGTATATAGTTTGTCTTTGTATAGGAGTGAGTGTGGTGACTGTCAATCATGTGCTCTTCCAGTATTGTAATTTAACAGATTATGGCTGTATGAAAACTATGTAAATAACTAGAAAGAAATTAAACTGGATCTCTATGTCCTAGTTTTTGTACATACTGAAACTGCATGGTATTTAAATTATTGTTTGTCTCTGATGTATGCAGTTTCTTAAAAAAAATTCCTTAAAAAGAAAAAAATCATTCCCGTGCCTGTGTATTTTATTACCTTCCATCCCTGTGACTGATGCTGTAGCAGATGCTTGTAACTGAAGGTCCCAGCCSTCCCGCAGCCCTGGGGCACCRTGCGCCCGGCTCCAGGGCTGCAGCATGCCCGCGCCTGCTCCCCAGCTGCTTTCATATCACAGGCCTCCTTCTCCTCCTCCTCCGCTTTTGGTCTAGGTTTTTTGGGTTTTTTTGTTTTTCCCTCCCCCCTCCTTCTTTCTCCTTTGAGTAGCTTTAGCAGTTGCAGATATTTCGAGCCGGGGCAAGCTGCAGCCTCCGGTCAGTGAGAAGGGGCAGGGTTTTTTTTGGGGGGGGGGAGGGGGGAGACTTCCTTTACGAGCATAGGCATTTGCCTTTTAACATCCTTCCTGGTCATCTGCAGAAAGTGCGGAAGGTAACGGCTCTCCTTGGGCTATTTATTCCTCATAATTCATGATGCAGATAACGCTGATGCCCAAGAARCGGTTTGTCCTGAAGCAGCTCGCTGCAGCGCGCAGGTGCAGGCAGCTGCCTGCGCCGAGGCCCCTGGAAGCCGCCGGTGTTACACAAAAGCGGAAGGGCCGCGTGCTCGAACCGACCAGATTCTGCTCCTTCTCATTGCTGAGACTGTTGAAGGGCGCGAAACACAGTCCTAACTTTGTTACTGGGCTTTTTTCTGTTTGTGTGTCTCCATTTGGGCGGATTTTCACTGCCCCCGAGCCACGCAGGCCGCTAGCCGCGGCGGGAGCGTACGGCCGTCTCGGGCAGGCCCGGCTTGCAGCATGGGTGGCAGCGGGCTGGGGCTTGTTTCCTTCAAAAACGTGGCCGGAAGGGAAGAGGGGGCCTGGTGCTACCCTGCGCCCCGGAAGTTGGGCACCGCAGCTTGCACCGTGCGACTCCGGCGGGGCCGGGCTGGGAGGAGGAGGTTGGTCAGCACCCAGGGAACACAAACCTGAAGCTGCTGTCGTCGTGTCCCCCCCCCCCTCCGCCATCCTCGGAGATCCATGCATCATTTTGCTTTGATTTAGCAGCCTTGGAGTTAGGGCATCTCAGCCACCTCTCGCCGCACTCCCCGGGGGGAGGAGGGGAGGGAAACGCGCAACGTGGGTCGCCGCGCGGCTGGGAAACTCTGCCCGGTTAAGCGCTGAGCTGGCTTTCGTGGCGCCCATCCCTCGGGCCCAGCAGCAGGGCAGCACGCGCGGGCGCAGCAGACGAGGGGCAGCGGCGTGCAGGTGGCAGCAGGAGACCCGCGAGGCGCCGCGCCACCACGACGCCGGGGCTCTGCRCAGCTTTCATGCACGGTAAAGGCATTTCTCTCCCCCCCCCCCACCACCACTGATTGCAAGCGGTGGCATTTACTGTTTACCAAACTGCCCCCCTCAATCCCTAAAACCTGCTCTGTATCACGGTTACTTCAGTTTAGCAACTTCAGAGTTACTGTATCTCAGCCACTTTTCTCACCATGCTCTGCGACTTTCCTTTCCGTACCCTGAAGGCTGTTATTGGAGTTCAAACTCACCATGTTTCAAGCACCCTCCTCTGTCACCCACGGTTATTTTTCTCAGCTGCCATCGCACTGTCGGCCCCAGCATGGCAAGAGCTGGACCATGCAACAAGAGAGGGCAGACACACGGCAGCATCCTAAACTGCTCTGGAGGAAAAGTACTGCCTGAGGGGGACAACTGGATCGAATTAGGCTTATTTTTCCTATTTCCCAAGCCTGTTTTTTTGGGGGGGGGAGGGCGGGGGTGGAGGAGGGCAGCATTCATTCTCTCAAGTGGATGCTTCAATGTTATTTCTATTGTCTCAGGAATAATAATAATAATAAAAAAAAAAGACTAGCAGCTAGCTGTATATGAACAAACCAGCCCACAGCAAGCAGCTACATACACAACCAGTCAAGAAGAAATAACATAAATAAAAACAAGAATTCTGCTTTGAAGCTTGTCAAGGAAGAGAAAAAGAACGGCCATCAGCTCGCCTGTCGCTGCGGCCTTTCTGCAACGACCCAGGGCTGGCAGAGCAGACGATGCCAGCCCTGTCCCTGCACCACGCGGGCAGGGATTTCAGCAGGAGGCTTTAAAGGGGTCTGTTTGAGGAGCTGCTAGTCCATCATAGCTAAGGGACCAAGTTCAGACTGTCTGCTAAAAACGCGGAGCCTCACCTCTACGGCAACTGTGGTGTTTTCATTCAGGAGGACAAAGATCAGCTCTTACCCACGCATGCCAAACTCCAGGTTGATGGCAACCATCGAGGGCGCCGACCACAGCTTCCCTAGCGGTGGACTCTGGTCCTCCCCCTGCTCCTCGGCTGGTGCTGGGGCAGCGAACGCTCCCGCAGCTTGTGGCTCTCCTGCTCTCCCCGGGAGCAGGTCTCGGAGCTGGAGCGCCACGTCCAGCCGAGCTGACGTCCCCGAAAACTCACCAAGCATAAAGGCGGCTAATTCCTAACTTCAGTCTTCAGGGAATTCAGATTGGAGAATTTTCTGTACAAGCTGTATCCCTCATTAATCCACAGTGAAAGGCTGGAAACAGATTCGTTAAGATGTACGCGAATGTCTTTTAGCAGATCAGTGAAAGAAGAGAGCTAAACTTCTCTTCAGCCTCTGCAAGAACTCCCTTCCTTCAGCACGGAGGAAAACCAAACAGCTGAGGAGCTCGGCCCAGGAAAAACAACGTGTTCRGCTAAAGAAACGTTCCTTCTCTTTCTTCATATATCATACTGAAAAAAGCTGCAGACGAACTTCAGCTGACATGTAAGTGGAGCAGCGAGTGAGGACCCAGCCCAGAGATGCTGAAATGCTTACAGAAAATCACAGCTGCTCACAGAGAGAGGGCACCTCTCTGGTGTCCAAACAGCTCAGGGACTTGTCTGTCACTAGAGAAAGGCTTTTATAAACTTTTAAAAAAAGGAAAAGAAGAAAGTTTGGTGCCTTCAGTCACTCTGTGCTTGGCGACGTGCTCGCTGGCATGTCCGGAGGCTGTGACACCAGCCGGCGCCCCGAAGCCTGGTTTGGTGAACTCTYGTCGCAGAATTTGAGTTACTGATCCCTCTCCTGACTGCGTCCACTAACCTCAGCTTTGACCTGAATTCTCGATACGTAACTTATCATCCTTTTGTGCTTAAGCTGTGCAGGCCGAAGGAAAAAGTAATTCAAATGGGCAATTTCTCAAACTGTAGCTGAACGCTACCTTAAAAACGTGTTTGTTGAATGTTATAAAATGCAGGACTGTTTTTTGCAGAATATATATGTTCTCTGCTGTCTATATGCTCTTCAATTTACTGCCGTGCCTGGAGCAGAAGAACAGGCTCCCTTCCGAAGCGGATCCCGCAGAGCACCTTGGCCATGACATGGCATCGCAGCGGCTTTCAGAGCGGCTACAGCCCAGCTTTTTCCGAACCCAGTGAACGAGGTASCACAGGAGCACTATGAGCAGCATCTCAGCCTGCGGCGTAGGTAATCGCCTCAGGTTTGCAGGTGGATTCTGCAACCTGAGCCGAACTCCAGGCTTCGCTAGACAACCTGTTAGTAGRCAAACCTGTTTAAAATAAAACTCTTAAAGCTAAAGAGTTTGAAGGCCGCACTATGCCGGGCACAAGCTAAGCGCACCCTTTCAAGCAGAAATTTCCCCCGACATGCAATGAGCATACGTAGCACTAAGCACCTCTTTGAGTCAAATCGCAACTAGGCAACACGTTTTTATATATATTTCACTGCTACTCCTTCCACACAAGGTATAGAAACAGAATTTTACACTTTTACAGGAAGAGTCGTTCTTTAGTAAACCTGTATCTATAGTTAATCACTTTCTTGCTCCCACTGCTATCCTTTCCACTTATATCAGTTACTTTTCTTGTGAAAACTGTATTATACTTATTTCAAAATCTAAACCAAACAAGAATTGAATGATAACAACATTCAGCCMTAACAAGCAAGGGCTAGTAATGCAATGAATAAGTAATTTCATARATTTTGTAATAAGGTAATCATGTGGTCCCTGAGCCAAGCGTTCAACACTGGCAGTATTTATTATCTGCCTATAGTGCTGTATTGTATTTACTTTTTTCACTGAATGTCTTCACACTTGACAGAAGTTACATTTTAGCATAGGATCGGTTCATAGGACAATTCAGGATGCAAGGGGCACTGGAAGGTCTCTAATCCAACCTCCTGCTCAAAGCAGAAACAGCTGTGGGGTTACACCAGGTGGCTCAGAGCTTTATCCAGTCAGGTCTTGAAAACCTCCAAGGGTGCAKACTGCACAGCCTCTGGGARCCACCTCTTCCACTGCTTGCCTGTCCTCATGAGGAAAAAAGGGTTTCCTCGTACCCCATCTGAACCTTTAATTTCAACCTATGCCCTTTGCCTCTCATCCTCRCACCGTGCACCRCTGTGAAGAGTCTGGCCCTTGATAACTTCCTCATAGGCACTGGAGYGGCTGCTGTTAKGTCCCCCTGAAGTTGTSTCTCTTCTCCAGGCTGAACAAACCCAGATTCCTCAGCCTCTCCTCACAGGGCAAGTGCTCCAGTATCCAACCACCCCAATGGCCCTCTGCTGACCTCACTCCAGRTTATKMACRTYTTTCCTGTACTGGGGGGCCCAAAACCCAACACAGTATCTAGATGTGGTCCAACAAGTGCTGAGGAGGGGAGATRACCCCTTCCCTCSGTCTGCTTGCTGTGGATGCTGCGACCTTCCTTGCCACRGGCAGGCTGCTGGCTCCTGCCGCGCTCGCTGCCACCACCCCTGGGGCCTTTTCTGCAGAGCYGCTCCTGGCTGTCAGCCCCTCCGTCCTGCTGCGGGRGCTCTTCCCACCCAGGCGTGAGGCTTTGCTCTTSTACCTACCAAATGTCGTAAGGTTCCTGCAGGGCCTCTCTAGGTCCTTTTGGGCAGTGGCTCTGCCCCCTGTATTGATCAGCCTCCCCCCACTTTGGCAACAGCTGCAAATGTTAGGAGTGACCGCTCTGTCAGCTCCTCCAGGTCACTGTAAAGAACACTTCTTTTTTGCTTGCCTGTATTGGCTCTGTACCAGAACAGCCCTATGAGGAAACCAACCCCAAAGCCTAGAGTAATACATTTGCATGCAGCTTCTCACAAATGACATTTTGCTTCATGCCACAGCAGATTGATCATAAAAATTTAGAGGGAGAAAAAGAAAAAAAAAGAGAGAGTGTGTCATTCTCTCAAGCCCAGCATAGGATTAAAGGAGAATTCACTCTACTGGCAACCACATAATTCCACACCCCAGTGGCTTCGTGTATGGAGCCAAAGGGCTCCGACAGACACAGTGTACCAGATTCAGCGGGTTATGGTATCATTGACTCCCACCTGTTAACTCTACTTTTGTGCCAGACWTTAGGGCTCTCCATAGCAAGGGTAACAGAACGGGTATGTGCCAACATCAGCTATTCCACAACCCAAAGAGTAACTTTTTAAAAATAGAATTCATGTGTATATGCAAGTTCATCATCAAGTTGATATTTTAAAAAAATTCATATTCAGAGTAGTTCAGCTACTCCTCTTTGTCACAGCTTTTCTGGCAGCGTATGTGGTACCATAAATCTCTCTCTGCCAACCTTTCCCTTCCCCTGCTGCTGGATTAACGCTTTGAGAATCTGGCTGCAAGGCAGAGAGCAACTGAAAACTCACAGTGCCAGTTTAACAAAAAAAGCAAGTAATAAAGATGCTTCATGACCTGGTTTCAGTTAGCATGACCACTGTAAAGCCAGAATGATAGATGTTTTCAGAAAGAAGCGTAATTTTAGAAAAAGACATAGTCCTTATAAACATTCCAAATCAAGAACCCAAGGGAAATGTGGACTCCTCCTTGATAACGTTAATTTTCCCATTATATGATGGGAGAAGGTTACAGATTTTGTGAGCGGCTGAGGCCTACTTTAGAAACAGAAATAACAGGGTTCTTCCCCCTCCCCGCCCCCAAACAGTAATTCTTCAGTGCATCCATTGTCCAAACATCTAGCCATCCCAAAGACTCCTCCTTCACYAAAGCCTACGACTTTAGCATTAACTACATACTAAAGAGCAGGAAGAACTCTTTTCACCATTTKTGAAGACCAGATTCAATTTGTAGTTCAGTGAAATTAAATACTATCCATCACTCTAGAGCARCTTCCAGCTTCCTCAGAGTGCAAAGAACAAGGTGCAGCTATAGAGAGCTATACTAGCTAGTGGATAGACAGGAAGAAAGTATTTCTGAAGCACTTCAGAAAAGCATGTCACCCTGGTCACTGTAGTATCTTTTCTCTACCTCAAGCTCATGATGCATCTTCAAGAATGTTTCCCTGAAACTTTACAGTATTGAAGTACCTTTATACTTCTAGTAAAAGAATACTTTYTGTTCACTAGAGTTCCAGCAGATCAACAGCTATTTAGAAATTCACCTTAAAAACACCTCCAGTTAGTAACTAACTATATTGTGTGTGAGCTGGCACCTAAAACTGTTCCTATATTATAAATCAGTCCATTTACCATGCTTTGCAATTATATTTACTTCCCTAAAAGTCTTAAAGCACACTGTGCAAACAGAATACTATAACTGGCTTGCAAATAAAAAATCCGGACATAACACTACTATTAGATARTCTTCCTTTCATCTGTATTTATTGCAAAATATTTATACATTGATTACTATGCCATGAAATGCTTTAATGGCATCTTAACAGAGAACAGAAAATTATGAACATGAGATCAGGATGGTGGCCAAGAGGTCAAAGGAGACCTTTCCAAAGTCTTCTTTTCCCAAGCTGTCAGGAGCAAGCAGGTTTTTCAGACCGAGTGTGCTGGAGTGCCACAGTGCATGCGCCACAGGTCAACAGCTTTGCTGACAATGGCATCGGTGTTATCTTGAGGAATCTACAAAAGAGGAGGACAAGCTGTCTTGTCAGAGTACTTTATCTGAACTGTTCCATTTCAAAACAAGATTTTAAAGTTTCAGTTTGAGTTTTCTCTTCATACTAAACAAACAAAAATCTAAATYCCATCTCTGCCCTACCATCCCACCATCACTCAGTCCTACACAGTCCATTCTGACTCTAGGTTTTAGGCTGGTGTAGCACTTTCCTTCCCTCCACACAAAACTTTTATTTAAAAAATGAGGTAAAATGAGCACCAAATGTCTCACACTTCACATATGAGTTCTGTCAGATGACAGGTTAGATATGGGTCATCAGTGACCACAGATATATCTAATCTAACTTACCTAAGCCACATTAGTCTCCTAAAACCCTGCTGCTATGCTCATTATTATCCACAGAAGGAAAGTTCAAGGTCAGAATCACAGTCTCATCCTACATCAAGACAGAGACCATGTGCAGAGTCTCAAGATCCTTGCACAAGAAAGGAGCAAAAAAGATGACAGAAACCAACTTTGTAAGGAGCTTTGGAAAAAAAAAAAAAGAATCTAACTTCACTTGAACTCACTTTCCTAGAAAAAATTTTAGTATCCTGAGGAAATACTGTCAGATCTGTAAACACATAGTTATATATTGCCTAAATCCTAAAACCTTCCRGTAGACAAAATGTACTTTTATAAACCATAAGAGACGATGCAAAGCATGAAAGAGTACTTACATTTTCCAAAAACTGTGTGATCTTTTCTGCAGTACTCAGTGCCATTATCTTCATTTTAAAAGTTAATAATATCTCCACTGCAACAAAAACAAGAATCTTGCAGGACCCACTAATAACTTTGTCCCAAACTCTAAAAAAAAATAGAAAAAAAGTTATTGGATACTAAACATTATTGAACTGCTTATCTGCTTATTTGCTAGAATAGTCTTTGCAAGAATAGTCTTCACACAATCACCTTCTTCCAAGTTATTTTTCTGAACAACAGGCAATGTATTGAACCTGAACTATTCAGGTTACTGTAAATAAAAAACATTATCAACTTCTAAAWCTGTACAGAGTGGTATGATGGCAAGCAAAAATGTATTGATACCTACAGATTTGGTACTTCTAACACGAAAGTCTTACTTAGAAATGGAATTGTTTACAAGTTCGAATACATAAAGCAACTTTTGTTTTAATAGCCTGAATTGTGATAACTATTCTATATATTATGGTAAAAATGAGAATTTTCCTAGTGCAAAAAGGGAAACAAGTTKTATTTGCATGCCTAACAAAAACACTCTTCAAATGGCTAAGCAGCTGAAAATTCAAACGGTTGAGTTACTAAACAACTACATTTGAAGCGGCTAAATATTCCAGATCATTAGTATATGAGACACAAATATGACATATCTACAGAATGTAATCCACAGTGCTTACATTAGACAGAAGGAACTATTCATCCTTCCAATCCATTCCACTATGCACAGTCTCTCTCAGAATTACCTAAGTATTCCTAATGACTTGCATGAAACCATAACTGGACCTGACAGTTTTAATCAAAACTGAGGGGTAAGCCTCAGTTAGTATTTTAGCAACAGAACGYCTATGAATATTAAAAGGGATATACTCTGCTAGAACAGCCTGCAACAATCTGAAATCATCATTCAGCCAGTAGCTCCATCTCAGGCCCAGCTGAACAGACTTAGGCTGAAATATTATCCAAAACCAGGGTGAAACCATCTGTCAGATGGCAGCTTTGTGATTTTGCATTATTTTTAATTCTTGAATTTTAAGAGCTGTGTCAGAAAGACTTTGAGAGGAATATTTTTCATGCTTTTTCTGGGCATATCTTAGAAATATTTTTCCTTTCAAAGAAAAACACAGGGGACAAAGATCACATAGTATCTTCCCTATTCTCTGACTACAGTAATACTAACTGAAAAGTTTCWGCAGCCCATCTATAAACTTGGATCTATGAATGCATTTCTTGAAAAGAAAGCTTAATTTTTCTAAAACCTTCACTCTTAAAAGAACTTGTTCCTCTGCCACTCCAGGCTGAAGTGCASAAGGCAGGCGTAACATGAACTTTGACAGTTTAATTGGAATAGGTATCACACCTTAAACAAGGTTTTTATATCTCCTAATGTCAACTGGTTGCTGCAGTTATACAACGGCCGTTTTTTAAACTGTGACAAAAATCTATTCTTTCCTTTGTCAGTTTCTTAACCTTCCATTCACTTAGCTCTTTTGACAGTATTTTCACAACCTCTCTATTCATCAAAAAAWTTAGACCAGAATTTATAATGAAGAAACAAGGAAAAGGATATGTAAAATCCTCAGAAGTATTCTTAAAAATAAACATACATAAAACAACATGAGCAGACAGCAGAAAAAAGAGCACAACTAATTTCTCTCCTGCTTACAATTTAATTTGTAATTCCCCATCTCAGTGTGATTAAAAACGAACGTAATCTCCACAAGGAAGGGAACAACAAACAAACCAAGATGGAAATCTTACTGCTCTCTCTGTTATTGAAGCACCCCAGCACAAGTGACCACTATAAATGTAATACTGATGTTGAAGTCAGGTCTAGATGTTTGAAGTAAGGTTATGAAAAAAATGAGATCACAGTTTCTGTTCCATAGTGTGCAAGTCTTCTCCATTCATTTCCAATAAATTTTCCTTTAAAAGCTCATCCAGAAATAGTTCCCCATGTGTTTCATGGRCATCAGAAGTGTAACTACACATGAYAACACAGACTAAGAGGCCTCAAAAACAGGAAAGAATTTTTAAAGTTCATATTTGATAATCTGAATACAAACTTACTTATCCTAACAAGAGATACTCATCCTTCTTTCATTATTTTGYTTTCAAGTCTCCATAACTGTATTACAGTAGGTTAAATTTCAYGCTTAGAAAACATTCTAATCTTTTSTTGTATTMTTTAGCCTGATCTCTGAACAAGTATTTCAACAAAGGCAAATCAGATGCAGTAACATTTAAATCCCCRGCTTCTAACAAGTTTTGGAAGAGGGTGCATAACAAAGTGGATGCTATGTTACCACTAATCACCTGTGTCTGCTTTCCCTCCTCCCCCTTTTAACATTTCCAGCTACTGTTATTGCCAATACAACTCCACTAGTGGCAGCAATAGGGGCATGACTGTGACACTGTGATACACAGATTGGCWGTCAGTAGTATCTCATCTATACCAGCAAAACTAGTAAGAAATGGAAACATTAACTGTGTCAGAAAAAAAGTACATAAAATGGAAAAAATACAGTAGTTCAACAAACCCTGTATTTAGAYGATTCTATTCTATTGTACTTCCACTATTTAAATAATGGCAAACATTTAAGATCAAACATACTGTCAGAGACTGTAACCTTTAACAGCTTTTGATATTCTTAGAGATGGGGAAATTATTACACAAATGTCAGCCAACTGTGCTAGCAGCCCTACTGAGGACTGCTGAAAAAGAATGATAGAATGGTAAGGTTGGAAAAGACSTCTGGAGATCATCTAGTCCAATGCTCAGCGTAGCCCYGTACAGRGATTGAACCCACAACCTTGGCATTAGCAACACCACGCTTTAATCARCTGAGCTAAACTTGCCCCCCAGCACACACTAAATTAACTATTAGCTTTTTTGCAACTACTATCCTTTGTGAAATAAAACAGTATTTAATTAGTCACAGGAACACTCCTGTAGTTCCTTGAACAGTGAAATAGTAATAAGAGATACAAAGAAAAATACAATGAAATAGGAAGCTAAGAGGTAAACAGCATGCCAAAGATCACACAAATGAAGCCACTTATTTTTCACCGATCTTCCAGCAAAAGGAGCTTTTCTGCAAACAATAAGGTGTTCTCAAAGGAGCTTTTCAGGCTCCTCACTGGAACAGTGCAGTACCATAACAAAAAAGCATAAAGGTTACTGCTCTCTCTCTTTCTGAAATAACAGAATAATTCTCAGAGCTTGGCACACAAAGGCTACACCTAGGTTGCAAGGTAAAGCACATTCCACTTTGTTCCCTGGTTCTGGTCTTCCAATCATTCAGGCCTGGGATGCTTAAAGACAGCCGCTGCTCACTCTTYTGCCACGCATCTGAGTGTCCTCCCAGTGGTAACTGGGCATGGAAGGATGTGATGGGACTCACACAAGTGCCATCCTGATGCAGAGTCAAGACCTTGCGCCTCTCTGGTCCCCAGAGTCAGGAASTAGTTCCATTACTTAGACATGGGCAAACAACTGACTGAAAGGAAGACTCACATGTGTAAGCTTCTTTGTAGTAGCAGTCCACAGGCACACGTGTCCTCGCACTCCATCTTTCATATTTCTGTTAATTCTAACAATAGTCTCATTTTTACAAATGGATGTAATTCATGCAGGACATGGAGGTCACAGTTATACAACTACACCAGCTATACATTAATATATAAGGTAGTGCCAGTTTTGAGAGGCAGTCACACGATTTCAGGAGCACTATTGAATACTTCGTCACAAACAAGTTACCAGAGGCTAAAAACCTAGCTCCATCCCATCAGCTACTGCAGTCCTGCTACTGCCAAATCTACACAGTGAACTACAAATAACATTAGKCAGGGACATGATGTGTGACTGGCAACATTGGGCCATTAAAAAAAAAAAATCCGTAGCTTATCCACAGTTATAACTATGAAGTTGCACTACTTTTGCTGTAGCTGGATCATCTGGGGTGACAGGGGTGGAACAAACTGGCCACAAAAGCACAATTTTGACTGTACAGTTGAAGCCACAAGAGAAACCATGGTTGAACAGCAGAGCTCTCAGGGTGAGGGTCCACACAGTGCCATTGGACAGCCCTCCACACATGGGGCTTACTGAACAGAGAGCAGAATACGAGCAGAGAGCGCAATGGTGAGTGCAAACAAGAGGTGCGATCCAATTCTCTCCCTTTTTCAGAGATGAGTAAGCCTTTCTGTCTCTCACAAGCATGTGCTGCAGGAAGGTCAACGTTCCAGGAAGCACCACGTCTATATTCCAGGTTGGATATACAGCTTTGAGGAATTATTTTCTTAAGCCAAAGGAAGTGGTTGGTGTGTTCCTCACTTTACCAATGTGGCAGCTTTAACAGGTTTGCYGAAGAACCTTGTTGCCTGATACTCTAAGTGTATTACGGCCAGCTAAACAGAGACATTGCATAAAGTCAAAAGGAATGTTTCTACATGAAATTGGTCTACCTAAGTTTTCAAAATGCATTTAGGTTAAACAGACGCACAAATTTTATCTCGGTTACAACTAGAAGTGCAATATAAAACAGTATTTGTACTGAATGACAATGCGTATCAGGAATAAAATTGACACTATGCATACTTCGTCTCACCATTAAAGGATAAAACTTCCACATAGCCTGCACAAAGCAGGAAAGAAGCAGGAAAGAAGTGATTTAAATTTAGCTGCTTGGCAGAGAAAACTACAATTTAGAGAAAGCAATAACCTGTCTAAGAAAGGCAGTATTAAATCGTAAGTTAAACTAAATCATAAGAGACTGAGCTCAAATCATCTCTCACTTGACCAAAAAAAAGTAAAACTCACAGGAGAACTGGAGAGCTGTTTTTAACTCTCAGCAGTTCCAACACTGCTATTTGGCTAAATTTCAGATAAGCATTCAGGCTTCTAGATTCTAATCCAAGCAATCTCCAAGCATTAATTAAGTTCATGTGTCACATGCTGTCCATAAAGTATGTTACTTCCCTAGCAAATGAGCCATTATGATTACAATCAAATAATTCAGAAATCTGAATGCACAAGGAAGAGTGCACTTTTATCATATTCCCATAAAAACTGTTTGRAAGTGGGATTACTGTGCCATCTGAAGTTCCACCACACTGAAATTTTTCTCCAGTGATACAAAAARTCAGTATTTTGACATTTGTTGTGCAAATTTTTTTTAACATTCAAAATATTCTAAAATACTCTATTTCAATATGGTAAAACAGAGCACACAAGAATGTTAAGCTGTATGCTAGATAAAATATATTGATTCAATATACTGATTCAATACGATAGAAGTAGAAACAAAGATTCTGAGAAGATGAAATATGAAAATTAAAATTCCCCATCTAGATTTTTTCCTTTTACATTATCAAAAGGATACATCTCCACTAAATACTGAATTTTCAACAGAAATTTCAACAAACATGAATCCTGCAACAGAAGAACTGTTCTGTTGGAAATTTCTCATTCTGCTTTAGTTCTCAGTCATAAGCCTACTATCAAAATTAAGTCACATAAGCTCAAAAAAAAAGGGGGGGGGGGAAATCATTGTGCAGCAGTTCGCAAGAAGCCTATGGAAAAGAAGGCTTGAAGAAGGCCCACACAGAGCAGTCACTTCTGCTAACAAATTGCATCAACAGTTCTTATATATAGAGAAAGCACAATGAAGCAAGATCAATCATTACATACAAAAATTAACCTTTAAATATAARTACGAAACAGAGGTGCAGGCAAATCCTAAGTCATTCAATTGCTTTTAAGAATGTAACAAACACATTTTATACATGGTTACCGTACCCGCAAAACTAAGGATTAGAAACTGCCCATCATTCACAATCACTACATCCTACACTTGATTATTGTGTAGCCATGCAGGTGCTTGACAAGAACAACTTGCTATATAGYAATTAAGTGCCAAAGGGTAATGTCAAAAGGTCTACTACCAATTCCTTCAGTTTTGATTCAAAAACTGTATTATTTACATTCATTGCCAGTATTAGAACATATACAACCTAAAGGACCACTGTACCACATGACTGTAGAGCATGAATGCTAATCTTATCGCTTGTTCTCTAAAAACATTGTATCTTTGTAAGGGCAAACAAAACATTTTAAAAGGCAGCTGAAACTTCCCCTGAATCTTCTCGTTCCTTCTCAAATTTTTAACAGGTGGCTGAAAACAAAATCATCCTTTCCTTCATACTAACTCCTGCTCTGCTATTAGCAACTCCCTTGTTAATGCAGAAAGGATACTCTTCACATAGCTTGAATTTTCCATTATCCAGGAGTTCTGACATGGCAGAATTAGAGAAATCATACAAGTATTATTTCAAAGGCCCTGCACTGAGTATTTCCCTTCTTTAAAAACCCAGAGAGCCTATTTTCATCTGTAGAATCCTGCCATAATGCACTATCATTTCATAAACATTGTAMTACTGAACCAGCCTTAATACTTCTTAAAATAAACATTCCCAAATCTTTTTAAACCTGATAAAGTATAATGACTCCCTAAGAAAGAATTTCAGTTAAAAAGCTTGAAAACTGATGACATTCAGCTTTCTATTCCTAAATGCAAATTTGGAGTGTTAAATCCTAGGAGGACAGAATGTTTAACAGAATCATCTGCTATACTTAACCTGTGTGTCATCGTTCCTCGTATTGAAATTAAAAAAGGATGGAGTTATCTTGCATCAGTAACAAGTGGAATTGAATCAAATTTTATCATTTCCAAATCAGTATTACTTTTGAGCCARCTCCATAACATTGCAGATGAAGTAAGGGAAGCTTATCTCCTGTGGCAACAACAATTTGGTACTACAAATGTACTACTATTTGCTACTAAGCAAATACAAATCAAAGAGGGAGAAAAAAAAGAAAAAAAAGGAAAAAAAAAAAGAACTTGCCTCTGCAAACTGGACTCAGGTAAACAGCCTGCAAAACATTTTTTAAACCAAAGATTGTAAGGAAGTTTGCTCATTGCAGAACATGCTTTCAGATGCATCAGGAGTCTGTTATCTTCAACATTCAAATACTGCTCCAGAATTTTTGGCTGAGAAAGAAATTAGAAAATTTTAGATAACTCATATCAGAGTATACTCTGCAATTAATGCACACTGTAAAAGTGTATTTAAAAAATTGAATTTACATATAAACAAATGCCAAAATACTGAACTTGCATTATTTTAACAAAAAACATGATCCAAGATACAAGCGTTGGTGATTTTGTTTAGATACTTTACTAAACCAGCACTGCTTATGTTCCCTTAGTTGTTGACCACTAGCAGTTCAAGAGTATAGGGCAATTTTAATGCAGAGATTAAACCTGCGCTAAATTACCACTACCATCAGAAGTAAAATTGAGTTTCATTCACTACAAACCTAATCCCCTTAGCACTCATCCAAAAAAAAACCTACATACAATGCAGCAAAAACACGGAAAGCAATTCTCACAATAAATCCCTGTGCATTACGTTAAAGGCTGGACATTGATTTCTTCTTTAAAAACTCCAAGTATTTAGAAAGGCCAATAGAACCACGTAAGATAAGGCTTCTAAACAAAAGTGAACAATTTTTATTATGTGTTTACAGTTACGCAACACACTTTCATAAATTTAAGAATATCTTTATTCTTTTTGTCATAATTAGAGAAACAGCTAATTACTTCATCTGCCAAAGGAAAAAAAAATTTCCTTTGTCGATATTCTAACATCCTTGATACAATGTATGTATTATAACATAAAACTAGAGAGGGAGACACTTGGCACTCCCTTTGTAATGACAGTACATTCTTTCTTTAAAAGTACTCCTCTGTCCTTCAAAAGGAATTACAGAAATTGGTATAGTTGAATTTAACAGCTCCAGCAATAGGAGGCAGGTTTAAAAAAAACATTTCTTAGTTCCAAAGGAGTAACAAAGGACGTATCCTTAACATGCCGAAAAGAATTTTTTATTCAATGATTGCTAGTGCAGACATCCTCAAGTATGTTCATCTCAGTGGATGTTGCTAACTAAAAGATTTCTCGCCTTTAAGAGTATTTGAAGAATTACAAAAGCTTTTATATACATGAAGCAGATTTTATATGTACGCATTTTCTTAAAAAAAATACAAAACAGTAAGACAGAAATTCAAAATTAACGGTCTATAAGAACATTTAAAGGATCAGTCTTGGAAGAACTCTGTGATACCTTGATTTGCAAAATACTATTTTTCTGAAGATGCAAAGTACCCYGCTTCATTTATAAAGTGACACAATTGTGCTGTGTCTCACTATAATACAATGAGCATATGGAAGCCAGGGATGTATCCTAAAAAGTAGTATAAACAAGTCAAAATGTTCTTAACCTTCTGACATCTTTAATTGTTTAATTAAAGAAAACAGTTAAAGATGTAATTGCAACCCACYGTGTAGCAAATAAAAACCATTTCTAATGTTATGCTAGACAAATTACCCTACAAGACAGTACAAATTACAATGCAAGAGCATTACTCTCATTTTCTCAGAACTGTTAGCAAAGTAGAATCCTGGAGGTACCACTTCTGACACTCCACTAGCCGTGATGCACTGTAACTTTCCAAAATGCTCAACAAGCATAGTTTCCATGCCTTCTTCCTCCCCATGTTTATCTCCCTTCTCAAAAAAAAAAAAAAAAAAAAAAAAAATCTTACTAGTTGTTGTAATGAATCTTTGTGCTTGCTGTTTAGCTGATTCACAAAGCAACTAACAAGCCAGTAGCATTCTATAGGATCCTCCACCATTTCCTCCATTGCTTTAGCAATAGCAAGAAACATTTCATCTTCTGGTTCCTGGAAAAGCAAAAAAGTGAATGTAGAAGTATTGGACTGTGTGATTTAAATTATTGTTATATTTCTTTTCCATTCTATTTGGGAAAACAAGACCAGATCAATGTACTCAAAGAGAAATATTAGCCATTCTAATATTCATAAATGAAGCACTGAGCAATAGAGACCTGTTAAAGCAGAATRAGACATGTCTTACTTTTTAAGTCAAAATATCCAACCGCAGTTTGAAGAAGCTCTGATTCAAAGTTCTCAAGTATTCTCAGAGATAACATTACCTCCTAACAAAGTAGCAATATTTCTACTTCTGTACAMCATGCTACTTAGCATACTACATAGCAGCAGATATTTTCCTCCTTCTCCTTGCTGAGGGCCAACTAGGCCCCTCAAAAACCTTTGCCATAGACCTCAGCTATTGGAGGAGTAGAGGGGAAGTAGCCATGAACTGTATCCCCAGCTTCAACGTACAGAAAATGATCCAGTTTGAGATAAACATCTTCCTGGAGACAAATGAATACTGATCCCAAGTGATGACTGTCTTATTCTCACAATAAAATACTACATATTTGTGAGTCACGCTATCTTCTTTTCACCAGTTGGTGTAATTTCCTACCACAGCATCAGCATGCCTAAACAAGAGTTAATTACTATGATGACTGCAAACAGGGTAGATGCATGCAAGCCAACCCTAAACTAACTAGGTTTAAGGCAACAGCTAGCTCAGCAAGTCTTTAAACTGGGAAGATGCATAAGGAGAAGACTGTATTTGCCTCATTTATTACAGTCTTCCTTAAGCAGGCAGCACTGGCTACTTCAGGAGGTAAGATAAGCTGTATGTGTCCTTACAATTTGATCTAATGTAATCATCAGTAGAAGTCAGCTACAGCACCACAGGCTTTTGCACAGATTACAATTCATGCAAAACATCTGGATAGTCTAAATACTACTGGGACATGTCGCTGTTACGTAGGCTGCTGCAATGCATACATATCCCTAATTAAGATCTCTGCTTTCATACACAGAAAACATGCAAGGCTGCTAAAATGACCAAATTTCATTTCATTTTAAAACATTTAGATCAATCCAACATCGCTTTTACCCCCCCTCTGCCTCCACAGAAATAAATCTACATAACCATCAAGCAGTCTCCAAGTTTAAGGGGACTGACTGCACTGAAAACTGGCTGGTGTAACAGGAAAACAAGCACTTCCTGCAGCCAAACAAGCATAACTCACAGTGACAATGACAGTGTATGAAGTCTTCCAGTCAAAAACATGCCTGGAGTTTCCATTATAACTTTATCCAGGATACACTCTTTACAACAGTAAATTAGCTCATTAGAAAATTAAGTGAGTCTGTGAGCTACCATAGCCAACTGCACAAAAAAGGATGCCATGGCCCATCACTAGTCAAAACAAAAGTATTATGCAAGTTCTTATATCAGATTTAGTTATTATAGAAGAAAAGATAAGCAGGCTTAGATATAACATAAATGAATTAACATTAAATAAGGGGTGAGTAAAACCTATGTCAAGAATTCCCATGGCTCCTTTCATCACCTCTTCTTTCATAGATGCTTATACATGAGGGCCACACATTGTTCTTATTATCACGCTATAGACTTGTTTACCTATATGTGAGTGTATTGTAAACTACAAAGTACATGCTGTACTTGACACAAGCCTAAATCAGTCAGACTAACAGAAAAAGATCACTTCATTAAAGCCTATATTTAAAAACAAATAATTCAAAAAAAATGTAATTTCCATTAAATTGCTGCTTCTACTAGCTCTGAATTATCCTTCCTCCAGAACATTTAAGAATCTATGAGCTTCAGTAAGATTGTGTCATTTTCATTTCAGTGTAATGAAGAAATTAAGGTGAAAGCTAGAGCACAAAGGGCTTGAAGCCTAGCAGGAAAAACACACAAAAGATATTTTAAAGCATAAAATCTTATCTAAGTATCAAGGGAACAAAAAGACTTTGACTAAAGACAACGACACTTTGACTAAAAACATGTATTTCATATTAGTATTTATCTGTTTTCCAGCCACCTCACTTTATTTACCTGCATGCATCTATTGGGCTATTTACAGCTCAGTTTCTCAAATGGTTCAAGTATGACACTACCTAAAACTAAACTTATTTTAAAATTAAGTAATAGACAAATAAAGTGACAACTGACCAAAGGAAAAGCCAAGTTTCGCGGCAACTTCCCTGATTCCAGTTGATATATCCGGAGGAAAACATCTACCTGTGGAGTAGAATCATTGATAAAACGAATTATACGGAGAGCATGGTGTATATCCCAGTACTGCTCCCTCCGGTAATTCATCACCAAAGCATGAGAATCATGGTGAGGAGGAATGATCCCTAAAAAACACAAAAGAAAAGAAAAAATAGTGAAGAGAAAAAACAGTAATCAAGCTCCCTTTCTGAAAAATCTGCCTGAATTCAATTCCTAGTACAATTCCAGTCTACAAAAATGCAGGTCCTGACACTGTGTTTCTTGTATAAGTTTTCTCAAAAAATACAGAGGAAAAATCCTACAATATAAGAACTCAGTGGACCAAGAAAGCACTTTAGTGTTAGATTCATAAAAACAAACATAACATGTTAAATAAGCATACGCAAAACCTACCTTTGGACTTTTGTTTTTCAAGCTTTTCTACARTTTCAGTTTCAGCAACTGAACACTCATTTTTTCATCTATTATGTTAGTGCACTAGTAAGAAATGTCATTGTTGGGATAGAAGGAAAATAATTTATTTTATTTTCCCTCTTGAACAAATTTACTTYATTCTTAAATTGCGAATCTTACCTGCCACTTGTTTATACTTACCTGTAGTTTTAAACATAGTATTACTTGTGTATTTATGCCTAGCTTCCTTTTATTTTGAAAATAAGGAGGATATATAATAATTTTCGGATACCTTAGCTGTATGTTCTCAGATTTTATATTTCCAATGAGATGTCCAGGGAACATACACATGCAATTTACTGATGCAAAGGTACTGGACATCTCACTCTTATTATTTATTATCAGATCTCTGCTGCAATGTTCCTTGCATACTATCAGAGAGATTAACCCTCTGAGAAAACATTCAGAAGAAAATCAATCATATTGGTTAAATCAATTATAGATTAAAACTTAAGATTATCACCCAAACACTTTGCAAGTTAAGGTTTTTGACTTTCTCAGCACAACACAAATATGTCAAATGCCTGTCATCTTTCTACTTTCCTATGAGAAAAAAAGAATAAAACTCAATCTAAGTAAAGTCGTAGAGAAAATGTAACCGTTTATGATATTCAGAAAAGAAGCTGAACATTTCATGCAATACTTCCTCTCATTCAAGACTCAATTTCATTATGCACTGATGTTCACAACAAAACTGTCACTGGCTTCAACAAAAGGAAGATTTTGTAGACATCAAAAAAAAAAACCTCTGTCATATCACTAGCGGAGCAGAAATTTTTCTGTTGTAGAAACAGATGAGAACAAAGCGTTCTTCAGAAATCAGCCTTGAAACAGGCTACCTGCTGCTTTCATTTTTCATTAAAAGAAAAAATTATTGCTGCCAAGTGCTAAACCATGAAATTGCTCAGTTTTAGTAACAAGCACAACAGGCAGAAACTTATCTTTCATTTGCCCACTGCAAACCTGGCTGCATGGCAAAAGCCAGAGAAGATTTTTGATATGATGCAAAAAGAGCCAACGTAACTATGTACTTAGATATTACCAACCGCACTGCTTAAATATAGAAGGCTACCTTAGGCAGACAAAAAGAAGCTTAAACAACAGTCCATTTATGGTTTTGGGGGATACTGTATTTATCTCCGGTTTCTTCTTTAAGGGCAAATAACATTTAAATTTTTATAAGCAAAATCAAAACAAATTCTCAAATCAAAATCTTTTGGGACACAAGCTTCTCCTGAGAACAAATATTTATTTCCATACTAATGCCCAGTTTCTTAGGTTTAATCGTAGATTCATTTCAATTTAGTTGTCCTTTATTTAGGAACAAAAGAAAGTACGCACAGTATATTAAGTTTTATAATCACTGTTCTGCAAATTCAGTGGATGCAAAAGTAGGCTAAATATGTATCGTTAGGCAAATGATTACAAATAATACAGATCTTTGACACTCAAAAAAAAAAAAAAGAAAAATCTTACATATTAGTATCTACACAGAGAGTCACAGATACTACGTTTCATACCTAAAAGCACCTTCCACACCAATATACGGTACATGGATGGGAGAGGAAACCTTTGACTAAACGTACAAAGCTTCTCAATATCTGCAGAGAAATAAGAGAAAACAAATAAAATCTTAAAGTAAAATTGAAATAGTTATCAATAGTTGTGAGACTCTGACAAGTATGAAAAAATCCTTATCTGCAGAGAGGTACTTYCACTTTGATCATATACTATCAATAAATGCCTTTATCATTTCAGTTCAGAATAAAATGTGCCATATAAATGGCAACAATACTTCTCTTAAGAAMTACATATAATGGCTTGATTTACAGTAAAACTATAACTATCCTATATGCTCTCTCTTATCTTTTATGCTTTCCTGGCATAAAGAATGAGAGAAGAAAAAAAAAAAGAAACAAACAAGCAGACAGATCTAAATTACTTTTTAAAAATCAGATTCTCAAGTTTTTGGAGCTCAAAGGACCGACTAAGACTAATCTAAAAATATCTTACAGGTGTGACAAGCAGTRTTAACAAAGAAACTAGTGATAAAAGATGCCAAACTTCAATGAGTACTAAGCACAGCAGTTACAAATCATTTATTATTTCCAAGAAAACAGTGAAAAAATTCTCCAAAATAATACAAGAAATAATAAAATCAACTTGCCCAAACGATCATCTTTTAAGAGAATTTCCAGTGACTTCTTTTCTTCAACTCCACGAAATCCCACTTTTTCATAATACACTGACCGAAAGTTYCTCTGAGAGTCATCAGCCATGACAGATACCTTTTGGGGAAACAGTAATTCCCCATAAGAGTTACAAGAACACATTTGCATTATACTGAATTCAAGTACTTTTGCACACTAGTAAGAGTTGACTCCTTATGTCTCTATGGTATTAATAAAATCTATAGATTTTGAAAATATTCCCAGTTTTTTGCAGCATATGCTAACATATACAACCATAAAAATAAAGAATTGAAACTAAACASGATCTAAAGATACCAAATTTCCAAACAAAATATATGATTTTTTTCTTTCTGTAGTACATTACACTCCATTTAAAAAAMTGTTTTTTAAGTGCTGGAGGAAGACTTGGTTTTATGCAGGGTCACATATTTCAAAAACAATATAAAAAACCCATAGTTAAGAATCTGAGAAAAATCTGGCCACAGCAAACCTAGTCAAGCACAACTGTTAACCAGACACGTAAAGTCACTGGATTTCACACTCACCAGGCAAGTTGAACAGAGGCCAGGGCAAGCCAATGTTACCTTAGTAGCAGAGAGATGACAGGAAGGAATAAGGCTAGGTATGCAGTTTTGTTCTTAAGTTGTAGGCTTGAATTAAACATTCATGCTATTGTCACGTCGTGTCAGCCAGTCTTGAGCTTGTCATTCTAATGCTAGAAGATGACAACATCTCATCTCTATACTGGAAACAACAGTAAATCGCAGTAAGAACTTTGTTTTTCATAACATGCAATTTCTATTTCAATTCAGTACAACCTTCTAAATATCAAATCTCTCTCATTCCCTTCAGGCTTGAAATATGAGAAAGTCYTATTTTGTAACTCAAAGTGCTAAAACCAATCTTAATGACAAAAGTAACAGAAGCAAAACATGGAAAAATAATCTTTTTTGCATTTTGGGTGATGAGCAATTATGCACTAAAAAGCTTTGTGAAAGCTAGTGAAATTATTCTGTTCCTTGCTGAACTGAAGCACAAACAGGAATAATGCATCTGTAGATAAAAATAAARGCCATAACTTTTCAAAGAATACACATACTCAACTTTGGGCATCCCTTAGGCCTATYTGTGTTTCAAATTAAGTCCATTTTTAGAACTTGGTAGGATCAGGGCCAGCATCAGCCAGAAAAATACAGAGCAACAGAGGACTRAACTAACACTTTCTGAGTTTGCTCAAATACTAACATAAAACCAAGAAAAAAAATACTTATATTACTTTTAAAACATTTCACTTATGCCCTTATTTATTAACATGACTGTGAAAAAGCATGTACCATGTATTTACAGTTCCAGCTAGCAAACTGCTCATTATTTATACCGCAGCAATGCTTGTAAGCAGAACTCAGATGCTAGACATTCAACTATTTTGAAATATTTATAAATTTTTCAACTTGAATTTAATAGGCACTGTTTAGACAGCATTTAGCCTTTGCTGTTTGCAGAAGGAAAGCTGACCGCAGAATCACAAAACAGGCACGAACAAGTGGCATTTGAAAAACAACAGCATACAGTATGACAAAGGAAACCTATTTTAATCATTTTAAACTATCACTGGATCAGCATTACACTTGATCTAGTGAATAGTAWAAAGGTAAGAAAATTGTTTTCTCCTTCTCTCCAAATTCAGAAATGCTTTTTCTTGTCAGGCAAAGAACCAATACTGCAATCCGCACACATCTTGTCAACGAACCAGAAAAGGCAAAGGGGGAAATAAATCCCCAGCCAGCTCATTGAAAGTACCCAGGTTAAAAGAGTGACATT
The DNA here is from genome assembly GCF_003343005.1 of Rhea americana. NCBI lineage: Eukaryota > Metazoa > Chordata > Aves > Rheiformes > Rheidae > Rhea > Rhea americana. The sequence goes on along the minus strand of NW_028185661.1, from coordinate 1,073,535 downwards.
AACTCATGCTACTTGCGGAGTATTTTTTAAGAACGACAGGGAAATGAGAATATTTAACAAAGAAACACCAGGACCCTTCCTTCCTTCCCTCCCTGTTCACACACACACACGTCCCACACACACGTCCCATCCCCTGCCCCCGAGCAGCCGCCGCCGGCCCGAGACCCCCCCCCATCACTCCCCCGGCACCTCGTGCAGGCGGTCGCAGCCCGCGGACGCGGCCCCACGGCGCGCGGGGGCGGAGCGTGGCGCGGCGCAGGCGCAGCCCCGCCCCGCCCGAGCGTGCGCCCGTTGCAGCCGTTGGGGGTTAACGGTCACGCGGCCAACGGTGGCCTGCGGAGCCGCCGGACTCGCCCCTCAGAGAGGCGCGGGCAGCTGCTAGGTTTGCCGTCCTGTCGTCCCACCCCACCGCCAGTCTGTCACACAGAGCTGGCTCTTCCTCCCTCAGATTAAACCGACGTCGGGGTGTGTCTGGGCCCTGATAGCTGGTGCCACCTTCGTGATCTTCCCTGTAATACAGCTTGAGGTGTGCCCAGAGCTACGTGCACACAGACGAAAGAGTAGCATCTCTCGTACTTGTGCCCCATGGTGATGTGTGAAGTTCGAGAATTTCATTAGGAGAACAGACTGTCCAGTATGGAARTATTTACAGCAGTGATCCCTGAAGGACAGTGCCGTGCAAGACCAATAGGGAATTATTTAAAGCAGTCACCTTCAAATAGTAGGGCTGTGCAAGGCTGCTTGGAGTTGCTCAATAATGCAGGAAAAAGTTAAACAGAGCCAGGAAGAATAGCAAAGAATGACACTGTCTGCACTGTAGTATTTACTATTATTAGTATTACGCATAGCATCACTACCTGTCCACTGGGATGACTGAGACCATTTATTTAGAATAATCTCTAGGAAGCTAAGTGGATTTTCCAAAAGCAAGGTTTACTCTGACATACGTGAGCAAAATACCTGTCCCATAAAACTGATGAAGGGCCACAACCTCACTGTTGCAAGGCCCAGYGCTCGAAAAGTCAAACCATGCTGCCGAAATCATGGGATGTCAAACTAAGAATGTATTTTTACTTGTTTTTCCTGTCTCGAGCTTTGAGATTCTGCCAGCATTAAGCTGTACAATTACCASGGCCAGGCAACTTTCAACAGGAAAATTGTCCCTTTCCAGGCACAGAACCTTTAACAAGGCCATCAGACACCTGGATTAGCAACAYTGAAAATTGAAAATACTCGTGCCCTTCGTGTAAGCTTCTTAAATTCATATTTAGTGGGCTGTTTTCGAAACAACAGAAAATCTCATTTTTAAAATCTYGACCAATGCTTTTTAAAAGACAAGAGGAAAGCAAGCTGTTTGCAAAATGGACRTGCTTTTGCTGAACCCAGTGCACAGGCGATTATTTTTGTTGAGTCAGTAGAAGGCCTAGCAAGTACGTCTCTCGAAGTAATTCTGTACAGCAGCAGATGGCAGACCAGTGCCATTTTTGTAATATTTGTCTCATTCATGTCAAATGCATCTTTCATCGATAGATGGCACTTGTTCATGAGATCTGTTTGGTGCTGTTAGGCGCTAACCAGATTCAAAAAATAGCTACTGCAATTCAATCAMGTCTCTATCATTTTTAATTATTTATATTAGGCCTTGTTGGTATGTATTACAAAATTGTAGTTGTGTTCTAACAATTTATGTTAGTACCAGTTCATTATACRACAGATAAAGTTTTTTTAAGCAGTTGAGCTAACAGACTCTGGGCTATGATTTTGCAATGTATTAATATCATTAATTTACCATTGCTGAAAACTCTTWATCAAAACTAGGTTCTGAAGGATTTACTTACATTAAAATACAGCATAAAAATAATTCCTGGCCCGAAAAAAATTAATGCATCCTGCTAGTAAAGTTTCTGAACTCTACATATGGAAAGCTTCTCAGTCATCTTGCTTATACACAGAAATTTTCCTAATGGTGTCTATGTACAGTTTCAAAGATATAGATAATAGATTCTAGTGGAATCTCAACCCATATCAGCAGGAAGTATGAATATCGTCATTTTATTTAGGCTAATAGGAAATGAATTAAAGCATTTAATTCAAGATTTTTTAAAACATAAATTAAAAGCATAGGCTTAACATGAAATGATAATGACTACAATGGTCACACGACAACCATGTATACAGTGAAAAAAGCTGTCTAATCCAAATTTTTAAAAAGACAACTCTATACTGGATTGGCCGTTCTTGCTTTAACAACAGCCTTATTGCTTCATAACAGCCTTTTTACAACTATCTGCATTGAAAATGGCTAAGTGACTGTATATGATGTAAATCAGTGTTGCAAAGCACACAAGTGATTGCATTATTTAAATCAACATATTAAATTGCATGCATTTTCATAAACCAGATAATCTCCTTATTTACCTTTCTTTAGGGATACAAAGTATCTTCATTCGTATTGATGGAGCCTGTTGGTTGCCATTGTGTATGAAAGCAGACTCACCTCATCCTGAATACCTGCAGGGAATAACCAGCCAAGTGGAGAACTAGGTTTACCGTAAAATTGATTAATACGTCACTAATCAATAATATCTTCCTAGGCATCTGTTCAAATCATGAAAGTCTCAGCAGTGATATTCTTACAAGTCCAATAACAACATCAGAAAGGGTGGCACAGCTACAAAATCAAAGAGGAATAGGTTTGAAGTTAGTCTGGGATTGCCTTACATAGGCGAACCAAAATAACTAGTATCCTGCTAGCATACTGCAGCTCTTTTTTTCTTTCTTATTTTTTTTTGTTACTCTGAGTATTGATGTGTTTATGTTTTGTAGTGAAATGTTTATATTGCTGAAGTGAATTACTCACATCAAGTCACATGAGAAGGAAGCCAAGTAGATGTTACCAATTTTTTACTGCAAAATATGAACTGCATTGTGTCCATGGTTCTTCAGGAAAAGCCTTCTTTTGATATTAAACTTGGAACAATTTTATGGKAGTGATGTCTTTCTAAATATTACAACTCTTGGAAAGGCAACCTAACAGTGGAACTACAAGAGATCATTGGCAGTAGCAAGGACACTTGTAATGTGAATTTATCAAAAGAAAGTGAAAATGCAAAGCAATGGAATAAAAGTTCATTTCACACAGCATGATGTCCATATGTGCATGGCTTTATAATGCATGTTGTAACATACAAAAAGTATAGTTTTCCAGAGGGTTCCATTGCCCTGAGCTGACTGACTGGAGGTGTACTTTTTTTTTTTAACTTGTCTGATAATATCCCTACAGTGTACTAGAACCAATGTATACTGTCAGCCTCCCTGATTCCCATTGCTATGGGAAATGATTAATACTCAGGAAAGGAGATGTAAGTTTTGTCATTTCACATCTATAGATATGATCTCCTATTTCTTTAGAGGCATGAACAGTTCCAGGTTGTGAGTTTGAGTGTGTCAATGGAAATGACAATTTACTACTACATTCGTATCAGGTTTTCATTATGAACATTGGCAGAACTAGAAAGGTCTGATTCCATTTCCTAGCAACACTGTGGCAAAAAACAGCATCATTCTGCTGTTTGCATTCTACCTGCAAGAAGAATGCAGATGTTGGAGCTATAAATGTTCACAACTTAATCTCTTGTTGAAGTGAGATGGAAAAAAAACACTTTAGGTAATAGAACAGCCATAATACTGTTTGGCAGCAAAAGGGAATTTAGCTTTTAATTTTAGCATGGCAGCACAATAAGCAGGTCTGTCTCCAAGCAGACCAAACACTGGCTCTGTAATCATGAATACACGTCCCCAGATGGCAGCAAAGAAAAAGCCCACAGGGCTGAAAACACTGTGATGAGTGGCTGAACCTGGAAAGCTGAGTTCAGATGTGTCCTGCTTCTGTTTTCTCATCCTACTAGAGAATGAGAGCACTTCAGAAGTGACATGCTTTTGTCTGCAGAGACATATGGAAGCTGCAAGGCAGTGACTGAGAAAATAACAAAATGTAGTTGCTTGCTCCAAAAGTAAGTAAGTAAGTAGATTTGCTTTAAGGTTATGTTAGTGATTTTTTTAGGGTAATACCTCCTGGATTATAGTCATTACTTTGATTTTTGCTTAACCTCAAATAYCAACTGTACATGCCCTAATTCTTCCTCTACCTACCTGATCAAAGCTGTATTAAAGATATGATTGTTATTTTTAATTGAAAAAGGATAGCAAGTTTTAAATAACACCAAAAGCATGCTTTGTACTGTCAGGGAGTGTGGCACATTTGCGGCACTGCGCAATAGTAAATAAATAGTCCTGAATTATCCTTTCTCTCTCTTGTTACTCTTCAGTTGGGATGTGACAATGGGATGGTGACAGAGACAAAGGTTGATCAGTTTAGGTATTTGCCCATGGTAGGGAGAACTAAATAATACCTTAAGAATCCTAGTCAAAAAACAGTGTGTATGGATCATGTATAGTTACGCTTATTATATRCAGTTAGAGATGGAGCAAAACTTGTGGCTGCATGCAGATATCGGCCACAAAATGAAAAAGTGCTGGAGTGAGGAACAGGTTTCATTCTTACTGTGTTTCTGCTTATACTGAAGCCACAAAAATGCCCAGTGGCTAAATCAGGACCATAGGCTGGATATAGATTCAGTATTCCTCTCTCAACCAAGTATCTCCCAAATTTTAAATCCTGCACAAACTGCACAGTGCAGCAGACTGAAGGAGGAATTACAACTGATTTTAGGCAACTTCTAGAGTCCTCCAATGCTGTATAAAGATGGGAAGAGTTAGTCCACTCCCTGCATATTTGAACCAAACATTCTCTAAGGCGAACCTAGCCCAGCCAGAGCTTTAAGGTGTCATTTTAACAGCCAGCCTCACAGAAGTGGATCAGCGTCACCCTAGACAAGTTCCTTGCCAGGACTTGCACTGAGATGCTGGGCTAGCTACTTGAGGATTTGGCCATGGGAACGAATCCATAGCATCAGTGTGCTCCACAGGCTCAAAGGCAAGCATCTACTCAGTGACACTTCCTGGGATGGCTAACGTAAAGGGTGAAAAGATCAGATCCAACTAAATCAATACAGCATACATAGGAGTCGTGTGTGCAAGCACGATTTGTCACTTCATCAGCTTCTTTCAGAAAGACTGCCTACAAGGGGAGTGGAGCGGGAGGATCTGGTACACAGCAGGCTTTTGATCTCCATGGAGCTCAGAGCATTTCGTTAGCGGATTCATTTGAAGGATTGTGCAGCAACTAATTAATTATATCAGTCGTGGTTTTGAGGCTTGTTTTAATATATGAAGACAAGCTGTTAAACTGGAAAGGTTGACTGATGTTTGTTTTGTGACAGGGCGAAGTAGTCTCCACGTCTTTTGTGATCCTGATTTTCTGTGTGAGCCTTTGTTTTAGGTCTGTGTTCCCAAAGTCATTAAAAGTGCTGCCGATGTCTTGCTTTCTGGTTGTTATCATGTAGAATAATGGAAAGCTGTAAAAATCACAGAACAGTTTAGCTGAGAGATTACGCTGAGGTGGTTGTCATCTGCCCCTCCAAGTAATGGTTTGCTGCCCTTACCACTGAGAACTTGCCAAAGGGAAAGAACATGGGTGTTCTGTGAAGGGTTTCTGACCAAAACTCCTTGCCAAAAAGAGCAGTGTGAACTGTAGGGTGCAGGCAAACGTGCTCCTCTAAGATCCGTTCTTGCAGCACACACAGGAGCTGCAGTGTCTTGCTAACTAACTTGGATTTTTCCAGTTTCATTGATTATTGAAGTGATTTGCTAGTGAGCACAAAGATTTGCTCCTAATTTCACCCAGTTGGTCTTAAAATYGATGTATGGAGAATGCAGTGCCTCTCAGCTTTCTCTGCATACATCTATGTGTTGTGCAAAATGTATTCACTCGGACAGTGTGGTGTTGCTAGCATTTTTCTAAACTCGTGAATTTGAAGTGATACTTAGACTGTGCAGGCAACACAAACTTACTGGGCATTCACAAACCGTAGCAGTATACTAGAAATTAATCAAATATGGCTACTTATATTAATTACAATGAAGGAGAATTATATTAGATTTGGGAGCCATTTTAAGGGAGGTAGAAATCAGGGCAGTAGGATTTGGTCTCTGACTCTGCATGGCTTTGGACAGTCCAGTTTGCCATTCTGTCTTTAGTTTTCCAAAAGACAAAATGAAGGTGATAATATGTACCTACCTTTATAAAGCCGGGGAGACCCCTTATAAAAACTGCTGGAAAATGGTAATTTTCCTGAGTGAGATACTAGTTTGAGGGGAAGGATCTCTGAAGAGATTGGAAATCATTTGTTCTTAATAGTCAGTGATTACTCATGTGTTTGGGCTGTGAGATATGGCTGTGTGAGTTCTGGGTGGGGTATTTTTATTTTTGTGGGTTTGTTTGTTTTTTTCCTAGAAATTCTTAATGAAAAATAAACCTCTGCTATCCCTAGGGAGCATGGGAAAGCAAGGTGTGATGCACACTGTTAATGGTATTTCTAACATAGGGCATCACAAATAGCACAATACGTATTTTAAAATAACAGCATGTAATTTCAAATCCTCCAGCAGTACGTTTAAAAAAAATGCTTTTTATGCTGAATTGTTCAGACCACTTAGCCCATAAAAGAAAAAAAAAATCCTACAAAAAATTGCCTTCTAAAAAAATAGGAGCTATGACTTAATAAAAGATAGTTAAAAAAAAAATTACTATTTGTAAGAGCATTTCCAAGTCAGCTGAAATTCCATAAAGACCTGAGCTTGTATCTAGTCTCGAATGAGAAATTTCAACCTTTGGCATTTGGAGGGCTCCCGGACAGTGATATTTCACGTCATGGGTTCAGCCACTGTAAAAAGGCAAATCTAATACTCCTAGAAGAAAATTCAAAGACAAGAGAAATTCGTTAGAGAGTGATTTCACCCCCTTTCCCTTCTTCCTCCACCTTGCCAGCTGCACAACAGGAATAATCACAACAACTCATTTTCTGAGGATTTGTTAATGCTTATAAGGCACTTTGAATGTGTGAAACGCTACGGACAGAGCTTGCCAAATGGGAGGGGGCGGCTGGGAGCTTGGTATAGTCGGCAAGTGACTTAGTCCCCTCTTTTCCGTAGAGGCTCTGTTTCTCCTCTGGTCCTGAACTACAGGAATTATTCCTAGCTAGCAACTCCTGTAGCCTGTGTCCCACATGATGTTGTTTCTGCTATTAGAAAGCTTCAAGCAAAAAGCCTAAAATGTGGATAGAAAAATAGCCCATTTTAACCAAAAATGTACTGAAACAGCTCAGCACAGTTTATACCTGAATATCCTAGCAGTGGGACAGAGACAAACAGCAGTTTAGTAGTATCAACATCATGCAATTCTGGACTCTTCAGCTGCATCCATAGCAGCAGATAAAGTGCCTGGGACCACTCAGGCCAATTAGCACAGAATGGTGCATGTTTCTGTTATTAATTTCTTATTTTCCCCCAAGACAGTGGTTGGAAGCAACTTGTCTASTGTCTCAGTCGCATGCTAGCTCCTAAACTGTGCCACAGAAATTGTATAGGAGAATGCAAGTTGATCCAAGCCAAARTCATGCTTGGGGCATTTCKAACAATTTGAAAGGACAGAGGATCRGTTTTCAGTGCCCAGGAACACTCATGGGCACTGCTTACATAGCTTTAGGAATTTTTGGGTAGGACACAGTATTTGGTATTGATTCAATACTGTCATTTTTAAATGTTTCACGCAAAATATTAAGTCAGCAGTCAGAAGATACTGCTTGTAGCTGAAGCACAAGAAAATCAAGGGATCTGTTAACTTGCTAATAATTTGTATTTGTCTTCCGTGTAAAGTTAAATCAAGTTCTCTTAACTCAAATTACTCCTCTTGCCTTAACCTAGGTCAGAAGAAGCCACACCGCCTGTGTTTACATTTCTGTGGGGAGCTTCCTTAGGACAAGTTCAAGCTTAAAGTTACTGCCTGCCTACATTAATCAGCTGCAGGAACTCTGGAGCAGCTCATGCTGTTGCACAGAAGGCATTCTAAATATTGACCATATCAGAAAAAAAAATCTGAGATAAAAAAACTCCGTGTTCAAAATGTACAGTACCTCCATGCAATACCTAGCCATCCTCTTCTGCCCTTCTGATGACAGTATCAAGCAGAAAAGATGACCTAGAGTCCTTGTTTGCAGGCAGTTGGCTTCCATAAGCTCCTTTTTTCATCACAGACACTCCTGGAATTTACTAACACCACTGAAAAGAAATATATAAAAAAAATATAGGGATTTAGAGACAGCCATGGGGAAAAAAGGCAGCAAACCAAACGCATTATCCTAAAAGTCAAATTCCATTTCCAACTGCGCTGCCATTCTCATAGTCTGAAATGTAAGTCTGAGTTTTCCCAGTTCTGACTGAAATGCTGTGTAAAATATTTTTGCATGAATTACAAAGCCAGATGCGTTCACAGGCTGTCATCATGGCCCAGGTGTGATATGATAATTTTTGCAAATACTTTTGGTCTGCAGGATGTGATTAACTGCAAAAGGCAGAGTTATTAAAACAGAGTGGAGCAGACTCRAAGGCTTCTCTGAGGATCTGTGTGTATCCTGCTTCTGCAGCACACGTTTTTTGGGCATCGATATCTGAAGGAAACTGCCTCCAGTTTCTTAGGAAGCGTTTGCTTACATGTATACCCTCCTTTACAGAACTATAAAACTTTAAATTGTTTTCCAGCATTCATTCTGTTTTCTTTTGGGCCTGTTTATGTCTCTACAGTTACTACACTAACTCTTTGATCTGATGACAAAAGCACATTTCTGGCACTTGGGAGACCTGCAGTCTGTTTACATCCTAATAGTATGATCTGCATAAACTGCTGTTCATGATGAATGAGATCAGGGAACTGATCTGCCCGGGAACTAATCCGCTAAGGAAACGTGGTCAGTTTTCAGCTGTGTTACTTCAGGCTAACCGTATGGGCACCCGCCCTGCCCAGCGCYGTGCAGGACGAGGGCAGAGGCAAACGGCTCTGGGCGAGAGTAAGGTGGTGACCGGCGCGGGCGCGTGGGCYGAGGTGCGGTGGGGCTTTGGTGGCCGATCCCCAGCCTCCAGCGCCGGCGTGAGGCACAGTCGGAAGAACTCTGCAGTCTGGCCTCCATCTGAGCTGCTCTGGAGTATTATGTGGGGCAAAAAAATTGTATTGTTCTGTGCATCACACATGGCCACACTGAAACGTGATATTCCACCGGTGCGGCAGCGTTGTAAGTGCTCTGCGGCTTCCCCCCGCTGGCAGGAGTCACTGATGAAGGCATTAAGTGCTGCCTCTCTTTGGCACAGCAACACTTTTTAATAACCTCTGCCCCAGCAAATTCTTCGTCCCAAAGGAGAACAATATAGTGCATTTAACATTTTTCTGATTAATATTTATGGCTACGAGCCACCCATTGCTTTTACTCCATAGCTGCTAATCAATAGACTCCAGAAAGCAGCAGAACAAGCTAGTGAAACTTTAAAAGCTTTGATTCTTCAAAAATCACAGAAAATGGCAGGTTTCCCTCTCACCTACATTTCTGCAGTTTTAAAAGAGAACTCTTTCTTGAGCTCCTAAATAYACACTTCAGTACCTGTCTATATATTGACCCACATTTGAAAATGTTTACCTTAGCATTTATATAGGCACATTCGTGTAGCATTTTACATCCAGCATTGCATTTGCACTTGTGCATTTGTTCAATATTGTGTACCATTAATCCTAATGTATCTCTGGCTTTCTTTTACAGTAATGTTTCCTCTAGATGCTGCTTTACAAAGGWTTCTATATTTTAACTTTTGAAATGGAAGTATGCCTAGTTTTACTATGAAGTTGATGGCAAGGATATACCAAAAATATGGCCCTATTTTTATTACACTAATTCATTAGTTGCATATACTGATCTGGAAGCTTAACTGAACAAGGTTGCCATACATTGCTCATGAGAAGGTAACCATTAAAATGCAATTCTCAAAGATCTAGGAACTGTTTCTTCCTTGCCTTGTGCATTTGCCCTCTTTGGTCTAAGAAAATAAGGAGAATTAAAACTGATAAGAATGTGTTTTGGTCTTTGTATTTTTATATAGATAAAAAATCTACCTGCTAAGTGGGCATAGTGTTCACTTCATCACAGAAATGCAGYATGTGAATAATTTCTACTGCTCTTGATTAAAATACCACAGCAGCTAGCATATTTTAAAGATGTGCCAATGTTTATAAAGACCAAAACACATTCTTATCAGTTTTAATTCTCCTTATTTTCTTCTTTCTAAAGTTCACTTTAGATGGTCCCATGAGCTAAGGGTGTCTGTGCACTGTAGGTGGTTGGGATTTCCCATCCTTTCACAGGTTTGTGCCTCAGGTCCCCTGTACTCTGTTAGTGCCTRGGAAACAAGTGAGGACTAGCAGTGTATAATTCAACATCTTTCTGTGTGCTCTGCTGTGAAATAGAAAAGGAAGCCTAGGAAAGGCTCTATCCTTCCTACARACCAATCCTAAAGGCAGTAAATCTTCCGTCAAAGCCTGGAATTTCCCACTGCTTCATATAATCTTCTGTTTTGTATGCTGTGAGGTTTCATCCAGAGTCRGAGGGACTGGCATAACAAGCTGCTTAGGAGGCTGATGGGCCCCTATACAAGGGAGAAGATGAGTTCTGGGCTAAGCGGGAAGGACTTCACAGCTCGCTCAGTGCGTGGGAGTAGGGCTCCAGTAGGCAGCTGTGTGGGGAAGTCACTGGAGGGAGCTGAGGATGAGGAAGGCAGAGGCATCCCAGGATAGTGGTGGAGAGTGAGGAGGAGGGTCAGGAAAGGATCTCTAGTTTGTGCTCAGAGGGCACGGTCTATGCCCCTATTTTGCCATGCCAGCAGACATACAGCCTTCGACAGCATCACTATACTGCAATAAAATCAAACTGTCTCCTCAGGACACATCACTCCAGCAGGCTCTAGTTCAGGCCTTGCCGTAAAGTTAAACCTTCAAACAGCTTAGTGCTGAACCTTTATTTTCTTTCTCCTTCCATCACAATCCTGTCACACAAGCATAAAGGCTGCGGATTTTAGTCAGATGTGTTGAACTTAACAGGCAGGCCAGAAAACAGGAAAAAGTGATTGCTATTACATCGCACAAAATGCAAGTGTGAGGAAAAATGACTGACAGCTGGGATCACATACTTTTATATCTTTATTTGCCATTTAAGATCCTTTTATTCCATCAATGCAAATATGCAGAACAGCAGGAAACCATGTTTTAAGCAGCACATACCAGTTGGCTGAGAATAAACTAACTACATTCCTCAAGCAATGTAAAAGTAACAATGCACATCATCTTCCAGGAGAAGAAACAAATAGATATTGCAGCCGAGAGGCACAGCAGGCAGCTTCCGTACAAAGTAGTTTGGCTATTTAAAATGCTAGAACCAGTCCCTATCCGTGTCTCCAAACCCCAACCCCCATCCCTAAAAGTCCTACTATAATTTAAACACTTTTTTTTTTGCTATCTACATTATATATAAAATATAAACTCTGTTTACTTATAACACTTATTTTTCTTGATAAATAGCTCTTTAAAATATCTACTGTACATATGTCCATGCGTTGACATTATATATATATAGCATTTATATATATGTATGTATGTATGAAAAACAATAAATATATACTTAATATTGACACAGCAACAAACTAAACATWTTCTCATTTTCAAAATCAAAATAAAAGAAAACCAGTACAGAGAGAAACAATGAGTGTCATTTGTGAAACAAAGCATAGCAGGGAGCTTTGATTCCTGCCCTAGCTGGGCTTTAGGTATGCCATATACTTGAGTAGTTGTGCTGTTAACGTATTCTTCAATGGATTTGTATTAAAAGTAACTTCAAGTCAAACATCAGCCACCCTGTATGCCACACGTAACACAGACGGATAGCAAACGTAATAGGAAACAGCAGAGACCTGCCTCATGACTTGCAATGGAATGAAACAGAAGGGGAGGCAAGCGAGTTTGACGGACAGTGTAAACAGAAAAGGAAGTTATGGATAGGACATGGCTGGAAGGTCATAAATAACCACRGTAAACATGTTACTAAATTTAAGTGCTTTTAAAGACCATGGCCGGCACTGCTGCAAAAAATATCTTGATTATCTGTAGCTAACTCCATTTAATGAACCAATTTTCCCTATGCCATAAGACAGAAATGAAATCCAGATGGCCAAATTCAGATGCTAAACTGGGCTCACTGAACGACACCGTGAGGCCCTGTTCTGAACTTGCCCAAGGGCAGCTGAATTCACTGAGTATGTTTGAACCTAATGATAGAATTTTTTAAAGTGTGAACTTCAACAACAACAAAAAATCCCAGCTCATTTCATAAATACCAAAACATGTCAAAAGGGGAAAATTTTCAACTTTCATTTCAAAATAGCATTCCTTAAAAATGTAAAAATGCAACTTAATTCAAGAAGTTTTTTCCATCAATTGAAAATCTGAATAAAATCTGTTGCAGTTTGACCTAAGCTGATACCCTTCATTCCTCCACCCCAATGTTGTGGTTTGACAGCTTCCAAGAAGTCATTACTTGCCTTGGCTCTGGTTTCCTACACTCAGTAGGAGCAACAGTCATGAGGTTATGACATCGGTTCATGAATGCAGCATTATGTACAGTCCTGTCTACTTAAAATTCCTTCTTTTCATGAGCAAATGGAATTGGGCAGTTGTTRTTAGAGGAAATTATATTTATTGGATGGACTTCACCCAGCAACTCAAGAAAGAGGAAGTTACAAAGTTGACAGGACTGACAGTTATTACTCAGTCATACTTAATCACTAAAATTTACAAACTTTGCTTCCCAAAAGTAATTTCAACAACGACRACGACGACRACGATAAGAAGAAACTGCTGTCCTGACTAAGCCTGCCATTTCACAACTAGTCCTAAATACCTAGAGAGCATTGCAGAGGTCAGATAGTCCAGTGTTGAGTTTCATACCACTTGCCCATTGGAAATCAAGCCAACATGTTGAATATCTGCACAAATCCAAAAGGTGCTTTTAAACCTTGTAGAAACAGAAATTAACAGTGATAAGACTGTATAATTTGTGATACTTTATACCGAGGATAACAGATAAAAACTAAATTTCCAGAAACAAGAACTTCTGTCATTAGCAATTTCTAGATCTCCATAAAGACACCATCAGGCTACTAAATTTGTCTTTACCTGCAAAACAAAAACTGCTAATAATAACTTTTTGAGCRGAGGGAAATGAGTAATTTTGAACTCAGAGCCTTTTCTGTATTTGTGCAGACATAGAAATAAACAAGGTAACACAGAAACTGCAGAGTCTGTGTGCCGTGAGCACAGGCAGCAGAAGAGCCTCCTTTTTTGAATGACTGCTCTCCCAAGACAGCTGTTCCCTTGTGCTGTCGCTCTGATTCAAAAGCTGTCCAAAAGAAGGAAATACTAAGTATAAAGTGGAGACTGCCTCTGATTGCCCTATGCCGGCTGGGCAGGAATTTCTCATGCTTTCAGCCAAAGCAAGGGATGAACTTTACAGAAGTCCATCCTGCACCTAAAGGTCTACACATGCCCTGATCCTCTGCTGCACTGGCTGCAAGGGTAAGGACGTATCACCTCTACTAGGTATTTTCTAACTACATAGCTAAAATACTACTAATCTAGTCCATGCATGATATTAGATATAGGAAACCCTGCAGCTCTTACAGAGTTTTTAGGCCTCTATGTAGGACTTCAGTGAGTTCAGCTTTGAAGACCCACACGGATCTAGTGGGAGTACAGATGCTGCTCCTCCAAGGGCAGGGTCGCCCCTTGGGCTCCCAAACACAGAGGTGGAGCAAGGCGGCAGCTGTCTCCTCTGGCTGGGACAGCCTTTCCTCTCTGGGCAACCAGTTTATTCTCCCTGTTGGTGTGGGCATACAGACAAGCCTGCAGACATACCTCCCCCCCCCCCCGCAGCTACTGTTCTCGTTTGGGCACATGGAAGGACCGCAGTTGCGCAGTTGTGCCCTGCTGTGGCACAGGGCCACGGTGAAGGGTTGTCCTCTCCTTGGACTGGAGCCCAGTCTGATTCCTATTGAAAACCAAAGTCTCTCTCAGATAAATGCCCCAGTGTTAGAACAGCCCCTGTGGAGCAGCAGAGCATTTCACTGGGGCTCTTCCTTTGGCTCTTTTTGTCTTTGGCAACAGACCAAAATGTTTAGTATCCTAGATGCAGAGGTATATGTCAAAGGAAAGAGCCTCTCCAGCAGCAGCCCTGGGAAGAGGAATGAACACTTCTTATCTAGTGTATGAACTGTTTGTTTTGGGGACTACTGTAAATTCTTGCATTAGCCTCTGCTTGGCTGTTAGGACTGCACCAATTCTAACAGTATTCATCTCAAATCTTGTGGCACAGCATTAAAATGCAGTTCCAAATGTGTGTTGTCTAATATGGTACTGCTTTTGAATTCAGTCAGGTACACCTCTTTTAACTACTGCCCAAATTCTTAAACCCAGCGTGAACTCCAGAGGCTACTGAGAGTAATTCAACGTACTTTCAACTGTACCAAAAGAGCAGAGGCCTTGAAGATCCTAGAGYATAGAGTAACATTTTATCAGAATAGTAATACACATTCTATAAATAAACCAATTCCTTGCTCTTCTACGCCAGGTGGAAGTTTAGTGTCTTTACACTTGACACTTCAGCACCTTTACCTCCTAGAGAATGGAMAAACTGTCATGCAATCCTGAATGTATGCAGTTACTGCTGCTGTCCCAATTAGGTCACACGTTCTCCTGAAGCCAGCGTAACATCTACATTGCTGTCAAAAGAGGCAGTCCCACCCTGCCCCTTCTCATTGTGGCTGTCTCTGTGGGGCCAGCACTGTGCTCACCCAGGGAGCTATATGGGGTTCAAGCCATTTGGAAGTTGGTACTTACACTAGCATCAGATGGCTATGTAATCAGAGCGTTAGATTCTCTTTCCACTAAGCAGCAAAATCTGCATCAGTAAGTTTGCACAGGGGCTGGATGATGCCTGTCACCTAAACCTTCTGGATCAGGGGCAGAAAGGTTGATCTCAGTAGCACTATTCCTTTATGCTGTGTTTCATCCAAGGCAATGTGCACTGCAGGAGGGGGTTTAGGTTCCACCACATCTTCTGCCAGCTGGCATCACAATAAAACAGGAAGGTACAGGAAGAAAATGAAAATACACAYGGGGAAAACCGTCAACATTTGTGAACCAAAACGAGGTCCGAAGGCATGAATAGCAATTCCTGGCACAGTGGCCAAATTGCTAATCAGCAAGACACTTAGAAACACTTTGGTCCACATTTAGTTCCAGTTTTGAATGATGTTTAACTAGACATGGTTAATTATCCACTGGGCTTGCATTCATGATTTGAACTTGCCACTGTTGTCAATAAAGGGCTTTTGCTTTACTATATGGAAACTCTCTTGATCCGCCTGGGGCTAATATGTCAGGAGAGATGTATGATTTCTTGATCAAATTCTCTGTTCTTTATTGCTCTGTATATTTTTCACAGCAGAAACTGGATCTCATGGTATACCATGATAATTTTAACAATGGAAAATTCCTGTTGGCACAGCTACTGCTATGGGAATTGTTCTCAGAGAAATCATTTATAGGAAAAAAGATCCAAACCTGTCAASAGCTGCTTCCAGAAGGAATTAAGAATGCTTGCCGGAGGCCTAGCAGAAGCAGTCAACCACACACACAATTGCTAGAACTGGCAGAACAATGTGGACAGAAAAATTCCTCTGCTTGGCTGGGGTTTTGCAGTATTATGCTGTTCCTTCACCAGTGACACTCTTACACTTTGGGGAATGTTTTATCAAAGGTCACAAATATTCACTTTAAAAATAAAGCACATGCACATAATTTGGGGGTGTGATTCAATTTTCCCAATTTTAGCCACCTAAAAATTTAAAAGCCATCTCATGCAAGCACCCAAGATTCTTTGTACAACCAAAAGAAAAAGGTTGAAATTTCCAATGGACATTTACTTCTATATTAGTCTTAGGAGGAACTGAATCAATCCTTGAAGATTTCTCCCTATATTGACTAGTGTGTCATCACACAAATACCAGGGACAAGATACCTGACTTTCAGCTGGCTCAAGCCATATGAGATGAACCACACTATTGATGCCTTCCTGTTCAAAAACATGCAGCACTAAAATTGGGAGTGCGACAGACAGGAGCACACAGCAATCAGATGGAATCATTTGCAGGAGCTCTACAGAAGCCCTTAGCGCTCCTAAAAATAGCAGAACTAAAAGTGCCGTACAAAAAATCTGAAATATCTGCTTGTTTTCTTTCTAACCTAAAATGACCACAATAATCTGATGACCTTGAGAAAGAAGGTCTTATTTTCTCTCCTAATAGCTACTGGTCAGCCAAATGTTCTCTTCTTTCCCCTAGTCAAAATTAACAACAGCAACAAAAAAAATGAAAAAGCTTTGCTCAAGTATAATAYAATTTAGTGCTATATGCTTGATATACTATTTTCTGTGTGATTTTTGTATCTGAGGACCTAGTGCTGTAAACATCTAAGCACAGGGGCAGCTTTATGCAGAAAAGCAGTATCCCAGTTTACTGGGATAATTCATATGACTTTCAATATATTCTTTCAAGATTGCAATCTAAAATATTAGAAAGAAGGACAGGGAAAACATACCAAAAGAATTTTTCCATCTTTGCACTGATGACAGGGAACAATAACTACAGTACCAGTAGTTAGCCACTTTAAGCAGGTGGGGATCTTTTTTAGTTTTTTTTCCCTGGAAATGGATAGGAAGTTTTCTCATCCCTTGCATTTTTTTCACTCACGCTCACCACTTGTTGGAGGTGAAAACTTCTGGGTTGAGCAAYACGAAATAAGTTGTTGGTGTGTATCTCTTAAGTGTAAGTTCACAGAGATTTAAAAGAACATCAACTCTCTAAACCTCATATTGTTTGATGAGCTTTTTACTGAGTTTTCTGTTTTCCACTGAAAACCAAAATGGGAGATGAATTCACTCAAAAGTCAGGCCCAGACACATAGGAAATTGTGTCTTTCAGAAGACTAGCCTTAGTTCAGCTGGGTAATAAAAACCCACCGTTGCTACTGTGTCATGCCACCTGCTGTTTGAGAAGGTTTTACACAACTGATTTTAATCAGCAAATCTGTACATTTAACATTGAAGCTTACCATGAGAAGACCCTCCCTCTCCCAATAAAAGGGCATATGTGCTGTGGTTGAAGGCTGCTTTGTTTGTAAAAGCCACATATTTTCCTATGTAAATGTGCTTAAAAAAAATAACAAACCACAAACCAACACAAAGAAGCCCCTAACAAGCTATATGAAAAGTGAGCTGCCAAGATTTTCTGTATCACACCACAATGTTACACCAAGTCCTATCGCTCTGTGTGTTGGTTAAAGATGCAGTAGCACAGCATGGTGGTGTAAGCTGTCATGGTAGGAACCATTCATGTCAGACACTACAGAAAACCTGATGACATGACAGTACCTTCACAGCCCTCTGGTAGGTAAGGAAGATCTAAAAGGATCTTCCCAACCTTTCACCGTAAACACAATTGGATAATCTAAAGCACCTGCAAGCAGGAGACAAGTCCATGATATATCTTGCTAATCAGCCAGCTAATACCATTATTAAAACAGTTAAGTTAATGTTAGCTCTTAACTCTCCTATCTATTTTGGGCATTTTTTAGAACGTCATCACTTTGGTATTTAGCCGTCAACAAATTTAGTTGATCCAAACACCGCATTTCCTCCTCTTGTATCCTCAGCTGATTTTAAGATGCCCAAGCCCTTCACAAGGGCTGCGTTACCATTTATTTTAAGAGCTATCCTGTTCCTATTCTTTCCTAGGAGCTGAGTGGAGCTAGCAGTACAGAGACATCCTGCTCTTACGCATGGCTTCACTGATTAAGTATGCAGGGCTCAGTTCTGGCTCCTCAGTCATGATTGAAATGTTCTGCCATTCCCCCAGCTGATTTGACTTTTTAATGGTGTCCACCACACACAGGGCATACAGACAGTCGTCAAAGGTGGCAGCCATCGTGAGGGGCCTTCCGTCCCAGGTCCTTCTGTCGTCCTGGTCCTCAAATGCCTGCCGGACAGCTTGAACCATCTTAATGGTGCCTCGCAGGTATGGCGATGGGATGTCACTGAAGGCCTTCTCCGGAAGTAAAGAGTTGCTGACTGGCGTGGAGTCCTTCAGCAGGAGCTCCCTCTGAGGAGAGCTGTTGCTCTGTCCATAGAGATCAGTGCCTATTACAGTCAGCCGGCCCACTGAACCGACCACAATAATGTCTTGCTTGAACTCTCCGGGGACATTGAAATTGAGCGTCACTGTGCAGCACACACCGCCTTCCAGAACCATCTGAAACGTACAGAAGTCRTCGCTGGTGATCTGCCGTATCCCCTTGATATGGTCCGTCTGCTTGACGAAAGTCTTGAGCAACCCATGCACTTTCACGGCCTTCTGGCTAGTGAGGAAGGTCAAGAGGTCGATGATATAGGTACCAACCGAGTGCAAGCCCCCACCCCCCATCAGGTCATCACAGCTCCAGTTGTACTTCTTGCCTAGGAGGCTTCCGCTGTGAACCTGCACCTCGCACACCAGGAGCTCCCCCACGTAGCCCTCCTGGATCAGCTGCTTCATCTTCACAAAGGCAGGCAGGAAGCGCAAGACGTTCCCCATGATGCTCATGAGCTTTGGGTAATAATGAGCTGCGGTCATCATCCTAAAGGCATCCAGGGGAGTTGCTGTTCGGTCACAGATGACATTTTTTCCAATGCCTGAGAAACAATTAAAATAAGATTCAACAACAAAAATACATTGATTGAGTAAGCACAAAGCCTCWAGGCTGTTCTTAAAGACTAAAAGGAGAAAGGTCGCTGAAA
Organism: Rhea americana; assembly: GCF_003343005.1. Taxonomy (NCBI): domain Eukaryota; kingdom Metazoa; phylum Chordata; class Aves; order Rheiformes; family Rheidae; genus Rhea; species Rhea americana. The sequence goes on along the minus strand of NW_028185661.1, from coordinate 1,054,600 downwards.
AAAGAAAATATTTCAATATGGTGTTAAAGGCACAAAGATGCCCTCTAGCATGTTTCCAAAATGCGTATTACCATTCTTTGAGGACTTCAATAAAACAGTATCCCTCCTTATTCGCAAAATGCACTTAGGCCTAAAAATTAGCATGAAAGTGAGGGCCTGAACAGATGAGAAAGCAAGWTGAGATGGGGTAAATTACCCCACATTTGCCCTCTTCTGCGAAGAAGTACTCAGCCATCTTGCAGTAATTTTCTGTGATTACCTGTCTATGTGGGGGCTTTCAGGAGTTGAAGCTCAGCTTCAGATTCAACTTCCTGAAGCATATGAATAACACAACCTCCCATCTGCAGTAATTTCATTAAGTGCACTGAAAAACCTGGGRTTCTCTTCTCAGTGGTCTTGTTCTTTCACCCTTCTCATTCAGAYCTTTTTTCTCATTCAGACTTTTTAACAGGTTCTGACTAGGGACAGGGAGAAGCACTGGATCTGTTGCATGATTCAAAATGTAGGAACTGTTTTTTACTCTTAAAATGTCATGTTATTCTCACAGAGGCAGAAATTGCATTTGAAGGAGCTCTGCTGAAATGTCAATAGCACATCCAGAGTATCAAGGGAAGGCCACGATTGCTTTTAAACACATCAAACATGCAGCTATGACAATCGGTCCCCTGCACAGTATTGACCACGTGTGCACACTGTTTACCAAAGCTGCACGATAGTCCTGTTTTATCAGGCCATCCAGGTGTGCAACCAAATGCAGTACAGGCTGCAATACCTAAATAATGGTTTTATTATTGATTTTTCTWTGACAAATACTTTCATTCTCACACATATAGTGACAGAAAAGCAAAGTAATGGGCACAGACCTATAATAACCATCAGTTTGCACAGAACAACAGTGTGTGACAACAAGGCAAATTATTTTACACCTTTGAAGTTCAGCATTAGTTACCAGAGGCATCTGTCACCAACACAAAGGAGCAGTGACTTTACTTACACAAGACCATACCTAAGCTTTTGACACAGGATAAAAAAGACGACTTTTAAAATGTTTTCAGTTCCCTTTATAGTTGCATAGATTTTTTATGCCTGCTGAGCAGTATCAGGTGACCTATTCAGCACTCCGTGGCACTAAATATGACCTTTGCTTGAGAGCCCAGGACTATAGCTGGGCATAGCACTCAAAGGATCTGAATGTGGATCCTGTCTCTGCTGGAGTCTAGATGAATAAATCCAGTTAACTCACTAAATCTCTCTGGGTTTTAATTCCTTGTCCCTTAAGATAGGTGACTAATTCCTTTTTCCTTAAAAGGCTGTTGTGAGGATAAAATTGTACATGTTTTGGAGCTCTCAGATAAAGTCAAATAAATACAGACAGATGGCAGGGATCTGCCTGAAACCACTTACATGAATATTTAACAGTCTGTCTGCGGGAAGRAGGAGGTCACAGTCCAAACATTCAGTAACGAGTTTATACACACTTCCTATTCATAGTCTTTGCTACTATTTGAGTAGCTGAAACTGGAGGGAGGGCTGGCACATTAAAAAGGCGGTCRCAACTAGTACCAGGCTAGAAGGGAAAGATCTTCCTTCAGCTTGTTCCTATTCACTTTCTATATAATCACTTAGGTAAAGGCACACTCACTTCCCTCATATATTAGGCAGGCATCCTCTGTTCAATAGTCACAGTTTTCCTTTCTGTCTTTTCTCTCTCATCTTTACAGACTGCTACCGGTGACTGAGCTGACATTTTTGACCTCATAGCCCTTCTTTTTCTGCTCCGCAGTAATTTTTTGGCAATTGTTTGATATCAGAGAATGTATTCATCCACCTGCCCTATATTCCTTTAACTGATAGCTCCAGCTATGCCACTTGATACAGATCACTAATACAATCATCCTTTTAGAGTTATATGGATGCTTTGCAGAGAGATTTCAGTTTAGCACATTAGCTCTCAACATAAAAGAAATGTCATTGAGGACAAACACCCAAATAGCCAGACACAACATGAACTTTTTTAGGACAATTATATCCTTGAGCTGCACTACAACAACAAGAATGTGAAAAGAGGAAATTCTAGACATTTCTCCAGTTGGATGTACTTCTTTTGGTTATGTTTTCTTTAATCTTTTCTGGATGTTAAGGATGTACAGAACTCATCCTTTTACACACTCAGAGTTTTGCTTTTCTCCTCATTTGTGCCTGTGGTCAAATCTCCCCCGAAATAGCCACTTCCACCCAAATAATCCATATGTACTATGTCATGATCTGCTCTGCTCACCGTTGAGCCAGAACGGGAAGTTTCTGCTCCAGTTCAGCTTTTATCTCTCCGCCTCACAGATGCCTTTTTCATTTTAGCTGGGGTCCATGCAGGCACTAATCTCTCAAGATACACAGCTCTACATATGTGCATGTAAGRGAAAAGTTTGCTTTTCCTGGGAAATCTCTGGAGCCTGGGATGGCCTTTCTGCTGTGTGTACAGCACCATGCACAGTGGGGACTCYGCCACTGACTGGAAGGCAGCCAGGAACACTTGGTCCTGTCATAACCATGACTGTAAATATGAAAGAAAGCCTGTGGGTGTTCACATTGCTTATACTCAAGAAAAAATGCCATTAGGATGAGTGTGAGTCAGGCACATGTGCAGAGAAAAGGGAAAAGCCCTAAATATTTGTATGCAGATGGCGAAAAGGCCGAGTCTTATATTTACTCCTTCCACCATTTCAACCTTTTCAGAAACATTGTAACCTTTTAATTACAGCAAATCCAAAATGCAAATGTTCTGAGAGCCTTCCCATCTCTGTGCATATGCTGATAATGCATGATGTGCTCTCATCTCTGTCAGGGATTTAAACAGATTTTTGCTTAGTGCCCTAAAAGCTTTTATACTCTATTAGAGCTTGTGCAGGTTCTTTCAGCATGACACTATTCAGCGCTTGAGTCTGTGCACACTGCAGATCTTTGTCCTCTCTGTAGCTGCAAATCTGCAAGCAGCCACATTAGCTTTCTTGAAATAGAGAGAGAACATGAAAGGTTTGCATAATTTAATTTAGAGAAATACTCTGGCATGTTTATGCAACTAGAATAAAAAACAGGAGAATCAAAATATCATTTTTTGCTCTCCTCCCTGTGCTCCCTTCTCAAGGAAGAAAACAAAAAAAGCACTTTCCCTTTGAGCCATTCAACCAAAGCAGCTCCATGCAGACCAGACTGCYGCGTGAAAGGAGAATTGCCTTTTTCAATACTGGCAGTCTCATACAAGCATGTGTTTCTGACTGCAAGTTCTGAAACAGGATTCCTTGAGAATTAACCTACACATAATATCTACTTCCTGTTCCCCTAGCCTAGTGTTAAGGTCTAATCCTGTCCAATTTTAGACAGAATCTCTGCTAAAGGAGCAATTGCTACTGCTTGTCATTCTGTCAGTGTGCTGCTGAACCGATATCAGTTTGATCCACACACCTTTGAAAATCACACCACAGCAGATAACAAGAACTTCATTAATTATATAAAAGCAGAAAAATGCAGTCAGCTTGTTTCAGCAAACAGTGAAGATTTTTTTCATGGTGATAAGCAACAGATTCAAATACATCTCATTATATGAAATGATAGTTATCCCTCCCTTCCATATTCATCAAGAAATCTAGTCTAAGATGCTATAGATCTCAGCTGGACAAGTTCTGAGTATTGACTTCTCGAATCTTTAAGTAAAATGAAGAACAATAAATTTTAAATTTAAATAAACTTTGCTCTTTTTGAGTGCTCAGCAGAGCCTTCACCCTAATCTCTCTGCTTGGCTGTGCTTCAAATCAAGAGACATGCTAGGTAATGTGGCACAGGATTTCTCTGCTGTGGCATAGACTAGGGGAGGGCTCACTCCAGGCCAGCCCAAATCCAAAGCTGAAGCTGGGGAACATGTCCCCTAGCAAAACTCCTTGGAGTGCAATTTAACTCTTTGCAGTCCACCCACAGCTGCATATAGGGCTTCAGCCTCATACCTGCCCYGTGACACAGTGCTTCAGGCACAGGTCGCTGGAGATGCAAAGGATCTGCATTAACAGGCAAAGTGCTGTGGTACRAATGAGCCAAGTGTGGCCACAACTGCGGGGCCATGAGGTGGGAACTACATTAGACCTGACAGGTCTGCTTCACTGAACCTCCATATCTTCTTCCTTCAACAAGAAAAACAAAATAGTGGTAGAGTCCCTCCATGAGATAGGCCAATGACTTGGATGTAACTGCTCTAGTAGTCCTCCGAAATGCAGAAGGACGTGAGGTTGAGCAAAATGAAACAAGAGGTTTTGACTTTTAGGTTTGGATGCCAAAGACTGACAGCTGACAACAAGTGACCACTGTTTGGTTCCTTTCTAGAGTGAACTGAAGCTTCCAGAGCAGGTCCACATTACAAAACCACTGCAAACATCAGTGTTTTCCAACTTCTCAGTGCCTCATAAAGGCTGTTAAAGTCTGAATGGTCCATCCTGACTAATCTTTATCTATCAGAGTGTACGTATTCCCAAGCCAAACCTCAACAATCTAGATCCCAATGTACACTTATTTTAAGAAAGTTGTAATGTTAGAACACAGATCTTGTCTAAAGAAGAGCATATCTAATCAGCTCTCTAGAAGTGAGAAAACAGAAGAAAATAGTCTATGCTGTTTTTGGTTTAAGGAAAGATTTCTCAGGCATCATCTTGTGCTGAAAAGTCAAATTGTCAATGGTCAGTGATCAATGATCTACACTTATGGTTCACCACCTACCTCACAGTAATTACTATTTTTGTCAGGAACTTTTTTCCAGGCAATAACTTTGTCCAGATTATATGCAAACCTCAGCCTTCATTTTAGAAAAAGAAAGCCATTACAATGTGGAGATAATTTGGAAAGCACAAGCCAAACAGCCCAGAAGTAAGTGGCAAGTAGACACTGTCCAGGGCTGTAGCATTTAAATGTTTAATATAGAAATAAAGGAGAAAAATGAGGAGCTAGAGAAAGGGTTAAACTCATGATTTTCATCTGCCTAATGTTGGCAGTCCTTCATTTTACAGAAGGCTCTAGCTTCTTGGCTACCTGTTGCCCAGGTTCCTCTGCCCCTATAATGTCCTTGTGCAGCATGGCCTAAATAATAAGCATAATTCCTGGGCCTACAACTCTGGCAATGTACTGCTGTTATAAGGGGCAGAAACTTCAACACTTCTTAAGTGTATAGTGTCACCTTTTTTCATATGCTCTGATTGCTTCAAGTAAGGACAGCCCCATTTTAATTGAAAAAATAATAATATAAAAAAGACCCTCAAACTGGAGCAAGACTAGTCCACTATCTGTTCAGCTCAGGACATGAGGGCCCGATATAGTAACTTCTCCTCCTTCTATTCACAAGAAAATCAAAAAGGGCTTTATTTGGAGTTTGGGCATATAATCAAAAACTTCACTGACACCATAAAGATTCCTTAGTTAGCAGTCACTACCTATCACTCTCGCTCAGAATGGAAAAGCGAGAAAGAGGAAAATAAGATTTTGATGGAAAGAGTTAAATTAGTCAGTAGAAAAATACATTTTTAAAGCTAATGAGGATCTGTTAACACTCAAAGAATACTCTGAGAGTTTCATCAATTACAGGAATGGTAGAAGAAAATGCATACCAGGTTATTCAGAATGGATGATTTTAGACATTTATATCAGATGATAGTATCTTTTTAAAACTTATTTTTTATTTAAAAAAAGAAGCTAATATATTTACATTCCAAATGTGACAATTCACATTATGGTTATTATGACCTGTTAATACAATTTCAATAAATATATACAAAGATTCCTTCTTAAGATTACAATCATTGCAGCAGTTTTCGTTGCCTTTGGATCCTAAGCAGAACCAGTAAGACAATCATCCTTGACACTGAGTTCTGTTCAAGGCTTGTAAGATGTGCTGCATTATTAGTATACATATTATTAGCTGTAATCAGATATGTAGTGTATGCAATCAGATCGCAGTTTCCATCCTAATGCAATTTGACATGAATTGCMAATAAAACCAGTATCATATACCACATGAATGAGAAGTAGCTCATTCATTTTTTTTTCCAGAATTACAAAACTGAAAAAAGTAAGCACAGATATACAACTGCTTTACAAATGTGCACAAGTCAGCAGTCAAAAATTGACAAATTTAGTTAAAAGGCTATACCTCACTGCAAATCAGTGGTTTTGGCTATATTGATAAAAGACCCTTCTTTGGCAAATATCAAAATAAATGGTCAAAATAAATGGCTTATATCAAAATTCACTATTTGCTGTTTTAATGGTATTCAAAATCATTTAAATAGTTAATTTACAACAATTTGCCTTCCTACGTGAATGTACACACATTATCAAGCTCTTTGGTGTTGCACAGAAACCATCTTCAGAAACTATGTAAGGCAACAGGCACCAGTCTAAGGTTCCTTGCAGTTAAATGAATGATATAACTTGAGTATCAGTAGAACTCTGTATTTTGCAACAGCAAGAGCCTCTTCTGCTCAGCTGTTTCAGGACTAAACTACTGCAGGGCCTAGAGGGATCCTGTGCTCGCCAGCAYGGAGCTCCCAGCTCTGGAAACACACCAGGATTTCCAGACAGGGACAACAGGACAGACAGGTGACCTCTTTGGGCTTCAGGAGGGCCCAGGCAAAGCCCCAAATCCTCTTTCCCTCCTCAGATTCACAGAAGAGCACGACAAGGCCAAAGCAGTTTCTGGAGCCGACTGAGAAATGCCAGCAGCAGGGTAGGGGCAACATGCTAAAGAGGGAAGTGGCTGAGAGATGGAGAAGGTGGGGAAAGGACRGGAAGGGAGACCACAACACAGCAGAAAGGGCAACATTGTGGAAGGGGCGGGTGCAAACAGCCCGAAGGAGCTCCTGCCACTCCAGGAGCTGTATAGTGTGCCCTCGGGATCCCAGCAACACCCTCAGTCCTTGGAGGCCCATCCTAAAAAGTTCTCCTTCAAGTGCAATATGCTTGTGTGTCCTGGTAGCATCTTTTCTGCTGAAAAAATAAGACCAGAGGAGAGAAAAAATAACTTTCAGAGAAAACAAGGCAGCGTTCTGTTCCCAGGGTCTTGCAAGGAGGTAAGGATGATGATAAAGAAGTATCAGCACTAAAATGGTGATATGTAGGTTGATTAAGCTACTGCCCAATAAGCATATCAGGCTAGAGAGCTGTAATACTAGCACAGGTTATTCTATGAGGCTAATATTTTTTTCTGATGTATTAAATACAGAGATGCATGAATCACATATTGCATACTGATGAAAAACTTGTGATGAAAAGATTCTGAATAAATATTAGTATGTACATTTCTAGGGTTAAATAGAATGCTGACCTGCTCTTGGAAGTGAAGAGCATATTTTGAAATATCTCATAAAAACAAGACAGAAAAGTTACTGTATACGTTATTTGAAAACCTCTTCACACAGGACTAAAGTTTTTGTTTAGTATGTAGAGAATATTTCTACTATCATTCAGTGTTGCTGCTGTTACTGATACTGTGATATAGTACAAATTATAGTACCAGTAACAACAGTGGCTGTATTTACCCTTTTCAGTGCATGATCCCTGTCAGTCTGAGTGGCTTGAAAAACATATTTATTTCAGGCAACAGATCTTCCAGGAGAAAATTCATGGTAAGACAATATTTCCTTGAAGAAACCTTATTTAACTAAACTGTTGATAAGGAGATAAGTCTCTATGATTAATGTCTAACAAAATGGTTATTAGTCATGGCTCTAGCACTGAGCTAGGACAATCTTTGTTAGCACCAGTGCATCTTAAAATGGTAAATCACAAATATAGCTATTGCAAAAAATCAAGTGACCGTAGCTTATTGAGTAACAGCTCACGAGCTGATTCCTGTTAGAAAGGCATGTGTATATTCCTAGCTTATTACAAGTGTTAGGTAAAATAATAGTGTCCTAAGGAGTGTATTTTACTTTGCAATTGATATAGACTGTGAGTGCACACAGGAAGAAATACACCTCCCTGTTGACAAGCAATAGCTTGCTTAGCCACAGAAAATCAATTGCTTATGCAGATTTTACAAACCCTGAATCTCTTCCTCTGCATCAAAATATTATGAAGTAAATAAATGTGTGTACTTTTACATTTTATATTCAGCTGAGACGAKACACACTTCACAAATATTACATGAAAAAATGGATATAAGAAATACACACCTGTGAAAATATAATACCACCAAAGCAAGGGTTTCAGTTCATGCCTTTGCTTCTGGGCCTGGGGTACCATGCTGTGACACCAGTTTTTAGCCTAGTGTATCCACACTGATCTTTTTTCCACAGAACTGCTTTGAAAATAAATACATAAACATTCAAATAAACAGAAAAATACCTGTTCCTGACTACTTCAGCTTTGCCTGCTCTTTAACCACAAGTTAAACAAAAGTTCACTCAAGTGACTAAATGCGTGATGAAAAGAGACGCCCTACAAAGCGGAACATGTGTCGCTGCTAGTGCCACATGCCTGGCATCTCAGCTGTCACTCTGGGTGTCACCTAGCTAACATGACACACACAACTCACACAGGCAGTGCCAGAGCTGCAAAAAGTAATCCTCTGCTAGTCCTGCAGGAGTCCCAACAAGAAAGAAGGTCACCTTGAGTTGTGAGCTTAAAGAAATGATTTCAGCTGGCCCAGGCAAAGTTGTGGTCTCACAGCTTTGACAGCAACTGGTTCTTACCCAAATAAAGAGGAGGCTCTATGTTCTTTGTAGGTAGCTGCTGAGGAAAGATGGGGTACTTAGGCTGCGAAAATGCACCCAGTTAGCACCTGCTGGAACCAGAAGATTACAACGACGCCAGCAGGTAAACAAGTATCATCTAAGCAGAACCAGGATGGTTCAGCAGTACGAGGAAAGAATATAATGATGAAAACAGTTTTCATTACATATTAATATTGGTTCTGGCTTTTATTTGCACTGAGGTAGTATTCAGGGTTATGGATTGGGGCCATGTCTGCGAATATGTTACTATTGCTGTTGTTAAAAATGCTGCTGTAGCAGTATTTAAGGCACTTTGACATAGGTGCAGCCCTTTCTGTGCTTCTTCTTGTACAAGCACAACACAGATTTGTGCCTTCTGCTCCAAATAACTTATGTGTCAAAATGATTTTTACAAGAAGATTACTTTTCTACTAAATCCATACTAATTATCGATTTCTTGCTTTGCTTGTTTGATTAGTCAAGGGCTTTTCAAACTGCAGTCTTTGATTCGGATGTATAAAGCATGTGCATCACTGAACCCATAGGCAATGTGCTCGGGAGGGAGGAAAGCAACAAAGTCTTCCATTACTGCACATCCCAGCACGCTTTGCCTGGCAAAGCAAAATTCCCCAGCTCTTCTGTAAAACAGGCTAGAGTTTCGTGCTTGGTTTGTGGCCTCCTACCTGGCATGTCATTCAGATTCCTTCCCTGTAGTCACTTACACAAATAACTACACAGAGAGCTGAAACAGATGAAGTACTGGTAYGGTTTAACTATATATAAAAACTTGAACTGCTGGGAAATCTAGAGAAGGTGTGAATACCCCCTCACAAGCTAGCTAGCTGCACACCACAAGGAAATGATCCAGGGGTCCGAGCTTGAGAATATCTGTTCAGGCATCTGAAATATGTTCAGACTTGCATTTTCTGAGCCCTCCTTGGGTGCCTTTCGTAGTCTCATGTGCACCTGGGAAAAACCACGCTGCCTTTCCCAAACTTTTGTTCAGTCTTTATGTATTCAAATACCCACTGAAATTACAGGGTCACATCCTTGCTGATTGTTCCCCCATGCAAAAAACAAACAAACAAACAAACAAACAAAAGAATCTCTTATGTACTGAGATAACTAAGAAAGAAAAATCATTTTACTTGGACCTTACTCAAGCAAACACTCATTAATTTCAATGGGACTTTAATTGTCTAAGGACTAAATAAAAACTCAGTGAAGACCTCTGTATTTCATCCTTTATTTGTTCCAATTACTCTCAATTCCTCTATTCACCTTCTAGAGCAAAATACATGCCATCAGTCCAGTACATTACAATACCCTTCTTTTCCTTAGTAATGAAATCACATGGCAATCACAGCCTATAGTCGATCTCTATTCTCCTGAGGCATTATTAACTGCCTTTAAATATGCTTCTTTTTATATTAGCTGACAACAACCAAATGCCCAGCTGTTGTAAAGGCTTTGGGGGGATTAGGAAATCAGGCAGTTGAGTTGTTTTTCAGCTTGCCTTTCCATCACAGAATTGTTTATGCTTATTGAGTCAGATAAATTTATGGCTGATAATTAGAGTCAATTTGCTTTATGTTTCTCTTGCCTACCCTTTCTACCTCCATTAAAACTAGCAAGTTGTAATCTGGTACTAAGTAAGAACCTGGCAAAGGAGAAACATCAGACTAATGTTTCTGAGTAATTAACGTAGCCAATATTTTGGCAGATTTGTACAGAATTCATAAAGCTCTATAAACATAAAAAAAACCTCGCCAGCCAAGTAAAAGGGAAAGTGACAGGAAAAAATAAAATCCTACAAGCTGCACTGTCAGGTCACTATCTGTATCTCACATAACTTGCATTGCTATGCAGCACAGCAAGCCCTGTATTCTTCTTGTGCTTYGTATTTTAGGATTGTTTTTCTTTAGTAAACATTCAGTGCTACCATCTGTTTCCGCAAGATGCACCGCAGTTTCTAGTATGATCCTTGCTACATGATGATTATATGAAGCATCAGCTCTGTTGCCAACTTGACCCAGACTCCACTCCAAAATTTTGCCTAACCTTAATTCACTCCAATAGTTTTAACTGGGGGATTTCTCCTTCTTTCCTAGAAGTTCAAAGGATCTCTGTGCTGAAGCAAATGTGTGTCAATCCTGCAGTACTGGATGGATGGAGCATGCATATGACCTGATTTTATGCTTTGAGTGGCTAAAAAAAATCTAAAATCAGTACTTACATTCTCAAATACAGTACTACGGAAACCAAAGTACCCAGCTGGAGACTAGGGCATCCTAACTTAACTGGACACATTTAAAAACTGCACCCACTTATACCCTTTAGACTTTACTATAAAAACATATAGAGACAGAAACAGACCCCCACATGTAAAGGACAGAATGGGAGAGAGCTCTGTTTTGCGTACCTACAAGTACATGGCAAGTGGAGGCGYGCAATGTTATTTCACTCATTCAGTAATGAGTGCGTATACACTCTGTGTGGTCCTGTGTGCATCTGCAGATATACGCTCACACAGCAAAAAACGTCTTTTCTTTCCAATATAAAACTACAGACAATGAAAATGACAATTTATAATTACTGGCCAAACCCTATTAGAATCCAGATTTAGTCAGCCCCAGATTCAGTGAGCCGGTAAGACTGCACCTAGTCGTGGAACCGGACTTTCTGGAGTGATCTCAAGYTAGGCAGGGATGGACATAAGCCAGGTTGCACAACATGTCTTAGGGAGAAGAATGCTCTGTCATTCATKTCATACTTCTTGCACCAGCAGTTCCTCTCGCTGCTTGCTGAGCGGCATCAGCATCGGGCCTGGGAAAGCTGGCAGGAGTGCTCCACTGGCAAGAAATGAAATCTCTTGGTTGCAATGCCATCAAGCCAAAACAAGTGCTCACAGAGGACACTTCCATTGTGAAGTTAATGACAATTCTGACAACGGAGTTTTCAGTGGAGTTAGCATCAGCCCTTAGCAAGCTTTGGGGCAAATTTACACCAGCTTTAATCCCGTTAATTTAAACAGTGACACAAACCATAGGTTTGGCTCTTCAAGCAACACAATCAATGGAATAATAATTAATAGATTGCAAGCAACCTGTAGTTTAAACCGAACACACCTTGATTAACTTTGCAGCCAAAACTACTTCATAATTTAATAGTCAAGTTCTCTGAGAAACTTAAATAAWTTTTTTTTAATTTTTTTAAATAAATTTAAAATAAATATTTTAAATAAATTAAAAGCCAAAAAATAGGCAGTAGCCTTAGAGCTGTGTATTTTCTTGGTTACTATTTTATTCCTGTCAGAGACAGCTATGTGCCATTAAACAAGAGCCATAAACCCATTTGGAAAAGTAGTGGCGAGAATGGATCAAAGTGAATCAGCAATTCTAAATATATAAGACGCTGACATTGTGTTTCCTTGGCTCCAACCCTGGATCCATAAGAAAGATTGATGCTTGATTAATTAGTCTCCAGACTGCAGAGCTTACACTAGAGCCAAGGACTCAGCCGCAGCCCAACCAGCTGACTCAAATAGAAATAACTCATCAGGTTCAATCTGCCTGGATTCCGGATTGCCCTGTCTGCAGTCAATCCGCATACTAATCYTCCGAAAGAGTTTCTTGGAAAATGCCATTCATGCTCACACTGGCTAAGTGTGCCCTAGATAAGACACAGCTAAGCTACAGTAGCAGCTGAAGCCACATTTGGCTACTGTTTCCCATGCCTTGCTCTAACAGCAACTGAGAGCTCCTTGCCATCACTGAAAATCTGCTGAAAACAACATAGCTCAACACGGGAGCATTTCCCTGTTATATTCAGTAGGCTGGATGTAGTCATGTAGGGTAGCCCTTCTTGCTTTATTATTATTATGTTCATCATCAGTCAGTCTGATCATTATCCTCATTACCTCTTTTTACTGTTGTAATCCCAGGACTTTCTTGTGCTAGAAGCTCTACAAACACACAAGGGAAAAGGACCCCTATTTACAAGGCGCTTTGTTTTACCACGTGCATGAYGCTGGCTACCTCGCCAAAAAGAAAGGTCAGTGCAAGTAGTTCCTGTTGCTGTACCATGTTCAGACAGACTTTCCAATACAGGAGAAATGCAATCCGGTATCTTGTCCTGTATCTTATGCTGCTCTTTGAGCATGCCACAGARGAAACCATTCAGCTCATACCCCAGGCACTGCCTTTCAAGCCCCAGGAGAATTTAAAGTAACATTTCCTGGATAGAAACTTAAAGAGAAGAGCACTCCTGCGCTTGACCTGTGCCACTATCRGTGAAAGAAGTGTAATTAGTATCCACCTATGCTCTTGCAGGTGCATATCTGAAACAACGGTGAGTAAAATACCTATAAACTCAGTCAGTAATTCTTAAAAAGCATTCGTACTTACATTTCTCTGTAGAACTTACGTAACACCATGATCTCCAAGCAAAAGGAAGGAAGGACAATTCCTTTTCAAGCAGATTAAAATCACTTATTTCTGAAGGATAGTATGCATTTAGAAACCTAAAGCCCTTCAGCTACTGCATTTCTATTMCGAGATTTTGGCAGTTTGGCTTAGATTCCTATGAAAGCCAGCCGTGGAATGATTTTCAACCTAATGATATTGTTTTCTCTAAATACATGCTGTTTTCTAGCTGTAGACCCTACAGCGTAAAAATGCTTATGAACTCATAAGGACAGTCTTCACAGTGGACAAAAAGAGTTTTCATTATTAGTCCTATTGACTAATTGATTAATCTTTTCACAGAGCATCTCTCCACTCAAACATGACAACCTACCTTGACTAGGAAGCCCAGGGTTAGAAAACTAGAAAGAAACTTAGGCTAATTAATTGCATTTCTTTTTCTCATTGCAATGTTTATCTGTACTGCTGGATACTCYGAGCCCAGCACTGGCTCCTCTGATTAAGAGTACCTCATAAGCAAATCAAAATAAAAGCTGCAGGCTAAAACAAGGTAGATTTCTGTTAGCACAGATTTGCTCTTGGCAAATAATTATAATTAATAATGTTAAAGGGAGATTGTGAATTAGCTACAACAGACATAAAAAATAAATTTGAAAAAAAGCTTTCAATAATTACAGTGCATGTATCAAACGGAAATGACTCCAATTTGCATAGTTTTGGAGTCGCATCATACAATATCTTAAGTGGCTTCATAATAATATGCTTGTATCTTTAAAATCATTGATTATAACCCAAGGTTTTAATAACGCAAACAACACTTCAGTAAGTGCAGACTGAAAGCTAGCCCAGGATTCTTCATTTTGGCAGATCTACACACAGTTCATTATCACTTCATAATGATGCACTAGAAAACATACCATCCCTACCCCCACATAATTTTACTGATATAAAGGATTTTAAGGTGGTTTGTCTCACTTCTATACGTCATCTTTGGATCAGTATAACCAGTCACATTAGAAGCCATACCACTGTAATTTTGTATGGAAAATATCCTACCCCACATCTTACACCAGGACACACATGCAGGGTCAGACAGTTAGCTCCTCTGGGAGATGTGTATTATCTGCAATGTGCTTCTGTTTAGATGAAGCTTCCAGTTGGAAATACAAATAACTGTGTGTGGGTAGATTCAGTCGAGAGCTTTGCCTACAACTCCAGCAGAGGAGCATGAGCTCATGGGGAATCACAGAGGGCTGCTCTGTGGCCAGGGGTCCCACTTAGGTTTTGTGTGTTGAGGGGCTGATTCTAAATTCACATATTTGTTGCTGCTTACAAAGAGGGAAATGCATTAAAAACACCCTTTTACTATTCTCTTCAATTTATGACTCTAGCCTATTTAAACTTGAACTGGGAATCCACAGATTTCAAACAGCAGATTCAAACAGTGGAGTGCTTTGGCCTTCTAGTGTCATCAGCAACTTCCACCTTCACTGACAGTTTGTACCCATACCTGTCACAAAAAAATCTGGTGACAAATTATCCTTGTGAAGGAACAAGAATAACCATCAAGGAGCCTCAACACTATTGAAAATAAAAAAATAACGGATGATTGTTCATCCACAGATCTCAAAGCATTTTACAAAGCTTAGCAGACACCATTCCCTCCATTGGAAAGACAGTGGAAAGAGTAATCAAGAAATCTGATTTCTCATGGCAAAGCTACTGTGACAGTGGCAAAAGTAGCAATCTTATTCAATGTCTTCCTCCTCTGGTAAACTTTCTGCATCTGCAGGTATCGTGCTGTCCTACCCAGTCTCACAATTTTGTCATCTTACCTGCTTCTCTTTTTTAAAAAAACAGAATCTACATTTAGAAGATTGTTTGAGTATCTCAACTTTTTGTATTAGAAGTTAGTTTCTAGACTTTGTGGTTGTGAAAAAAAATTTATAATGTGAAGCTAACACATTAAGGAAACTCAAAACACAGACAGTACTTTTTAAAGGGGAACCTTAAATGATTTTTTAATCATTTCAGTTAATCTATTTTGAACATCTGGGACTCAGATTACTGCAGTAGTAATAGGAGGAGGTAGTAGTTTCTCCTGAGTCACATTAATAGAAAACATTGCATTGAAAATATGCTGGCCAATAAACTAGTCCACCCTACTCATTCCTTATACAAACTGTTCTTGATTGCAGATGCTACACAAGAAGAGAAAAATATCAACTTTACACTATCCACATCCCCAGTTATTTTCCTGTATGCACAAGTAAGGGAGAGGCAGGATGGGATCAGAGAGGGGGCGGACAGGCTCTCATAGCAGCAAGTCTCGATGCAGGAAGCTGTAGGAAGCTGGCAAGCTGATACGAGCTCTTTTTTAGTAAGGCACGGCTGGCAGGAAAGGTGGTGTAGCCCAACCCAAAGAGAGAAGGGACAACTCTGTCCTGCAACAACAGGTCTCCCATCACATTTCAGAGCAAAATTATTTCTTATGCTGCTGTAGAAAAGCCCCTCTCAAAATGAAGCGACAAAAACTCTCTAAAAACGTAGTGGAAACACCATCTGGTTAAGGTTATTCGCACTGGCAACAACAGGCTTTGACTACARGCAACCCTGGACACTGCAATAAATAATCCCACACTTAGTTTACTCTTGTTTGTTTTCAACCCTGGGAAAGGTGGCAAAAGAGGCTGCTCATGACTAGATGGACCCACTGCAAAAAGAGTAGAAGCAGCATCTGAGAAGCTCTCTGCAGAGCCCACTGGCCAGGCACTGCAGCCTCCTGCTGCTGCCACAGGCTTTGCAGACAGGCCTGGCCAAGACAGGTAAGCACTTTAGAAAGCTAGGCATAGGGTGCAAGAAGTTATTTGCAACACATCTTCTATTCTTCTATCTTCTATTCCTAGCTAAGGAGTTAATATTTACCCTGCCTAAGTAGAAGCAAAGAGTGCCAAATGCAAGAGAGGCTGATTTCTGTAAGTGGAGCTCACTGCAGGCAAAAGTTTACCCAGTTACTGAGGGCACCAAGAGCCAGATGCCAAAACAACTATTTGTGCTTTCTCATTAGGTAAGCTTCATTCAAAAAGCAAGACTGTAGGGAGCTAAGAGTGTGGTAATGCTTTTCCCCTCTGAGCCAAAATTTAGCTCAGCTCAGTAATACGTGACTGAGTGTTGCTAAGTCTGACGCAAGCTTGGTGGCCTGACTATAGCAGTGCATTTAACAGAGGAGCTTTCCATTTCTATAGGATGTCATCACACTAATATAAATTTCTTTAGCCTGGACAAGCCCTAACTTTACYATTATGTTATAGGTGTGGCTTCCCTTAAAAAAAAGCTTGAGGGTGAGCAAAACACATGCCTGTGCTGATGCCAATTTTTTTACAACAGCAGGTTTCAGTTGGCGCTGTGACATTGAAAAGAAGCTAGGGCTTCAGAGAAATTTGGATGGTTCCCTTCTGAGTCACATCCAGTTGGGCTATCCTTTGGAAAAGAAAAAATGTGTTGTTTGTTCTCAACAAAACTGGCCCTCTCCTTAGTCTGTAGAGTATATTTTGTTCTCCGACTGTATGGTGTCAGGGCTTCTGTTGTTGTCGTTGTTTTGGCTCATCTAAAATTGTCCTTTCCAGAGAATGCATCAACAAACAGAGACATCTGGTCACCTGGTCACAATATTCTGCTGATGSGAGGCGATGCCAGCTCCAGCTCATCACTTGCTGCTCTGCTTCTATTTCAGAAAAAACTCTAACACCGTCCCTTCATTTGCAGAGAGAAAACGTTCCCAGCATGTGTGTTCAYTGCATTACTGAAGAATTTTGGTTGCCATACAAATAACCTTCCAAAGCACAAGCAGTGAACATAGCCAGGCGAAATATCAGCTGCAACATGTCTTCATTCATTCATCCACATCTGCTTCCCTAGTTAATTGAGTCACTTGCCCAAGAAAATTTGAGGGTAGGCAGTGGAACAGTGATTTCAGAGAGGGAAGAAAGCTGATTCATAGGCTTCTGGCATTACTGTACAAAGCCAGCAAAAGCTGATGGTATTACATAGTATAAAGAAAATGAAAAAGGATCTACTGGAGGAAAGGAAGAGTTTAATTCCATACAGTCTGTAACTTAAGGGGATATTATTTTTTCCAAAAAGCCTTTGACAATATTACTAATCACTGAAAAAAGCTAAAATCAAGAGACACGTAAAGCAAGACCTATCACGCTCTGCAAGAATTTATCACAGACTTAGCAGTCCACYATGTTATTTCCCATTAACAAATACAGAGCAGTGCACCACCAGGTTTCATATGGAAATAATTATTACTGTGAAAACAGCTCATCCTAGGAGGAAACAAATAAGCCTCATGCACAGTCTGATTAATGACCACTCCCATGTAGATATGTAAACAACCATGTTGTTGCTACCTTAGCTTAGCAAAATTTTGAAGTTACATATCTTTATTCATTTGTTTTTGATTTTCTGACGAGCACTGGAATTATGGAGGRGATCTGGCCATTTAGAGGACTGAGGGTGGCTGGAGAAGTGCAGAGTGCAGAGCTCTGCTTCCAGTTCCCCATCTAGCTGTATTAAAATGTCAGTATCTTTCAGGTTTCTTCTCTACTTGCAATACRTAATCTATTTATTCTCTCCCGCCCAAACAGTATCTAAAAGAATGCTACTGCCTTCTATACAGAAAACATACGAGATGGTTTCCACCTCAAAATATCCCCAATGCACTTAAGAAAAATCACCTCTTATTGATTATAGCTACASGAGAGATTTCTGCAAGGACTTTGTGTCCTGCTGACTCTGGACTGGCTTTACACAGAGAAATTTTTGTGCACACAAAGAGAAAATGTAATTTGTGCTCCYCTGAAGTACAACAGATAAAGCCTTAGGTACTTAGGCACCTAAGAGGTAGGAGGTGAGCGTGCTTCACTATTCCTAGGAGTTGGCCCAAATTCAAGGTATCTGTCTAATGAGCCTAAGCTCTGCAGGTACAGAGCATCCCTTTGGAGCTCATCCAAAGGAGCAATACAGGTACCTCCACTCCATACTGAAAAAAGTTTTAATCTTAGTCATCTCTCTTTTAACTCAAATTTAGAAATGTTTGGTGGGAAGTAYGGCTGGTGACACCAGTTAGTCTCAATTCCACTTTTCTCTGAGCCAGAATAGCAAAGACATTGGATCATCCTCAACACCCTTCTCCGAAGTGCCCCCAAAGGACACACAAATTCTCCCTCAGTTGGCAGTTATGACAATCTCGGCGTACACCAGCACAAGGAGCATGGGATATGGACATGTTACAAAGGGGTGAGCATATTAACAAGGCAGGCACAAGCAGCTAGTTTTGCTGTGGGAACATTTCCACTCAGGTTAACTCAGCAACTTGGGTCTGAGTGCCAAATATCTGGGTTTGCTGTAAAATACTGACACAATCTCAGTCAGTCTGAAAATGCAGGAGCCCCCTGATGCTTGTTATAAAAGGAAGGGAAGAGAAATATCATATCCAATTAAAACTAAAACAACTAAAACAACTAAAAAAAACTAAAACAACTCCCTAAATGACCACAGATGACTTCCTACTGATTCAGCTAAGGCTTCTCAGTCATTAATCTGCATCCTCTTAAGGTCCCACTAGATCTACAGTGGGAGTGCTTTGTATTTCTCCTCCCCCTCCCCCCAAGGAATTACACAAATAAGTCTTATCTTTAATTCAGGGCTTTTTCTCTCCCTCAAACATTTCAGTAGGATCAGGCATTTTTAGCAGAGAGAGGCTCAGCAGCCCTTATCTAGGCTGTGGCTATTTATCTATCACAAACAGCTTTTGTAACTTATCTGACATTTTCACTGAAGCTCACAAGGAAGACCACCTAGTGTAACGCACTCCAAATGTCCTCGAAGAGAAAATGAGTCACAGAGTCACAGAGCAGGGGAATAGGAGGAGCTGGCTTGCCACTCCTTGGGCAAGACCCTGCTCCAGTTGYCTCTCTAGGGTTTAATTTGATTTTCCACAAAAAATCATCCACAGCTTCTTCTCTTCACTTGCCTGGGGAGGCACTGCTTGTCCCCATTTGTCCCTCTGCTGTCACTCCAGAGTGGGACTAAAAAGCAGTGACAACAAGAGAAATCTGACACATACAAATGTGAAGCAATCAACAGAATAGTATWTGAGAGGGGGATAAATCTCTTAATTCTTAACATCTTGCAAAAAGCCTGAAAACTAGCTTGATTACAAGGATTTTTTTTTTTAAGACAGAGTAAGATGAGACTGGCCACAGCATCATTTTTAAGCTAATTTCATAAAGAAACAAAGCTCAAGAGTTCCCACTTTGTATGAGTATGTTAGCAGGTATGTTGATATGTTTGTCCAACTCCTAATGACTTTCTAACATGCTCAATAATTCCACATAGAAAAGAAATAAAAATCGGGTTTCGTTAGTTCTACTGTTCACAAAACTGTTTAAATACAGCTCCAAGATACACCAAAACTGCCCACAGCTAAAAGGCTATGACTGTTCAGTAAAGCATGCCTTTACCTCTGCAGGTAAAAAGTATCCTGGAGAAAGGGAAAGGGAAAGGGAAAAGGAAAGGGAAAGAGAAAGGAGAAAAGCCCCTGATGTTCTACTTTCCTCTACAAAATGCAGTTGTTGTGATTTTTTGGGGGGAGGGGGGTTAGATTCAGATTGCAGAGTGTCAGTCCATAAACAAGGTGCCAAGCAGAGAAAAGCAGGAAACAGAAAATTATGCTAACACGTGGTCCTCCCTGATCCATCCTGAGTAATGCCAGCAAAGAAGATTTTGTTAGGGCAAGTCAGTGAGCAGTGTCTAGCTGCAGGGAGCTGGACCATGCATCTGGATACAACACTAAAACACTACTTACAGACATGGTGGAAAGCCAAACCTGGTAAGATGAAAAGAAATAGTTGGCAACCTCTGTATCCTGGCAGGGGAACTCATATAATCAGCCAATACAAGATACTGACCCTTCAGTTAAAGAGGAAAAAGTGTCACTAAATATTTAAAGAAGAACTTTTAAAAAAGAGTCCAAGTTATATAAAACTAAYTCAATGACATTTAATAGTAATTCCTTTCAGCTTGTCCTAAATTCTCTTTCAGAATTGTCTCCTTATATAAGGAATACAATAAACAGTAAAAAAATGTTAATCAGAAGCCAAATTCTAGAACTGATTTATTCAGTCATAGAGCCACAGTGGACCTCAGAAGTTTTTGGACTATGGCCAAACTCCAAAACGCATGATGCTGTGAGCAGTCAGTCCAGTAAAGTCAGAGAAACAGAAGGAAATCTCAGAGCTCAGAGTTCATGTTCACCAGCTCCCTACCCAAGATAAAGACCCACTTCTGTTAAACCACAGCAAAATACATAACAGAAAAACAGATAAGCATATATCATAAAGGTATGGTATGTGAGAGCAAATCAGGTCATAAYCTACAACTTTAATGAATAAAGAGGTCTAAGGTTCATTCTAAAAATGAATGTATGTGAGATACATGAGTGAATGAGTTAAAAAATATAATACTGCCTACCTCCCYCACATGCAATGGGGTTTGTTCTATGAGATGGAGTTCTCTAGAGGTAGGTACTGGACTGCAAAACAGCTAACGGTAAGACACCAGGAGAAAGTCTCRCATGCACTATATGCACCTTCAAAGTAATCCCAGATGTGCCAAAAACATAAAATCAGTCAGCCTCTTTAAAGGCAGCTGCTACAGCACAAGCACAATATGCACCAAGAGGAAAAACGTTCTTCCATTCTGGTCATGTAGCATACGGTGGAGATGCGTCACCAGAAACATACATCGGAGTAAATGAGAATGGTCACATCTCCCATTTACTGCAAGGAAGGCAATACTGTTAATGGGATAACGGACAGCGCCATGTACAAAATGCCTGTTGGAAAGTAACGTATTTCRACCCCGACTGAAAGCCAGTGTGGCAGCTTTCCATGGGGAAGCACTAGGAGGTGTAACTTTCTTCCCTGGTTCCCTCAGCAGGCACAGGCACAAAGGAGGGGGAGAGTGTTCCCAGCAGTTCCTATCACCCAGGAATCAGGCACTACTGGGTTTACCACTGTGCAAATAAACAAGTCAGAGTCCTTGGGTGGCTCTTACCACCAATTAAAATTTTTTAATATAATAAAATTCCTGATGAAAGCAGAGCAGGATAGGGTGAACAAAAAGACTATTCTCCCTGCCACACTGTGTCTCAGAAAAATGAATGGACAGCTGCTCCTCAGGCTGGTGAAATTGCTTTCAAAGAGTCCCTCAGAAATGTGAGTGAATACAATATCTGCCTCTGGTGGGCCAGATTCTGTTAAACCAACATGAATCTGAAGTAAAAATCCCATTTCAGCTAAGCAGGTCTTATCTGCCATGCAAGGCATCACAAGATGCAACTTCCTTGAAGCCTTTCCACACTGTCAGGTGGCGTGAAATACAGAGCCAAAACCCTTCAGGCAGTGAGGTAATACCTTCATACTCCTTCCAGCTTTGGGTACTGAGCTAAGCTGTCTGGTGGTATGTCTTCATCGCTGCTTTGCTGGGTTAAATGAGATCAAACTCYTATGCACCTCCCATGAGTCGTGCCGAGAGAACCAAGCGCTCAGGGTCCTGCCCAGCGCTTTTCCCTCTGTTCATGCAGTCAGCTCCAGCCAAGGAGACACCCAGTTCTCCAACGGTTAGGCTCGATGAACTTGATCACACTTCCCAAAGACAGACAGACATCAGTGCCTTTTTCACACACTCCCAGAAGGAGGCGGAGTGAGAGCCTCTCACAAGAAGGACTATTACGGTCCTTAAAGAGTAGGAAGCATGTAGAACTTCTGCCTAACATTTTTTCTACTCTATGAGTATACAATGACTGCTCCAGCCACAAAAACAGCCTCTGCCCTCTTTCAGCCTAGATAGTGATTCTAAGGCCAAAAAAATAATAACTATAAGGCCAAAAAAGATGACCATAAAGCCAAAAGTCACAGGCAAAGCAACTCATGAATATATACAGAGCATTCCATGTGACCATACAGAAAAACTAGCAAAAATGATGAGAAAAAAAAAGAAAATGGTAGCTAAAGTCCATCCAGTCCATCTGCACTTATATTGCCTGCGAGAAAATCAAGAGACGTCTGTCATAATTTAACCCCTTTGTCCACTAGGACAGTGCTCAAATCAGAGAAGGGAAAGAATCACAGAAGGAAAAAAAAAAGAGAGAGAGAGAGAGAATTCATTTGCTCTCAAAACTTGGAGACAGAAGATTTGTGATCACTCAATATGCATACAGAAATGTGTATATCTGTGAAAGACTTCAACTAGGGAAGCAGAAATTGCCACATTGCCACAAAACCTGCCTATGCTTTTGACTTTTAAAAATTTTATAAACCTAAACTGTTTGGGAGGAGGGTGAAAGTTCTGGTTTTTATTTCCTACTTAAGGAAGACACTGTCACTTTATTTGGGTCACCTCTGCATAGCTAACTTWGGTATTTATAAAATCTCTGAGCACTTTCATCATTACCAACCACAATATCCTGCAAAACAGCAGGTGATCATTAATGATTCGTGTAGCCAATAAAAAGAAGCATAGAGAGACAACAAGCCCTGGATTCATTTCTGCTACTTTCTGCCATCACAAAATTAAGCACCTTGTCTAAATTAATCATCTGGGATTCYTCTGCACTCAACAGAAAGAAATACACACTTCCAAAAGGCTATTCACTTTAGCTAATTTATATACCCATTTTAGGATGGTGCCTGTCTTTATACTGTCCTTCTACAGTGAGAGCCTTGGTAACTAGTCAAAACTAAATATCTAACTTTTAGACGAGATGCCTCAACAGAGCCTGCCTAAAGTTAATGGAAATAGGCTTAGCTTAGGGAAGGACACAGAAAATCAGTAACAGGATAGAAAAGTTAATTTCCCAGATCTCAGGCTAGTAAGCAAACTATCAGAATGACCCTTCCCAAGCTGCATTATCCCATGATGCCAGTTTGGCACATCTGTGCCTGGTAACAGAGGACATCTATGAAGAAAAGCATGGCTGAAAGTAACTCACTCACACTGGGTCTGTTTTTAAAATGCAGGCTTTTCACTTGGGCTGAAAGAGCTGAGGTAACCCCAGTAACTGAATGTCTACTTCCCAAAGCACACAGCACTAGTTCTACTCCCTCACACCCCATGGGGCTCCATASAGTCGGAGTGCTACAAGCTGGACAGCTCAGACTTGCAATGCTGCAATAGATACTCTCACTTGGACACCTGAAAAGCAGATGTCTGGCTAGTAGTAGCAGTGATCATCAGTTCAAATTCAAGCCTAGAAGATTGGATTGCAGAACTGCTAATCCATGTGAAATGGTAAATTCACATGTCTTTCTCACTATTTTAATCTGAATTAGCAATGCTAAAATGAGATCGCATCGTAGCAGGCACAGAAAGATGCTCACTGTTAGTGGAGGCCAGGAAACAAGCATCTGATCTGAGCTGTCGAATGACCTGCCTTTCTGGCCAGAAATTGTTCAAGCAGCAATCTGAAGGGTGGATCAGGCAGAGAGTGCAATGGTGATTTCATTAATTGGGGAGATGATGTACAGGCAGAGTTAGCTGAAGCCAATGACAGCACAGCAGTCAGGCTTCACTATTCTCCTTCACCACATCCATGTCTGACTTATTATCATAGGGCAGCTGGTGCAAAAATTGAAGCTATGCTGAAATGACAACCCTGCTAAAGGGGCAGATGGTCCTGTATAGATATCATCAAACTCATTTCTCAATGACTCAAATATGACAGCTTATGTCCCAAGAGGTGAAATTTCAGAGCGTTACTGTACTACATAGCCAGTGGGCCAGGAACATTCCTGAAAATGACTTGTCTTAAAAATATAATGAAGAYGGTTGAAATGCAAGTCTGTCAGTAAAGTTAGAATACATGATAGCAGCTTTTGTGACAGTCATGGATGAAATGTGCCATTTTTGGAAGGCAGCCAAACTGCTTATACATGGAGTACAGCTGCACAGTAGAGCCACTGCAGCTTTTTGGATGGATTATCATTCTTAATGAAGTGACAAAAGGCAGAAAAATAAAATGAAGAAAGTGACAAAGTAGACCATATTTATACAAGAAAATGTGCTGCCGGTTTTAAAACACTGGAAATCAGATTCATAAGACAAAGTTTACTGGACAGTGTTGACTGTAAATTAGATCTCCTGTTATCTTGATAGAAAAATTGGAAATTCAAACTAAATATTGATTTATATTGTCATTTCTCCCTTCTCACAAAGGACAGAGAATGCCTATAAGCGATGTGATACCTTTCACAGTGCTTTTCTCAGTTTTCTTCTTTCCGATTAGTAGATCAAACTTGGTACACTCAATTATTTATATTTTCCAATAAGAAAGGTGGAAATTCTTGAAGCACAGGTTAAGAGGGTAAAACTTCGCAGCTGATCTCTGTCTGAGTCTGGTCTCAAAGGCTTTCAAAAAAACATCTACCAAATCCAGGATACAACTAACCTGGTTCAAAGTGTGTAAACAACATTCAGAGSACACAGGGATTAAAATTCACATATAGATGAACACACACTGAAARCATCGAGTATTCCTTTACTGTTCCAACCAGCAATGCCAAAGTTGGCAGCAGCATTGATTACTGTGCAACACTGACTGTTCCCTTTATCAACAGGGAACAACAGCACAAATACCTAAACCAAAGAAGTTTAGTAAAAGTAATTCCCACTACAAAACTGATCACTAAATTTAAAAAAAWTTACCCATACAGTTAAGTTTAAGGACCTTCAGATCCATTTCTAATCATAAACTGTATAAAACATTACCTCTTTCTGGCTTCTTTGTACACGAAGTAGAAACTCCTGCAGTCCTCCCAAAGGGGTAAGCCAGCYTTTACATAGCCTTTTTAAGGCACCATTTACACTAGCAAAATACAAAAAGCTTAAAGAAAAAAAAAAGTATATGTACATGCACATATGTATGGTCCAGATGCAACACTGCTGCTTACTGCCATGAATAGTTGCTGTAAATACACAGGATTGTTCTTGGCAATACTACAGCTGGAAGCGTTTGCAGGGTTGGGACCATGTGTTAAACCATTTTGTTCAGAAACCGTGAGGCAGTGCTGGGTTACTTTGACCCACGCTATCTTTGTTCTTTCTGTAATGCACAGTTCGYTTTCACAGTATAGCAAATATACTATCAACAACTGTTATTATTTTTGTGTTTTAAAACTGTATTTCCATCTCTATGCCTGGTGAACATTCAAACTGGCAGCTTGGAAGGTTCTTCCATGAAGAATGTTCTGCAGTGTTTTGGTTCCATTCYAAAGTTCAATCTTCATTAAACCTACAGGTGTCTTGTGTGTATTTCTGTTTTCTCCATTGAAAGAAGGATGGAGGGGAGTCAGAAAAGGTACAGAGAAGGGCAACTACAATGACTCAGGGGACTGAGGAGTTGCTTTATAAGGCGAGACTAAAAAGACTCTTCACCTTAGGGAGGAAAACATTGAGGGGGGGATATAATCAAAGTTTACAAAATCATGAAGACAGCAGGAAAGTACCTGTAAAACTGTTTTACTCTAAATTCAGTAACATTAGATCAAGGAGGCATTCATTAAAACTAGCCAGAAATCATTTAAAACTGATAAAAGAATGTACATTTTTACTAAGAGGGTAGTGAACTGGAATTTGTTGCCACAGAGATGGCCTGTAACGTCTGCCACAGGCAGACAGTATCAGAAGGTCCAAAAAGGGATTAGACAAACCCAGGGGCAATGCATCCATAAACAAACATTAAAGGGAACATGCAGGTATGAATCCACTAATATCCCTAACGAAGTAGTTGTAGATGCAGGAGACTACRAGGGAGCAGACTGCAGGTATCAGCCAGCTAGCGGCCTAGCTCACACTCTCCCTATACAGCATGTCCTTCTGCCACTGCTGCAGAAAGATCTGGGCCAGATATGAACACTGATGTGACCCAGTTGGGCATTATTTATCTTTTTATGCCTGACTGCTTAAGTAGCTGCTCATTTAGGGTACTTAATCTGGGACTGATTTCCACACTATTGACCTCACTTGCAGCTGTGGGTGCTTTAAAAGTCTCTGGTAACGGGCATCCAAAAAAGCAGCAGCCAATACCCATGAACCCTACTGAAAAATGAGGCTATAAAGCCTTGTCTCCCTTTACCTTGTCCTAGGGGAAGGAATTCACTAACAGCTGAGCACTCGTTTATATGACCTCGTATTTGTAGTTATTCCACTTTCATGGCATTAAGAATCCTGACACACTCCCTTTGTGTATCCCTCCAACAGACTGACGTCCTTCCCGCTTCCAACCTGCTTTTCCTCTAAGCATCCCAGCTGCCCCTCTTTTTCGCAAAGGCTTGTTTCTATTATTCAGCACGAAGACAGGCTTATAATGGAACAGCCTGATGAAAGTTCAGTGCTGCCCTTGAGCAGTCCACATGACAGCTCGGCTTTGCTGGAACACATGTTCTCCATAGTGTAGCAAACTGCACCAGGATGACACTGGAAATAGTAATTACAAGCATGCCTGCCACGTCTGCAAGTCACACACTCTGAACAGTAAGAGCAGAAATACACTGAGAAGGGACTTCGACAGATGTCAGATGATGTGGAGAAGCACGTCCCTTGCCGACTCCTTCACCATTGTTTCTCTATGTGTAACAATTATCTGACATGCACAGCCTTCGTAAACGCAATATATAAATCTAACATTTTCCATCCTATAAAGGAACTGTTCTATGTTTAATGGCTGTCGAGTGATGACTCTGACATCAGTGACTGGAACAAGAATTAAATGTGGCTCTCTATTTTAATTTTAGCTGTCTTTGACCTGCATCTAATCTTTTAGCATATAAATTATATCATCATGCTGTCCCTTCTCTTTACACAATATTAGGGGCACAGAAATAGATCAGTGGGAGTCTAACTGATTGCAAAAGACACTGAGTCAAGCAACCTTCAACTTAAATTTTACTAAAATCATCTCTGAATGTGACCTCTTGCTTTCTGTCTACATATTAAATAGATTTTAAAACTTCTGTTCCATGTGTAATTTGAACATATGACTGTTCATGTGAAGCCAATTTGTTAGCACTGAAGAACTTCATTGTCAAATCCAGTAAGATCTCAAGCCTCAACAAAAGACAAGACTGACTTCTGAGTCATCTGTGAAAAGTGTGACCTACATAACTTGGAAACTCTGATTCATCCTATTTTGGACCATCTTAAACCTCAGTGGTTTACTGGGCCATACTTGTTTTCATGTGTCTCAGAAGAATTAATAAACAAACATCTTACAGTTTAGGAAGATAGAGATTATTTAATCAGTAGCCTTGGTCTGTAATTTAGGAACATTCTCCAAGTCAATTTGGAGTTCTTGGCTGAAGTTAGGAAGGTTCATTAGGTTAGAAACTTGCCACATAGCTAAAACACTCTGTGACCTTCAAATCCACTTGCAAAGCCAGCATGATTCATACAATGGGACTGATATTTCAAGAAGTTTAGAACTTTCAGTACCCAAACCAACGTCAAATCCCTCTCATTTACTCTCTCCTTGTTCACAGAACTGTACCCTCACTGGTGTCCCAAGCAAAGACAAAAAGAATGAGGCCATTCTCTCCAAGATTAAGTTACAGATACACAGCACTTTTTATATTTAGTCCCTTACATGCTCGAGCTGCTTGGACACCAGGGAAATACAAATGACTTCCATGGAATTACTACTGATTTGCATCGAAGAATCAGAGACGATTGTATCTTTGTATTATCAGTAATAAAATTAGCCCACTATTACAGGAGAATAAGATGAAGAGAGGGAACGTGGCTTGTTTACATTAGAAGCTTTTTTACTTTGTTTTAGGCACATGAATGTCAGAGTTTCCACCATATATCCATGGGAGGTCTGTTTGCAGCAAACATCATCGTTCCTAAGTTAGTTTTAACCTACCTAGTAAATGAGGTAGAGTAGTGAAAAGATTTACCATAGTCTCTCCAATTATTACTGTTGTAGCCTCTCTCTACCACCATTCATTCTTCTGGGCAGGCACCGTCCTTACAGTGTGCCGACACAGCATTCAAAAGCCTAACCAACCTCATGCAGCCACCTCCACCCAGGCTTTGAACTAGCTAGCTGAGGAAGTCACAACAGGCTTCAGCAAGGCTATCAGCAGAGGGACAAATCTACTAGGTGCCTGGGTATATCTACGGTTACCCTGTGCCAAATGAAGTCAATGCTGCTGTGTCTTTATTGATGTTATTGTCTGTACTAAATTAGATTATAGCTAGAACAGATCCATCCACCAGTCATGCAGTACAATCACACCCTATTCAGAGCTGCAGCATTGCGTGCGCTAGGCTTACCTATGGAATCCTGTCTTCACAGGTTTCCTCTAACAGGGGTCCTGGGCACGGTTGTTTCAAAATGTCAGGTTTTAAAAAATTCTGTCAGATGAAAAGTTACAGTCCTGTCTGAAGAAGTGGTGACCCGCTACTGTAATTATCACTGATACTTGAAACATTCTGTGCAATAGTTGGGGGGAAAAAAGTGAAAAAAGATGAGAAAAAAGTGAAAAAAGTTTTCTTTTATCTTTTTTTTTCTCCCACGTGCTCAGTTTCTGCATCTGAGGCCCACTGTATGCATCATCAGCCTATCTCACAGAAGCTTCTGCTGGATTTTCTGGCAGGAGAGGCATCTTAAGAGCAGAAAAGTGTGACAAATAACATGGTGAGCTGTCTGAGGAAGGAGTTGTTTTCTTGTTCTGCGTTTGTGGAGTACATAGAGTTCACGCTGACTTCCCATGTTCTAACACAGTGCAAATATAATAGTTGGAAACCCAAAAGCACCAGCCAAGGGTAATGCTTTTAACTTTTTTTTTTTTCAAATTGACTCCATTCCAGGGCACTCATGCCCTTTAATAACAGAGTGAGACCTTTCTCCTTCCCTTCAGAGCACTGTCAGGGTATAAAATGGCTTGCCATCCACTCATACCATGTGATGATTGTCACCACCCACTCTACCCATCTCACAGCTCCTCAAGCCGCTCATTTCTGCTCCCAGAATRTATCTTCCAGACAGAGTCAAAAGTGATTTACATCTCAGCAGGAAGTCTACATCCTTCCAGACACTACTGGCTTGGTTGCTTTTGTTTAAACAAAACATTTTCCACAAAAGCTGCATGGAGAAAGGGACTCTTTAGCTGTTTTGTTCCGTGGCTTGCTTGTAGAAACCTCTCTTGCTGAAAACATGCAAGGTTCACACTGAGGCACTTTAGTTGAAAATGCAGTCAGAAAGTATCTCCTGACAATTTAGCATGTATTGTTTGAAAGGATATGAGGTGATAGATAATTTAGTTCTAGCTTGTTTTGCATAATCTTCCTAATGCAATGCCCCCCAAAAATATGGTAATGATAAACTATGCCASTGGAATACCTGGAAAGTTTCCTATTTCATTCTCCCAGCATCAGAATATGTGTTTCTGCACTAAGACTTAATTGA
Source organism: Rhea americana (assembly GCF_003343005.1). NCBI lineage: Eukaryota > Metazoa > Chordata > Aves > Rheiformes > Rheidae > Rhea > Rhea americana. The sequence goes on along the minus strand of NW_028185661.1, from coordinate 1,024,898 downwards.
TTTTGTTTAATTTACAACTTCTTCCTGGCCTGTCTTTGTGCCTAGTCAGATCATAAGTTCTCAGAAAAAGAAATATATATATTTTACATACTTCAAATACAGTTGTTTTGGCCTTGAAAAGAACACACAGATGCTATAGAAACATAAATAACAAAATTGTTTAGATCACTGACCCTCTGAATTTGATCTGGTCTGGTCCGCAGCAAATGCCCCTGTGCCTTACAACTAGGAAAAGCAAAAGAATGAATGCTACTCAAGGCTAAAATGCCTTACAAAAGAGACCATAACCGGCAGCTGGCTACATCATATGCTTCTACATCCTCCTAGTCTTTGCACTATAGAAAATGCTTCCAAAGAACAAACAAACATCAAAAGAAACAGGGCCAAATATGACAGTCCGACAAATTCAAGTTCCCTATGTTTATTTAAGAGTGATGTCCTGGAAACAGAGAAAGTATGCACCAGAGAAGAATTCAGCACACTGAAACGTGAAGGATCCGAGTGCAGCATCATCTGCCTTAACACAATGGAAGAAATTAATGCCAACCCCCTCACTCCCACCCCCAGCTCCAATACTCTTCTAGACACAACTAGAACTGTAGACATCGATGTAACCCTCAGATCAGTAAGCCCCTCCAGTCACTTRCTGTGTTACCTGGGTCAGAGGGCTGGTCACTCAAAAGGAAACAGAATAAAAATTTCTTCATTGTGAGAGAGAGCATGGCTCTTCAAGCTGAACATATTGATGCCTAATTTACACTAAAATGAACTCCTTTGTTTAATGACTACAGCAAAGTATTTCCTGCAAGTCTCAAGAAGCTCATTTATGTTTTCTGCTCCCAGAAGTTTTTGTTGTTTATTTTCAAGGCTCTCTACACCTAAAGAAGTGATAAGCTGATTCTTCACACAGTAACATGTACAGAGAATGAAGTACAGAGAGCAATTACTACTAGAGACAGGACAACCTGAAGAGGACATTTTCATTCCAACACCTAGATGACACACAGATACTAGTAAGAGTATCAGGAAGTGAAAAGCAGGAACTGCAGCAAAGACACTGCAGTGTTTTCTTTTTCCCACCTCGTTCCCTGATGGATCTCTGAGAGATCAAAGCACTATGCTTGATAAAAACTCTGTAGTCTTTTTGTTCAAAAGGAATAATAACTTAGTTTACTGTGACAAATTTTTGTTTGGAAAATTATCATTTACCTACCCATGAATTTCCCCATAATGACAGCCAGTGTGCTACTCTCCTCCTTGGCTTAACTACAGGATAACATTTCTTTGTGCCATTCGACAAGTGGCACCTTTCAGTTCTGAAAAGCCAGCATTTCAGAAATTGGTGAATGCACTCCTGCTGTCTGTGAAAAAATCAAAGATCAGAAATGCCCCTATAAATCAAATTATGCTTTACTAAATATGTGTTTGAAAGATCCAAATGAATTACAGTAATGATGCATACTGAAAGCAATTTACAGAACTGTGAATTGTAACTGCAGGATGTATTCATTTTGTGCTGTAGAGACTTTAGTGTCACCTGACAGCTCCTTTTCCCACAAAGGTTTGCCCTTAACTGTGTGTGCTAAAGTGCAAAACTTCAGAAGTGGCCTCTAATGCTGGAGACTTACATTTCTGGAAGAAATATCTAATTAAAAGAGTGTAACTCTCTGGTATAGAAAAGGGCAGTGGTTTTCCCAAATTCTGATTAGATGCTTCTGCTGACATACCTCTGTCAGCCTCGCTATCCCAAACATTAGTGTATGCTGCTGAACTCCTGATAGACTCCCAACTCCATTCCTCTCAGCCACAACTCATTTGGGCCTCTGCCTTCATTTGGGAATTGCTGCCTGGGGGAACTGTAAATAGCAGCGGATGGAAAAATTACTTCCTCTGAGGCCCCAGGTAGTGATAGGGCCCATTTGCACCAGCGCTCACGTGAGCCGCACGTACTTCCCCAGGAGAGCCGCAGATGCAGCCAGCTACGTCAACCGACACAATTGTGGGCTGCAGCCACTCCAGTTCCCTTTCCTCTCTCTTTGAATCATGGCACTTTGAAAGCCCATTAGAGAAGTTGGTTTGAGGTGTGAAACCAGCTAAGCTAGTGAGCGTAGGTACAGTTTTGCATTCCTTTAATGCTTCACAGCATTACCAGAAAGCCTGCTTCAGCACAGATACTTCTGAATTSCACAGCAGTTTGCTGGGCCAGTACCACCACGCTCTCCTCCCACTATTTTCTCGACAGTAAAGACTGAAAGTGTGAAAGAAAATCACCAGAATTCCACTACACAGAAAAAAAAAATAGGAAAAAGGGATCTGACAGAAGAAATAAAAGCAGACTGAGTGGTAGGCTTACAGGTGAATTGAGAGAGTTTTTTTTTTTTTTTTTTTTTAATAGTTTTCTTCTTGAAGCTTCAGACTTCTTCTAGGCATTTTTTTCAAAGGCAGTTATTATTTTAAAATATCAGCCAAAAATCATGTAGTTAATTACTATTTAGAAATCTGTGAAAGCTGGATATCAAGTCAGGTCTCAACATTCTTATCTGTGAAGCATATGACAAACAAATTTGCTCTCTGTTCACCTAATACACCTTTTTCTACTTACAGCTCAAACACCAGTATTTCTATCAAAATGCAGCAGAGCAGAAAGGTATTCTGGGTATCAGTAGGTAAATCAACACACTAATCAGTTCAGTCTGTTGATTCTGGGTCAGGATTGGAAGTTCCTTCTTACCCTCTCCTCCTTTTATAGCTGAAAAATAGCTTTCACAGCCTTCCACGTGACAGTAGACATGGTGGTGGTGGTGTTGGAGGGGGGGCTGTTAGAAAGTCAAATGTGGTACAAGGCAAATGTCCCCAGGTTATGGCACTGCTCACAGCATTGTGGAGTTCTGCCATCTCTGTATTATCAGCTCCTTTAGCCATCTAGCAAAGTACAGGCCTAAACAGTGGTTTTCTCTCTGTATTTCTACATCCAAAGCTTGGAAGAGAACCATCCTTACATTTTAAAGTGATGTCCACATAGTGGTTACTGTTTGGCCTCTAAGATTGGTTTGAACTATAAAAACAGCTAGCTCTTTTGAGAGCTAGCACAACTCCAAAATGGTTAGTAAGGATGGAGCAGTTAAGGTAAGGGAATGTGCACTTATAATGGATGGAAGGATAGTTGTTAGGAAAAGTCATTATTGAGATGACCCCCTTATTAGTTCTTTTGACCTAATGAATGCTACTGACTTCTGTACAAGGTCCAAAGACTTGATCATATCTTACTAATTCTATCTTGAATACCCCTTGCTGCTACACCATGCCTATTTCTAATGAATGGGAAATTGTAATGTTAAAATCAACACTTTCAGGAGTAGCCACCGATTTTGGATGATTCTGAATTTTGAGGGGCCACCATGGAGCTCTGCAGTGCTGTTTTTCTGGGTGTTTTGAATGACAAAATGAGTAAGAAGTGTGTGTACTCATTAACATCAAACCCAATGGATTCTTCTTCTAACATACTACTCTCTTTAAAGGAGAACCCTACTGCCAGTGGAGCTCTAGCTTATAAAGAACTCACTTGTGAAGAAGTTACCAGAAATGTCATGAAGCTGCCTAGGGATTGCAACTTCCTCCTTGTAGAAAGTACTCAGAAGCTCCAGTGAAGGGCAGCAGTATGCAAGCCTAAGTATCAAAAGACAGACACAGTCATCTGTGCAAGGCTAGTCTATGTGTAACGGAATTACTGACCCCAAGCTTACACTTTAACCACAAGACTGTATCTTCCTTTTTGTTGATTAATTATAATTAAGTCATCCTATATTATTATCAGTGACATATAAGAGAGCATATTCTCACTGATTCACCAAGGTCTTAAATGACTCAATYGCTTTAGTTTATACATGCAGGGACAATTTCTATGACTATATTTAGTTTTAGAGAGGGTCTGGAAAAGTGATATCACCACTGGAATGAGGAAGTATTTAACCCCTGCTGGAAACACATGATGATGATATAAAGTTGCTATTTGAAGAAATCTATTTATATTGTTRTTTCCTGAACCTACCGTGACTCAGAGAATCTCAGGACATAACGTGGTGTCACTACTGTATTCTGCAGGAATCACTGCCAGAGTTTCACAAAAGCTTGACTAACAGCAACTTACCACTGCACAAAAAAGCAAGGCAGAGTAATACTGAGATTTAGAGGAAGCCTCATCCCCTCTGAGAAAATATGGTTTCTGGGCAAAAAAATAGCATTTGATTTGGTTGGGTTTTTTCTCTTTTGACTAAAAGTCTCCTGATACACAGGTCAAATACCTTCTGTGGAAAGAAACAACGCAAAGCTTGTAGACATAAACAGAAGGTAAAACACCTTTGAAAGAAGGGTTATACCATTTGAAAGGAGGATTCCTATAGTCAATTCTCTATCAGTGACCTGACCAGTTGGACTTAATACCACTAGATTTAAACTCTGTGTTGTTAATGGTGGACCAGTGACAGTATTACATGGGAAACAGCCAACAATYGCAATATAATAAATATGTGAGGACAGATAGTGCAGAGTGGAATTTGATTTTACTAACTACTGCTCGTTGTGATTACTCTGTTTTTACAGATGACTACCTGCTTTCTCAAAACCATTTTCTCTTACTTCTTGACAAGTCAGGAATTTCAATGACAGTCAACTGTTTAGAAGTACTTTCTACAGAGTTTACTAAGGCAGAGGAGATGCAGCTGCAGAGCAAGTTCCCAGGCACAAATCCTGTGGTTTCAGTCTGAGTATTTTTCAGAAAGACTGCAAAGCTTTTCACTTGGACAATAACATGTCTCCAGTAAAAGGAATGGCATTCAGTCACTTCGCTTTCTTTTTGCCCTTACAAAAAATTAAGCTACAACACAACCCTCTGCACTCTGAGAGAAAATAGCTGGAAGCTCTATGACTACGACCAGTTGGTTTGGTGTAGAAGACTGAGAAAGAACAGTCAAAAAGTTTTTAGAAAGAAGGAGAACAATAGGAACCAAAACTGCAGACCTGTGAGTGCCAGTGATCTGCAATGAATTATGCCAAGGCAGTTAGAAACAATAGTAAGATAAACTGGCATTAGCATTCCTAGTTTGGTATTAATATACCTGACAGACCTTAATCATTCTTGCAAAATCAAGGAAAATTCATCCATGAACACAGGATCATCTAAGACACGAGGTTACTGAGGAACTGATAATCCAAATTTGGTAGGCCATGTGGCTCTCTTTCTAAGTATGATTTTTTTTTTTTTTTTTTTGCCTGTCTTTTTCTCTTTATTTCTTTTCAAGACGCTTTCAGGGCATGATACATAATGTATAAAATTACAGTGTGCTTTTTAAAACACAGGAGGATTTATCCCTCTTTCTCTCTTTTTAAATTCAGAATGACTTGGCAAACACAATCATAATGCAGATCTACAACCAGGTCAAAGAACTACTGGTCATTTCTTTTTTAATTAACCCTTGGCAATATTGTGAAGGGAAGCATAACTCAGAGAGCTGGAGTCACATTAGCGTCAGAAACCTCTCCAGGGCATCAAACAAAGCTAAGAAGCTTCCGCGGAAGTCTTCCTGGAACAGTTGCTCACTTTGCATCTTTGCTGTCACTGCATAAACACAGATTCCTCTGTAAAATGGTTGACTTACAAATAAACTCAGTAGACAATTTTGCTTCGTTTGTGGGGGGGGGCAGGGGGCGAACAGAGAGCTGACGTTTAGTAACCCCTGCTGTTTTAAATACAGCCAGCTGAAAAAGCTGCAGATCAAAGCAAAGAGGTACTCAGCAATAATATGCTGGTTTTTAAAATGCCCTAATGTATCCTAGCAAACCGAGGGCTGCATGGGCTGGCTTCTTTTCYTTGTTGGCCTCAATTGCTCTTTCACAGACATCAGGGCAGGAGAGTAAAATAAGTGCAAGCGGCAAGAGGATCAGGCCTGCTCAGCGCGGTGCCTAGGCAGCTCGCCCGGCGGCAGCGCCTGCTGCTCAGCGCGGGGGAGCAGCGGCGGCGGCCGCGCGGCTCCCCCCAGCACGGCCGCCTCGGCGCGGCACCTGCGGCGCTGCAGACTGCGGAGCAGAGCAAAAATTGTGACGAGGGCGCAGAGGCCACTAAAAGAAAAGGAGTTGGGGCAACGGGAGATAAAGGAAGAACACAGGAGGGAAAGAAAGGTGGTACAGAGAACGGGGGCTCTCGTAAAAAATARCTAGCTAAAGTCTATTCTAGCTGAAATAGGTGTGAGAGAGGAGCAGGGAAAAACTGAATTAACAYGGGCAGTGTGCATGCACAACTAATCATTTGAATATCAAATGGTCAGGAGCAAGAAGTGGTGGGTATTAAGGTTCAAAATAAGAATATACACAACCTGAAAGACAGAAAACTGAACAAATGCCAGAGTTTCAGGCAGTATAATTTCTTTGAAACGAGACACATATGGAACACGTTGTCATCAAAGCAAAGAGCATTAGCAGATGTCTAGACATCTTTATGAAAAGAGAGGCACTGGCGGGTATAGTATGACACAGCAAGGAGGTGGGATTGCCTTTTAAAGTGGATTTTTTTCCAGAAGAATAKCTTGTATACCCATGCAGAAGTAGACTGACATTCTACTGGAAATATAATTGGTGTAACATTTRCAAATGACTATTTTAAATTACTCAGAGATCTTTCAGTCAGCACTGCTAATGAAATCTACAATGCTGAGTTTTAGCAAATTATTTGACATATATTCCTGTCAGAAGGAGCCATCAGATCATCTTGCTTCAACCCCAGTACATTGTCCATCTTCAGTTTCACTCATTTACTTCTGGGTGCCCAGTTTTCTAGATGGACATCCATCACTATTGTGTACTAGCAGACCAGGATTTGGACTATGCATCCTTRCCCTTAGTACTCTGTTACAGTAACTGATCCCCATCACTGTTTACACACATGCTTTGATTTCAAATCAAATTTGTCTGGCTTCAACTTCCAGCCTTCCACTGCTAGATTAAGGAGCTGCTTTTGCTTTTACCCAGCATTTCCATCTCCTGAGGATAACTTTACACTGTAATCAAGTCACCAGCTGCAGCCAATTGGCTGGGAGAGGGAAACCGTAACCAGCTCTTCTGCGTGGCTGCACCTCCTGCCGTGAGGAAACATCTACAGTGCAAACTGCACTGTAATTGGTGCAGTTTATTTTAGATACTTTACCAACTATATGCATACATAWGCACATGTCCACAAACCAACATATAAATAATAATCCCTCTCTTGTGTTTTTCATTTAAATGTCGGATAAACTAAGGTTTACCAGGAGCTGACAGATTTATTTGAGTAGGTAACAAAATCATATAAAACAGTTTGGTACAAAATGATTAGTCCTATAAATAATAGAAATGTTGTTTGGTGAGACTTCATCAAAGGCTTCATGTATTTTAATTATAATGCTCTGCCAGAGGCGGGATAGTTAGCTCAGCTATCGGGGCTGYATAAATCAGCCAGTGTCACTATATGATACTAAAGATTATCTGAAATATGAAGAGCACTATTAATAGAAGACAGTAAAACAATTTTAATACTATTTATCTTTTTCTTAAAATCCAGCAGGTCTAAATTTATTTTCAAAATAGTCGGTGATTTAATTGTATTTTTTTGGTGTTTAAGTTGGTGTTTAAGCATTAAATTTGGACATGCAATTCTCCCACACTGGAATATAAGGATGACCTATCTGATCTGGGATAGAAGGTAGGCAATAACATTTCCCTTGTTCACTCCTTTTTGAGTATATCAGGTAAATGTTAACTAACACAGATGTTAGTTAGATGTTACATCTTACAGAACAGATTCTAAGCCTAGATTCAAAATCAAGACATGGATCAACATCTACTGAAGATTTATTCTAATGATTATTTTTTATCATAGCAAAATTGCCCTAATTGTTATAAGTTTTAAAAGGTAAAGTTTACAACAAAAAGCAATGTAGTCTTATATCAAAAACAAATATTGAAATAATAGTTATTTTTTAGTTATAAAAAGTTACTCTGTTTCTACTGTAGCCCTCTTTTGTATGATTAGGGGAACAAATCTTACTAGATAGAGCAAATGGAACAAGTCAAGTGGGCTTTTATTTTAGTCACATATTTGATATTGCATAAGGAAGAAAAAAACAAAATATCCTTTCTCTAAACTTAATTATATATAGCCATGTAAAAAAATGTGGATTAACAAAGGTGGCTGAAGATCTGCTAATGAATGTTGGTGGCAAATGGCATTGTATTGAGCTGGGAGGAAGAAAATAGTAGTATGGAGAGGAATCAATGTTAAGTCCTATAGTAGTTCACATCTTTGTTAATGATCTGGAAAAGGGATTAATGACATGTTAATGAAACTCACAAATGCTTTTCAGCTGAGCCATTTCAGAGATATAAATAAAGTAGAGGGATGGGATAACATGAAATATAAGGTAGAAGGAGAAAAATCAGTTTGAGAAATTACATCTTATCAAAGAGAGAAAATAATAGGTCTGTTTGTATATTTTCAGACATATATAATATAAATAAAAATAAAATGAGAGAAAAATGCAAAGGAGCAATACTGAAAACATCTGAGGGAAAGCAAATTATCTCAGGTTAGAGAGAAAGCAGTACAGAAGGTTGTGGAGTTTTAGACTTAACTGTTTCCTGAAGGATCTTAATCAACCCTCATGCCATAATATGTGGGCATCTCAAAATCTTCAAAACATTCAACTGTATGATTGATATCTCTGTTTAGAAATGTTTTTAAGACAATTATTTGAAGCTAAAATTATTTCCCTCTTACAGCTGGGAAACCAAGGTACAAGAAGACAATACTTAGAGTCAGTAAAGAGCTTTCTGTATTATACTATATTAAAAGTGATACTCACTTAACCTGAAATGAATTAATGCAAGGCATCAGCTTTACTTCCTACCCTGTCTCTTTTCTTGGCTTTACTAATTTAATGCTGGGAACATTTTCACAGGCAATAATAAACCAAGGTCTGGCAATCTCAGTGTAGAAAGCACTTCCTAGATGAGTGTTTTGACTAGTACTAAAAGCTAATCTTTGCCAGAATTGCAGGAGGGAATTCAAATTTATCAGCCAAAAGGAGCAGAGGACTGAGAGAACAAAGAAAGAGTTTGGGCATGAATACAAAGAATCCAATACATGAAATGAATTGGATTTCAGAAACAAACAGTCTTTATTATCATGAAAATTAACATAAAAAGTGATTTTAAATGTTCTTTTAGTTTTTAATTCTTAAAAGTCAGCTATGTTTATAATTGCTTAGCCTCTTTAATCAAGAATCTCTAAGAAAGATCCATCTTTTACAGCTGTAAATACAACAGTGCTGATCTAAGAAGTGTTACCCTTAATATTGGCTTTAAAGTCCTTGAGATCTTGATGAGCTCCTTCTTCACCTCCTAGAAAACCCTTTTTAATTTAACCGCGTTGTCAGTCTGGCTCAAAGACTTCAAAGTCTTTTGATATGTGATGCAAACCTTCACATCTCCAACCAGTCCTTCTTTGTTGGTTAGTACAAGGTCCAGCAGCTGCCTCTCACCATTGGCTTTTTGACACACCACCTGTGTCAAAAAGTTATCATTGATGTTCTGTAGGGGTCTCCTGGACTGTTTCTGCTTAGCTGTGTTTTCCTTCCAGCAGACATCAGGGTGGCTGAAGTCCCCCATGAGAAGCAGGGCCTATGATTGTGAGGCTACTTCTAGCTGTCTGTAGAAGGCCTCATCRACTTCTTCCTGGTCAGGTGGCCTGTCGTAGACACCCACAGCAGTGTCACCCATGTTAGCCTGCCTTTTAATCCTTACCCATAAGCTCTCGACTTGCTCTTCATCCATCCCTAGGAAGAGTTTGATACATTCCAGTTGCTCTCGCACATAAGAGAGCAGCTCCACCACCTTCGCCTTCCTGGTCTGTCTTTCTTAAAAAGCACATAGCCATCCATGACAGCAATCCCATCATGCAAGCTCTCCCACCATGTCTCTGTAACCGCAATGAGATCATGACCCTGCAACTGCGCACAGATCTCCGGTTCCTCCTGTTTCTTCTCCATGCTGCGTGTGTTGGTGTACAGGCATTTCAGAGAGCTAATCGTGCATGCAGGTTTTCCAGGAGGAGTGCAAGGGGATCCACCATAGCCATGTCTCATATGCTCTTCTGTGGCCGTATGCACCTGCTGGAGGCATTCCGTTTTGAGTCATGTTTTGTTGACTATCTGTCTCTATAATCTCCACAGATTAAATACACTACGGTCTGAGATGGCTCCAGAGGGATACAGCCTTTGGTGCTGATATATTCACTTGCTCCAGCACTTAAATCTAGAAGAAAAGTACTGATTCTGCTTTAATTATTGACCAAAATCTAGGAAAAAGGGGAGAACTGCTCTAAGCTTATAGATGTCTCCAGTACAATGCTCCTCCTGTGCAAGAGGAAAGGCACCAGTCTTTACATCATTGTCCTGCATTTCCAAGAAAAAAAACAAAAACAAAAATCCACCACTCTGAAGCCTTGGTCATCTAAATACTAATTTTATGGACAAAATTGATCCTGAAAGGTACTCCTTTCCAATCATTACCGCCAAGAAAAATCAAGAAAAAGTTTAAAGTACAATGCTGAAATATTTTCTCTGTCTCTATTGATTTAGCTAAGGGATTTGAATCTGCCAGTCAATTAGGTCTCTGGAAAATTCTCAACAGATTGAACTGTCCTGGTGCATTCTATAATGTCACTTTTGCAAGACAGATCAAGGTATAGATACGTTTCGGATGACTTCTTGTCACAGCTGTAGTCCAACTTGACTGTATCATTATAGCTGTTCTGTATCTCCTTTCTRCTCTCAGCAAAGATGGTCTTACCCCTCTGAGACTGTGCCAAAAGTGTAYATTCACTGAAAAACTGATGGTTGCTATTTTTTTTAACTTTAACAGATTATGTCCATTCATATCCAATGTCACTATAGCTATCATTCTGAACCTCTTGCACCCTGAAGACTTGCAAAATAATCTCAATCATTTGTTGAGATCATTCAAAATGTTTGTAAATATCCAGAAGGCAAAGGTCATATTCCAGCGAGCCCAATATCAGTCTTAATGCTTTTATCATCATAGCTGATGGAACAACCTTCAAAGTCATTAACATATCTGTCCATCTTTGATAACAGCAGGCCATTACTCAGATCGTTTGCAGCTGATTATGAGAACTCTCTGTCTCCAAAGAGAGCTCAGAACTTTGTTACACAAGAGATGATTTCAGCTCTCAACTGGTGGTTATGCACCATATTGTCGTAATTTCTACTTTCCAATATGAGTCCAAATCTAGGACTCTGAACTGCTTTCATGTCACATAGTTTTATTAATCCTATCAGTTCTCCTCCACCTATGACTGAACTTAAGAGTGCTTATTTAAGGGAGTTGAGGACATTTTGGGCCTGTATAAAATGTTTGTGAGAATGTTGGCTGGGAATTCTTTAAGATGAGGAGAACTGCATCCGCTATTCAAGGTTACTCAGGGTTATTCAATCTTCCTAACTTTAGCCATATAATTTACTTGTCTCTCAAAGTTAAATTCCTGCTCTGAATAATCCTTTGGAGGAGCTTGTCTTTTTACAATAATTATATAGCAAGGTTAAGGTGACTGGCTCCTATCTTAGTCATACTTAAATGTTTAAAGTTGAATGTTGTTAAAGTCCCTCTGTGTGTCTCTCTTTTCCTAAGTGCTCTAACCATCTGGCTGTTATTATGAAAGAACATTTCTTTAACATAATTGTTGTATATACTTACAGAAAGAGGAAGCATCAGGACTGTGGATTCTAAGAAGACTGGGATAGTGTTTCTTGAAGTTCCTAGAGAGGAACAGGATTCCAGAATACCTTATGCTTAGCGTTTTCTCTTGAAAAACATCCTGCCCTCTGGCAGTGCATTGATGGTGGTAAGATGCTTATTCTCTCAGTATCCGGAGAATAGAGGACCAAAGTCCGAGAGTGGAATTTATTAGATGCTTAAATCCTGTAGCAACTACCTTTCAGACAGGTCATGTTTTTGTTATTCACAGCAGTAACTTGTAGAGAYCCCAGAGTTGGTGCTTAACCGTATCAGTACTCTTGCATCTTAGAGATCTGATTCCCATCTTAATTACTGAAACCTTGTGAACACTGAGCCTTTAGACTTACACAGATAAGTGTGAGACTGCAGAGGCTCTAAAACACAGGCGTAATTTGCTCATTCAGTGTGGCCCCAGACCTTCTGGAGCAGAACCAACCTAGCAAATGGCCAACTCAGCGCAGTGCTGTGGCTGTGCTAATTAGCCTTGACAAGAAACATAGTTAATTAGCATGAATACAATATTACTGTGCTTTGCCAGGACCCAAATTCATAATTCTGCGCTCTGCTGTGGGAAGGCACAYGTAGCCCATGAGCAGCACAGAGGCCTCTGCACTGCGCAGCAATGCATAGCCTAAGTCCTCCATAAGGCTTTTGTTGGAGCTACCCTTGAAGTATTTGCTTAAGATCGCAGGGGATATCTCTGGTATTTCAAATAAATGAGCTCAAATCTTCTGAGCCCCAAGCTAGCATTTGAACCACTGTACCATCCTTTCCTCATAAAAAACATTTCAACCAGATCAAAGAGTGAATAGATCTTTGATAAATGACTCTTCCAAACACACACCTAAAACAGTACACTTGGTTCTGGCTCTATGCTGGGTGAGAGATAAAGACTGGAAGGAGTCTGAACAGTTAAAAGGCTAAAATGGAATTAAAAACTAGAGGGAATGATATAAAGGGAAAGTTTAAAAGGGCTAAATAATATTTTTAGCATGCTTAAATGATAATCAACAAGGAATATAACAGGAGATTATGAATATTTACAGGCTGCAAGCACCTTAACAGAATATAAATTGTTTAACATAAGAAGGGCTTTATAGCAATGAAGAATGGGCCTGAACTAAAATAAAAATGACAAGCAAAATTTTGGAAAGCCACACTGTTGAGTGGACAGCATATCAGACTGTGAAATCAGATTTCCCTCCTGAGAGAAACATGAGGAAGTTCTGTCTTTCTCTTAAAGTTTTACTGGATAAATTGCTGAAGTAATTAATACATTGTACTGGTAGAGAGTTGACTAGATCRGTCTTATGCTTTTTGAATGTCTATTCTCTGCAGCAAAAGGAATTTATCCAGATTCTGGAGGTTACTGGCTGAATAACTTGTCACTCTGAGATAGAACATAAAAAATATCAGTTCCTGTGATGTGGTTGGTGAGGAAGTTCCGTTCATTGAACTTTCCCTGTCTCATTAACAGCTTGCTCATTATGTAGGATGGAGTTAACCCTTGTAGGTACCTATAATCCTATAAATAAATCCAACCATATGAAATCCACATCACCTCTAGTAAACTAAATTCAATACTTTCCTCCTCACTGTTTCCACACTTCTGATGCCTTCATGTGACAATGAGGTTACTCTTTCTTTTCTGTCTGCTTGGTTGAAGGAAAATGCACTCCCTTTCCTCATCATGATCTTAGTCACAATGCTTCCTTTCTTCCTCTGTTTCAGTTTTCCTTTATTTACAGGAAGTCTTTCTTCCCCGGAAGAGTGGGAAAAGTTGTATCTGGAGCCTTCTCCACATCAACACCAAATTCCTGAAATGTATAAAGGCCCCTAAACTCTCATCGATACTGGCTTTTAAATGCTTATACTGGGGCTAGCACCTAAACAGCTTTGCAGTTTTTGCTTTGCATTCTAATATTTTTACTAGTGATCCTCAAATTTGTCTGTGTTGAAAAGCCATTCATATAGTACTTAAACAGATTTGTTGCTCTTAAAAATCGTTTATGACATTAGGTTTTAGGATATATGTTAAAGACTTTCAGACAATACAAAAAGAAAAAGAAACATCTCAGAATTTGAGCTTTTTACTATGTCGTCAGACTGGGRTATTCTAAATCTACATGATAGATTTGCTTCTTATTTCAGGGTTATGTGTTAGAGCCAAATATGCCAGCCTAGGCATTAAAAGATCAGATTGATTAAATAGGCAAGTTTCTTCTGTGCTTTTGTTGTTGTTGTTATTGAAATCTTAGGTTATGACAGTGACAAAATTAAAGTTTTGCTTCATTACCACATAAAAGAGGTAATTCATGTGGGAAAATAAGCTTTAGCTTATTACTCATCATTAGTAATAAATGATACACTGCCTTAGTTCAATTTAGGGTATACAGTGGGAAAATAAAGAATGTTCTTGACAAGTTTAACTAACTGTAGAGTGAGGCAAAAGTATCATGATGTAACCCGTCACATAAACTAATCTTAAATATAAATGCTAAAATTCCTTTGTGGGTATGGGATCCATTTTCAGGAATACTAGATAGGTGACTTGATAATCATGGTAATTACATGCTTTACAATTGTTTCCAGAGGCCTTATGCACATCAGGTTGGCACAGCCGTGGGTTCTGCACTAATCAGAATGGTGCATTTTTCTCTTTTATTGCAGTCCTCTTGGTATAGATTTAGTCTGTCACTAGTTCTAACATCTTCAAGGAGATCCTGTGACAAATACCAATTTGTTAACAATACAATTTAAATAATGTATTTTATTTAGTGATTATTAGTATGCTCAAGGCTGCAGAGACAACATAATGATGCAGAGCTTTGGCCACTGCCTTTACCGTTCTGCCTTGGAAGCCCTTCTGTGCTAGAAGATTCTCAATTATTTGTCTTGGCTGCATTTATACTTTGCAGCTGTGCTTTGTGGAGAGCAAATTTCTCTATACAATAAGGAACTGTGATTTTTTTTCTAAATCTCCTCTTTCCCTCTCTCTCATACCACCCACGCACACTTCGAAGAGTGTGGCTAAGAGGAGGGGAAAAAGAAACTTGCAATAACTTACAGCAGATTTCAGTTTAGACTGAAGTGACTGGTGGAAAGGACCTTTGCCAGATGGTAAATAGTTCTGTACACTTTCTCATGTCTTTGAGATTCGTAGGTGGGATGAAGTCTAGGCTATCTGCAAAACTCGCCAGCCCCACCTATGAAAAAGGTCTAGGAAATCTTCTCCCATTTTCTCTGACAACAAACTTGTAGAGAACCAATTCCTATTGTTTCTCATGTGAATACTAGTCTGTAACAATCTTTCTCCAGTATTCTGGTCCAATATCTTCGAACATCTCAAACTGAGCTCATACTATCATCCGTTAATGCTCATTTGTGTGTACCGATCTCTTTGACCTCAGTATAAGAACTAGCCATTTCAGATATGTCTTAAGATATAACTTGCAGGCTTCTCAGTCACTTAGAGATACTGATGTCACGTTTACCACCTTAGAACTATCATGAACATTCACAGTATAGGGTGTATTTTTCTAGAAAATGAAACTTGTGCAGAAATTTTCCATATGCGTATGTCTGTCTGTCTTCATTGTCTTCTCCCCTCCCCCCCAAAAAAAAAACAGTAAAACAAACAAAATAAATCCATTTGAATTGCTGGCTGACTTGAAAAAAATTGACAGAATGCTTCCAAATATTGAGAAAATAGACTGCTGGGTAGAGGAGAAAAACAATCTCTARATTTTCTCCTACAAAGGAAAAGGGTGATCTTGCCTTTTCTTAGGTATGAGAGAATATTTGAGTGGAAGAGCGGTTGTGACTTTGCCCTGGAGCACCTGAGGCAAAAAGTCCCCAGTCAGTTCACTGCTAACCATGCRAAACAAATCAATAGGCTATTCATTTTGGTATACTCAAAATTACTTATTCCTGTTATAGCTTAAGGTTCTTCAGAGAATTATATTGTACTACACAAATGTCATCTACTTTTCTTCTCTTTCAAAAGTCTAACAGTTTCTAAGGGCTTCTACGCTGAGAAAAATTAGCAGCCATGCTACTTAGCCCAGCTACAGCACCACAGTGGTACAGCTATACTGTTTTGGGGCCAGCCTCTTCATGACACTCCTCTGTGCCAAAGAACTATGCATGCCAAGTCATCTGGAACTAGCTCAAATATCTCTACTTTGTGTGGTCATTCAGGGTTTTGTCTATATCAATTACCTGATACCAGTATGTCATCCTTAGAAACCTATACGCTGAGGAAAGTAAATTCTTCTGCATGTGCCTTCACTACGTTGTGGTGGAAGGGGTGAACTGGGTGGCCAGAACAAACCTACCGTCCACTGATCTCGTTCTGACCTGTTCTGCAGTAGAAACAGGGACAAACTCTTCTTTTTCTCTTGGCCTGCYAGTAGATACTTGGAAATGCAATTAAGAGTCTGAAGTAAATTCCTGTCATGCTGGAAGTTTGAATTAGCAAATTGAACATAGTTCATTAATGATATTTGCAGTCCATGTTGTGCTAATTAAAACCAACTTATTTTTCCATTATTATTTGCATACTGTTGTTCTGCAGCTATGCACTTGGAAGGATAATACTGCCTTGAGATGCCAGCTTTTTGCCATGATTCTGTGCTAATGAATGGAACAAGACAGGATATTCCTGAGCTGTACTGGAGCTTCTTGTTCCTCTTTTTCAAATATTTCACAACTAATCAACTATGAAATAATAACTGCTTCACAGCCTCTGTTAAAGAACTGCCTGTTTCTATAGTGACAAACAAAATCTACTTTTTAAAATTCATTCTCATATTAAAAAATAAAGCCCCTGCAGTCTTTTTAGGTTGAAAATTAGTTGGAATTGGGGGAAAATACACTGAGGCACACTTAGAGGGGAAAACAGAAGATCAATAGAAGGCCTAGGACATAGTGGTCAAGAAAGCACCACAAGTCCCTCCCTGATCAGTTTGATTTTCTATTCTATACTAAGGTCAAGATAAAGRCAAGTCAGAAACACCAGAAGGGATGGTCCTACCCCAGTAGGACTTGTAGTACTCACTACTGTTTTAGGTACCTCAAAATTTAAGACACTAACAGTGAAAAGGAGTTCAGAAATGAGAAAAACTTCAGATAAATATATTATCAACAGAACTGAGTTGTGAATGCAGTTTTTAGGTCTCATCTTATTGGTTTTCCAAGTCACAAGAACAATGAAAAATAATCCTTGACCCATCTTAACCCAAAATGTCAAGCCAGACTTTAAACTTCTCCATAGTCTCAGTTAGACATAAGGAAGCAGAAGTATCTTGTTGACTAAAGATATGGGAGAGAAAAGTAAATTATTTGCTGTAAGGAACAAATTTACAAAGCTAGCAACATATTACGTAGAGCAAGACAATTACTAAGTCCGTAAAGATAATGATATAACACCAAAAAAGAGCTTTTAAGAGATCTCCTCTGAGTTTGCTTGCTTGCTTGCAGTGAAGGTGGCCTTGAGTCATCAGCTTCCATGACTCTTAGTTAATTGGGAAATCTGTTCCAGTTCTACTTTCTCTATCATTACCCTGAATCACTGTGGCATTAGGACCGATTTATGCCTTTTTTCCTGCATAAGTAAGTTACTGTCTAAGCAGGTGCATTTAACTACTGGTAAATTCCTGGATCAGAACTGTTTTCTACAGATCCTTGTTGCAGAACAGAATGAAGAGCACGGCCAAAGAGGGGAGAAGGAGGGGAAAAAAAAGGAAAACATGTAAGGTATTCTTTAATTGGGCCAGTCATTGACATCCATAATAGCTCATTGAATCCATTGGTATCCATAATTAATTAAAGCTTCTAGAAGCCAGACCATTTCCTGGTGTTAATTAATGTAATTTTAAGGTTAATTTTGATTTGAATTGACCATTAAGGAATTTCCATATTGATACAGTAGATGGGCATTGAGAGATTGGGAAGTCTCAATGTTTTTCAGATATGTTCTCCTGGCTCTGTGAAGGCCTGGAGCATAGCAATATGCATGGTAGCTCTTCCTAGGCTGAAAATTCCTCTAGGCTGGGAGTATTCGTCAGTGGCCTATTGCAGTGGCTGACACCACCTGAGACAAATATGGTAGAATACACCGTAGAATCCAGGGCATGGTAAAGAAAGGCATGGGTCTATACAGGTGTCTCAGATTGCTGACTGTATCGGTTCCGAATTGTCTAGAATTTCTAAAATATGCACTGTTGATGGGAAAACAGCAAAGTCCTTACAACCCCAAATATTTTTTATGAAATCATTGTTAAAAAAATCACAGAACAGAGTTTTCAAAATGATACAAAGAAGCTGAAGTATCTGTGATGAGTTAGCTGGAGCTATATTACTGAAGCAAACCAGCACTTTCCTGAGAGGRGAGATGGCATTATTTGTTTGGATTGGACAATAATATTGAAACTTTCTGACGTTATAAGACTCCATCTTCCTCCCTAAGGGTGGTTTTCACAATCATCCCTTGMATCAACACTGGGTTTGTGCGGCTCTTCAGTGAGTCAAAGGGGCACACAAGCTGACTGCAGATAAATAAATCCCTTGTTTTTCACCTGAGTCAGAGAGATTATCTGACTTGGCAGCTGTACAAATGCTGGAGCTCAAGAAGGGAGGGGGAACATTATTTGTGGCAGCAGCCCAGTTTTATAACTAGTTAATCCAATGATGAAACCACACCCTTGGAATATGTTTTCTCTTTCCCTSCTCTTCTTGAAAGTGCTCTGGCAGCCCATAGGTCCTTGCCAGTTGTAACCTCGCACCAACGAGAAGCATAAGACTCTCTCTGATTCCTGTTTCCCCTCAGCTGTAACCAAWGGTTCAGACTTAGCCATCTGCAGATCCTGTCTCTCCTGAAAGCATGTGGATGTGCTCATGTGTTTGCAGAGAAAATGTGTGAAACCTCTTTGAACACAAATGTCAGAACTCTTCATTCTGCCCCACCTTACGATTATATCAATTGAGAACTTCACTTGTCTGACACATTAGTATAATTTCCAACCGAAGCACCATCCTTTCCCCTTCTCTAGCATGACTAATTACTTAAGCAGTGTATCCTTGAGGAGGAGTCAGAAAGATGTCTGTGATTAACGCAGGCTGAGATCATTTAATGAAGGATATATTTTCATCTCTTTGATCAAAGCAAATGGTATAATGAGAGGATCAGATTATAGTCCTTTTTTCTTGCTAAAAAAGAGAATACAGAAGAATGACATTGCTGACATCCAAATTCTCTAAGGGAAACATGGTGTGGTGGGGCATAGAGATGTTTATAACTGGATGTAAAGAGAAGTAAGAACAAAGCATCTTATTTAATATAAGGCGTGAGGTGCAATCAGGTACGTAAAATACACAGAGATACTTAGGGTGCAGTTATATGAAAYGCAGGACAGGTGTCTTCACCTATGCTCTCAGCTGTCTACTGTTCCTCTTTCATTCTGTGGTCTCTGAAGCTCACTAATGAGTGGAATTATCTTATGAAATATAATGTAAGAATATAATATAATATAATATAATAATATAAAATATAATATAAAATATAATATAAAATATAATATAAAATATAATATAAAATATAATATAAAATAAATATAAAAGTAAATCCTGCTTTTTACTCCCCTTCCAAAATCGTGTGGTTGCTGAAGTAAGGAGTTTAATTGTCTAAGAAAAAAAATGGGCTGGAAAGGAAGATGAAAAGAGATACGGAGCTTGACCTCTCTTTTTGGTAGTGATTGATTTAGTTATCGTGTGTAACTTCACCCTTAGGAAACATTTATAGAACATGTTTCTGTCTGCGGCAAAACTACTTTAAAAAATCATTCTCCCCTACTGGAGACAACTCTATAAAATTACATTTCCTCTTATGTGACTGAAAAAAAAAGTGGGTTGATTTGCTTTCTTGCTTTTTTTTTTTCTTTCTTTTTTCTTTTTTCTTTTTTTTTCCTTTTTTTTTTGAAAGAAAGATGTTTTAAAGTCAAGATTAAGTTCAATGATCTTGACCCATAAACAAATATATCAGCACAGTTTGTCAGGAGTCAAACTGTGGTGTAAGACAGTCTTGGTGCCAGGGAGAGCAGGACAGAGCTTTACTAGTGAATAAATCTATTGTTTAAGTATACAGCTAAGTACTTCTGAGGAACTGAAATGTGATCAAATTGTCCTGAAAGGACCCACCTACCTCATTAGTTACTCCAATATCTATTGGTGTGCTAAATTTCTGCCAAAAAACTCCTTCCTTTTTTTGCAGTATTCCTTTGTATATTCCTTCCCTTTGGCAAAAAGGAATACTTTGAAGAGATTTTTGTGGCTGCCACTCCTTTACACATAGACTTAACCTGTAGTACCATAGCATCCGAGTATTTTTGAGGCTCCCAACCCACAAACAACAGTTGAGGAAGGACTCCTGATATTATTTGGCCTATAAACAAAGAGAAGTTATGCRCTTTTTGTATCTTTTATGCTGGTCTTCTTTTGTCTTTTAGACTGATCTTCACCTTAATTAATTCTTAAAAATATAACATTCAGTTTTAATTATTGCTATGATAATATAAGCAACTCTATAGCTCTCAATCTGTTCATTTTAGGAACTGATCCTACTGTCCTTCCACTTATCCTTCCTCTGGAACCATTTGGAAAAGATTGCCTGTAAGACTCGTTTGTCATGCTCATGAGGGGAGTTTGATCCAAGCATTTCCTTGTTATGTTTGATATCCTGGAAAAGCATCTTCCTGAGTGCAAAGAGCTGCCCCTTTGACTGTAGCTGTCTCATCAGTTCTCATGTGCTGATTGCAAGGTCTACAAGCACTGTGAAAAGTGGTCATGGTTTGCATTTATGTTTTCAACTGGTATAAACCAAAAATACAAGTCTGAAAGGAACAGATTTCTGCTGTCGCGTGTATTTCCATGACTGTTTTCTGAGCCTCTCAGTAGGTAATAGAGCAATAAATGAGCTGTAAAAATGTTTATTATGCATTTTGAGCAAAAATGATTATAGCAGTCTGAAAATTACAGGATAAGAGTTGTTGGATAGTCTATCTCTGATATATTAACAGCTAGTTTTTCCAAAAGGTTTACCACCTATCAACTCCTATTTAAGCACCTGAATAGTAGCTAAATTTATCAAAGTGCTCGGCTTCCATGGCGCCTAAATGAAGTGTGAAGGTTTCAGAAGTACTCTCTTTGCCAATTACAGGAGACTAAGCACTCAGAATTGGTGAACACTTTATTAAGGTCCTTGCATGGGAACTGAGTTGTTTTGAAAACTGTGATCAAAGYGTGAGAGTTGATATAATTTTAGTACCATTTTCAAAAATTATTTTCCAGCTATACTCTTGSATCCAGATATAGCTCCTTAATGTGCTTGTAACAGTACCTCTGAGACTAGTAGTCTTCAGCCAAAATAACAATGTAGAATTGTCAATAAATCATCAGTTTTCTAGAAATATCTTCAATCCTCAAACTTAACAGCAGCTCCAGTAGGTTTCTCCTAATGCTTTAATGTCTAACACAGAAAATTTCACCGTGGGTGCTACTGTAAAACATTTAAAATGAAGTGCTACAAAGAATTGTCTGTGGTAGTAAATGTGTAATGAAGGTGGATTCCAAACTTACATATGTAGTGACRGGACAGAGATGAAAACATAGGCAATACGTGTGTTACAATATTGAGTCAGGAGGATACCTGGAAATATAGCATTTCCCATTTCAATTGCTTGGTTTCTACAGACAGTGCAAACCAGCATGTAAGTTTTGCTATAGCCAACAAGACTCAGAATTGCATGTACATGTACAACACAGTCTGGAGCCCAACGAGTCATCACCTTTTCCTGTGTGGCTACGGATGAAGGCATTCAAGTCACTGGCAGGGATATGACTTCTTGAACTTTCATGTCTGGCAGGATCTATTCATGTCCTTAGTAGACATAAGATAATTTGTTTCATCGGGCTATCTGACTTGTCAAAGAGGTGCTAATGTTGTATGTACAGGTGCCATACGAAATGAGTGACTTTACTTTTATTACCTGTTTTCATGGGACATTTTGGAGTTCATGTGACTTGTACATCCCAAGAATATGAAACAATTTGAACTAAAGAATTGAACATGTTACACAAGTAAAATTTCTACTCTGTTACAGATTAGTTTTCACCATTAAGGTTTGTAGTACTAGTTTGAGCATTATGAGATTTTCAAGCATAGCTTTTATAAGTTAGTCTAGACTAAATCTAAATAGTAAAGATACTATAAGAAAGCATATCACATTGCACCAGTTTTCAGACAGCACTTAGCAGAATTTAAAAATAACTCATATTAACTTCTAGTTAAAATATTCAGTAATAGATGTTTCCTTTTCTTTATTTTTTTTTCTTCTTTATGTTGCATGATCATGAAAGAAACAGACTGCTTCCACCTTTGTGACTGCTGGTTTGTGAAAGTATTTCCCATGTGTTTGAGGTATCCTTGCTTAGAAGAGAACTTCCATTGTATTAACCCCYGCCACATCTACGTATCTGCTGAAGCTGAGAAATTTTTTGTATTGATGACTGAGAAACGAAGATAAGATGCATGACATGCAAAAAGAGCTATGCTTTATGGAGAAAAACCGCAAATGATATGTGTGTGTACATGCGTACTTTAGTTAGGATACATATGGAGCCTACAGATGTCACATAGAGTGCCATAAGCAAAATATTACTATACTATTTCTTAAATAATGCTAATATTGGTATTAAAACTGATAAAATAGACAAGTCTCTAGTATGTTAGAAGAGTTGGCATCACAATCAGATTTTACAGAAGCAAGGAACAAAGGGTAACAGATACCCTGAAGACTCCAGCCCACTGAAGCCTATGATAGAGAGGAAATTGCATTGAAGTTAGCCCAAGGAAAAAGTCAATCAAAGGGCATGTCTGCATGGAAGATTGTAGACAGACAGAATCTCATTTTATGTCTGAGCCAGTAGGGCCCTGGCAGTGTGACACCCATCCAAAAATCATTTGGACATTTTACTGCAGCAACACACACAAGCAAATATCTCTGAATCTTCTCAGGGTATATTATTTCAGGATCAGCACTACTCTGGTGCTGTGATGGCCCTAGCCACATTAAGTCTTTTTCAACTACCTGCAATCTAATATGCAGAAGTAGCTAAAAACTCGCTGGGTATATATTTAGTAGGGTCAGAGTGAGAACAGACAGGTCTAAACCTGAGGTCCTGACTCTGAGCCTCAGTTTTGTTACATTTGACTAATGGTCACGCAAGGAAAGAAATGAATAGCAGGAAGACGATTAGGTTGTGATATGTGCAGTCTGTGATCACATACTGCTAGTATTTGAGACGCAGTTGTCAAATCTGCAGGCAAGAGTCCTGATTCTGAATGGAAATAACTTCTTAAATGAATAACAATTAAGCATATGATTTTTTTCCCCCACTGGACTTAAGAAAAATTAATGATTTTATCAACTCTCAAAATAATAAAAACAGAGCTGTCCTCAACCTTAGCACCAAGGCAGCAAGCTCTGGCTGACCAAAGAGAGAGTGAGCTGAAGACTTTTCTTCTGGTGTTTCTGAGGAAATGACTTTTTTTTTTTTTTTTTTTTTTTTCCCCCTACTACTAGGCTGTAGGGTCTCTTTAAGTGCTTATCTATGGTTACACTTTTTATAGCTTTACATGGGAGCTTTTCTGCTATGTTTTAATATTTCATGCCTGGTGCTAGAAGCTTGTGGCATAATGAAAAAATGCAAATAATTTATTTGAACAAATTCATTGAATTAATTATTCAAAATGAATAATTGACAGTCTCTGCCAATAGTATTCACATTTTTCCCTTTCTTCTGCCCTTGGTTACATTAGATAGTCAAGTGAATGGTTAATAGGTACACAGCAGATACTGGAGCTTCTAGGATCCTGGTTTGGATGTGTACATTTTAGAAGTATTCACACAAGCTTAGTGAGGAGGGGAAATGAGACTGAAAAATGCAGCGTGTGTGTGGAAAGGTGGGGATGTGAATTTGGTAGGAAGAAGAAAAGAGGAGAATAGGCTTGCTGAACTCCTCCCTTAAAGTCAATATTCACTATAGCTTTATCAAATTTACCTATGTAAAACCTAGACTATATGCAAATCTGCGTCAGTGCCTTTCATATGAATCATCCAGCTAGATAATAAAAGAAAGCTATTAATCATTTAATCCTAATTTTCAGCCTCCAGTGACTGTAAATGTAACTATCTTCAGCAGGAATCCTCAACTAAATATAGATGTTGAGAAGCCAAACATTGCTTAGGAGGTTGCTTTCAGCAAGTGATCTGTCATTGCCTAATGTATTCCTTTATAAGAAAAATTCGCTACCAGATGTGTCTGTAAGCATGGCAGGCTCTCCCTCCTGGTGACTGTACAGACGTCTGCTCTAAGGTAGGTAGCTCCAGTTCTCTTTCCCCCCTCCCTTATACTGCTTACAGTACAAGAATCCTGTACTCACTGTAATCCATTGTACAATTTATTCCTTTAAATAGTCTGAGAGATTTCATCTTAATCTCAGAGACTATGACAGCAGAAAATGTGTTTATGTATAGTGATTTAGACTGTATAGGTCTTGAAATTTACCCCTGTGGAGTTATAATACCTGTATTTCAATTGATAGCACGAGGGAAGAACTTTAACAATAATTCCCTGCTTGAGACAAAGCTCAGTCTCCCTYTTGAAGTAAGACTGACGCATTAAACAGGCCACGCCATAGACTTGCCCAGTTTCCCTCATCTTAATTTTGTAGCTATACACCCTAGCTATGTAAAAGCTTTTACTCCTCTAAGTTGAAGGAGTCAGCAAATAGAGCAGGCTGCAGCTTTGCCTGRGACTCTCCTATGTAGCACCAAAAGTAACCGCTGGCTGGATTATATTGCACCAGCCGGTCCCAAAGAAAACAGCATTAACCACAAAAGGAAACTCTAAAATTCTTCTTTCCTTGTAATAGTCAAAGTGCCCCTCATGGCCACACTAGGAGTCAATAGTCTTTTCCTGTCTGAAGTAATAGATTCTAAAAACAGGGTTATCATTTTTTTTGGCTTTTGGATTGAAAAAAGCTCATAACTTTTAAGGTTCTCCCCATTAGACATATGAGACACCCAGTCCAATTCTAACAAACGTTGTGCTAACAATCACACGTGTTTTTTCATCTATATTTTCAACTTTTAAAATGAACTGTCAACAGAAAGTATGTAATTTCACCACAAGTGGAAAAGCTAGACTGGTTTTACCTGTTCTGACAAAGAAGTAGCTTTAGCCAGTCATGGATTTACTTGGGAGGGAGCAGAGCAGTGTCGAAGGAAAGAGGGAGAGAGAAAAAGAAGCACAAGTGGCTGCTGCATGTGTTTCTACATCAACGTCATGTCACTCTGCTCTCTGCCTCTCTGTCACATCACAGCATCATCTGGCCTTGTCTCAGCATTTATACTGTAGTCTTTCAACCCATTCACGACTAGGAAATCTGAGGATAAGGGAAGGTTTTAATGATTCCCCTTCCTGACAATGGGGATATATRTGCCTTAACTTCACCACAAAGAAGGAACCGAACTTCTTTCTCCTGTTTCCTTAAACTGTGAAACATKTGTGTAAAAGAGATTACTTTTCCTTCCCTTGAGTTTTTAGTAAAAGTGGAGGCTATCAAGGTATTTGGATTCTGTCCCTATAGGAATTCATTAAGTATGTTCTAAGGGCAGGCTYCTCAGCATAAATAAGCACAGTAAACTTGGACCCCAGCAGTGGACCCCAGCGATGCTTAAATGTGAAATATATACAGAGCTGTTCAGATCTGATAAAAGTGAATTAGTTCTGGACATATGTAGAGGAAGAAGGAGGTTAGTTTCTTAGGGAATTTACTGATGAAAGCTAGGATATTTATGGACTTTTGGTATCTAGAGGTTTTGAGAGAGAATTTGAGGATAGCACTGTTAAACTTAAATGCCTAAATTATGTGAACCTGTCCCTTGGCTCCTTCAAGGAAATTCCTTTAAGTCCTTTTCAATCTGACCCAGAAAACAGATTTTTATATACGTTGGCATATGACTGTTAAAGATTGTTTTTTTTCAATTCAGTTGTGCAAGCACAATTTGATGAACAATATATTTGCCAGATTTTGCCCATATTTGTCAAATAAATTATTCAACAAATCATTTCTGCTTTATTTGATCAGCTATAACAGCCTTTCTGACTCTTCTGCAATCAGGATACCTTTTAAATAAATAAGTGTGCTTGCCTCCAGAGACTTCAGGAGTCGAACAGCTGGTTTCCATCACCATGGTAAAAGCCTTGAGGGTGATTCTGGATGAAAACCATTATTCTTCCTTCCTAAGGACTGTGCTTAGGGAGAACCTGAAAAACGTTTTATAATTTAGGTACACAAAATGAGTTTCAAAATGGCCTTTGTGGGAAATGTGGCAAAACCCTGAACCACAGTTTGATATGATGCAGGCAGGTATCACCAAGGCTTTGTATTCCTTAAGAGTGATGAGTTGTGTGGTGGCAGGTGGACCTGTAAAGCCAGCATGAGAAGCCAAGTGTGCAAGACAGTCAGCTCAATACAGGTAACACCAGTTACTGAAGGGARGAAATAAACTGTTTAAAGCACTCAGGATTTATTTTTTCACATGAAACACAACTGTTTGCTGAAGAACCAGGAACAGTTTTTTTTAATGAAGTATCTTCAGTCATAGCAATCTGTTTCAATATTCTTTTACTGGAGAAATAATAAAAATAYGCATCTGTGATTCCTAGACATTGATACTCAAAATTGTTTAAACTCAGTATGGCTTCTACAGACTGCTATTGTTGCTTACAAATGCTCACCTGCATAAAGAAGTAAATTTTCCACCACAGCAATCTCTGGGAAACAGCTGGCTGCAAATGAGAATATCATCATTATCTTCAAGTCCTGAAGGAGACTTTGTTGAAAGAATAAAGGTTTACAATTGTTTCACCTAAATTGCAATTAAAATTGCCTAAATTGCCATTTTCTTAATAGGAAATTTGGATTAACAGAGGAAAATCTGTTGCAGGATTCATACTCAATACTTCACAGTTATCATAACCCTTGGGGCTGTATTTTACATTAAAGGTAAATTTATACATAATTTATTGTGCATTCATTAATTATTAACAAAAGTTTCAAGTGTGTTACAGGTGTATATGGTATGTGTCATAGATGATTATGAATACATCAATAAAATCTGTTATATTCACTAGCTGTCTATGGCGATAAATTATAAAATTATCACTCAAATTCTACTTAAAATAGCAGAAAAATATATCTTTAAAATAGTCATTTATTAAAACTCTTTCAGTGAATATTAGTTGTTTATCACCTCTTTAGAAATTTATCTTTAAAATAAAGTTAGTACATAGGTACTAGTACATAGGTACACAGTACATCAGCTGGACAAATGTCAGGTGAAAATGTATAGTATAACTATGTACTTTACTGCTTCTTGCACAGAAAAGTGGATTTATTTGAGGGTTAGGGTACATTTCAAAAGATAGTGATAACATTATATGTGCTTCATTTTGCCATAAAATTTGTTGTATGAGATAAAACACTGCTAGGTAAAAGAGCTGAGAGTGGCTATTTTCTCTTTCAGTGCTTCTTTAGGCTCTGCTAGACTAATTGCAAAACTTATTCCAGGCACTGTGAACTCAAAGAATGAAAATGTGCCTATTAGCTGAAATAGTGAGAGTTGTAATCTGACTGCATCTTCTTTGATAAAGCAAAGATAACTGGATTGAAGACAAAAATAATATGTATTTTCCTAGGCTGAAGACTGAAGAGGAGACAACCTTCTGAAGGATTCAGGTTCTAGGTAAGTCTTTGTCCAAAAAATATGCTTTGGTAATAGGTTTCGGGGCATATGTGCTTGAATGAGCATAGAACCGTGTGATAAGATTTCGTTCTTCAACTCAKATGTAGGAGTATGCTATTGAGGACATGAAGTTGGGTGCATCATGAAAAATTGGATGACCTTTGGGACTAGAAAAAAAACAGAACTGAGGTAACATTTAACAATATTATCAGGGTCATAAATTTATGGACTATCAGTAATATCTTTTATGATAATTTTGGGTCCTAACAGCTGGAAATGATAGAAAAGAGAGTGGCTCAGTTATGACAGAAGATCATAGAATGACTCAGTTAGAGAGAAGGCATYATAGGCTGATGTGATCTTTAAGCTGCAGGAGATGAGATATTTCCTTGTGATGTGAAGATAGCTTCAGTACCAGAAGAAGGTTTATCAGTCAAAAAGAGATGAAGAACATCCCTGACTGACTTGAATTGCACAGTACTTTTTTAGTACTTTTGAGAGATGCTGATTTATTGAAACTTTCAGCAGGAGTCATAATCCTGGATACAGAAGTCTACAGTGYCTACACCTTAAGCTGTGCAAGTTACCTTGAGCCATGTTTATAGTCACTAGAGGGAAATTTTGCATACAGGTTATTTGCCTCACTCTAGATTTGTGTTTAGAATGAGTGAGTTGAACTTCACAGCGGAACAGAGACAGCTTAAGAGCTCACTCTGAATTCAGTAACTTGCCTAGAACATGACTCTCCAAACTCTAACGCCCTTTTCACATGACCGAAGCTCTGGCTCAGCTGTGTCCTGAATTGGTGTCCTAAACATGCCACTAATGCTTCTTTTGGAGAGTYGTCCCCCATTTCCTGAACCAAGACTGCTGGTGGAGCAGGCACAGGCTAGAGGAGCTGCTCTTACTGAGGTCTGCCTGGCTTGCAAGGGTCCCATAGGCTGGTCTGCACCATTCAGTGGAGCACACCGTGAATCCCCAGCCACATTTTAAACACCTTTATATAGCATCTGTCTGACAACCCCCTTCTTGCTGTTTGTGTACAATGAACGTTAGCTTAAAATGGAGTTGAGATCYTTTAAACAATTAAACATCCAAGGATTCTTTGTCATATGTCTCATTCCTGACCTTCTAATTTCATTAAACCTCAGAAGTAAAATTTCTCCTGAAGTTAGTATGAATTTTAATTGTCAAAGGAATATTAGTTCTGACTTTAAGTAGGAATTTCTTAGTGACTTCAATTTGCTTACTGTRTGACAGTGCCTTCAATAATCTCTTTTCTTCTGTTATTTGTTACAGGATAGCATTGTATAAATGTGCAAAAAAAATTAAGAATAAGCAGAATAACAATCTCCAATTATTATTCATTCTGAACCTAACTGAAAAAGCACCTCAATGAAATATGACTTCTTTTAAGAACTTATCACAAAAAGTTGTCCTATAAAGAGGATTTTGTGTGTGTTRAATTCAGTACTTCCACTTCCCATAATGGAATTTGGTGTTTATCTACAGTACCTAAAGCTTCATATCTAACATACATGTAGCTTCCACGTGGTGGAGAGAAAAGGGGGAAAGCATCTACGGAAAGAGAGAAAAGTCAATATTTTGTTTTCAACTTAGTGCAAGTGACGCAGAATTTAACGCAGACATTAAAGCAATGGAGAAAAATGTGAGTGTCATGTTCACTGTGATTTTTAGATAAAGTAATGCTAAAACATTTCTCCAAGGTATAGATTAAATGCTCATTACGTAAATGTACTTCCTCATCAATCTGTTCTTTGTTCACTTAGATAAAGTGGCACACCGTTTCCATGTCAAACAACTGCTGATTATAAATAAATAATTCAACACTGAGATATGCTGTCCACAGAGCAAGAAAAAGAGAAACAAATTGGAAAAGAATGTCAATAAATTGACAATATTAAATTTCAATCAACTTACTGTGATTGGATAATTAAAGCTTGCAGTTTACTGTGAGAGAGCAGAAAGGGAAGAGAAGTGCCAAAATTCCAAAGTTTGCTAACATTTGATTTGTTACAATCACACAGGAAACCTCTAAAGTAATTCCTCAGAAACACAGAAAGGGATATGTTAGCTCTACCATATCATCATTGTTATTATTAGTTTTAATAATGAAACAATGCAGTCAGCTAGCTTGTTTATTTATAAAGCATTACATTGAAATAGAGATAATACTTATGTTTGTTGCATTAGTTCCATCATGACTGGAATCATATCTCAAAAGTCAGTATCAGCTGCTTTTGAAGAAGAGAAAAGAATCCTTGTAATAGGCACTTTTAGAAAATTCTGATTAAATGTCCAGTTTTTATCCAGTCTTTGCTCCAATAATGGTCAAATTAAGTCATAGGAAAAAGTGCATCTATATGTCATTCCATTCTATTTTTTTGGGAACTTTTTCATTATTCACACACATTTCTACATCTTACTGTCTCTAATATTCAGATGCTGGAAGTTTCTTCACATTGCTACAAGCTCTTTTTCTTAAACTGAAATTATGTGTAATTTTTTTAAAATGGATAAGATTGTTTTCAGTTTTATGCTACTAGATCTTCCATGGAAGCTGTTGCAAACAACAAGTCACTTTGTTCTTTGTCTTGCTGTTTCTCATAGAAGAAGTATTTCCCGGAAACCAGATACTGCTGGTATGTTAAGCTGGATGTTTTAGCTGAGATTTCTGGGAAAAAAACAAAGGAAAATCTCTGTGTTATTTGTGTTTCTTTATTCAAGACTGTTTGATCAGATTCACTGGATAAATTTGAGAGTGCTTGTCTGTGGCTACAGAGTAAATCAGAAGATGAAATATATTTTTCCAACTTTATTATGTTTACATATTACAGAAAATAACACTGATAGATGATAAATTAAACAATATCACTTAAAAAACAACAACAACAAAATCATGACAACCACCAAGAACACACAGCACTAGTGGTAATGGAACAAGCCATTTTTAGTTACCAAACTTGAAAGCTAGCCTTTAGCTGATATTTACAATAAGAATATATATTTGAACATATATTTTGTATGTTTTTTGTATTATTCTGTTAGTGTCATTATTAATATAATTGGATATGGAAACAGAGATTTAGTTTCATAGCACTAGACATTCTATATTTCACTTAAGCTTTTATTAGGCAACTGCTAATTAAACGAGGTTTTCAACTATAACTGCACATGTTTCAGTTTATTATACAATTAGGGATGCAATATGAATATTTTATGTTTTCATTACCTTTTCTGTATAGAAAAAGGATTGCACAAATAATGAAATCAGCMATCCAGATTCCCAATAACACAAAAGGGGTAAAAAAATCGGCAGACATACATTGATACATATGTATATCTGTAATGTGAAAATGTAAGTAAATTGAAGATATATTGAAGAAAATATTGGGAACTAAGAAAAAAGAAAATCTTTCTTCAATGCCAGTGCTTCCATATGAGGAAGAAAAACAAGCATAAAGAAGGAGAGAAATCAGCAGGGAAATGAGCAAAGCCAGGTCATGTACATCTGAGTTAGGGAGATGGAAAACGGGGAATGCACTATTTGCATTCTTTTTTTTGTCAGCCCATACAATCTCTTTCYGTAGGTTCTTTGCAGCAGTCAGGATCTCAGATGAGGCAGATTTGAAGACACTAGCAGTTAAGAGGGTAGAAAGTTATGGTCCTTGGCTCTGCTGGTGTCTTGAGTCAAATTCCCTGGTAGCTCAAGGAGGAAGTAGTAGGATGCTGTCAAAATAACACAGGGAGTACTAGAAAGCAAATGCCAGGGTGAAATAAAATTTACACGGCATATGGCTCTTTGCCACTGGCAAAAGTTAGCAGTGCAACAAAATCCAACAGGTGTGGAAGAAAACTTAATGTTTAGGGTAAACTGTGAAACAAGCTAGAAAGAACCTCYGGTCAGCATTAATTTTATTTCCAGAACAAGATCATAAAGGAAAGGTAAAGGAAAATACTGATAAATTTTCAGGCTTCAAACCATAACTGTAGTCTAAAATTACTATAGGTCTAGAATTAACAGGCCCAAGATGCAGTGAGACATGCTATAGGAATCACTTATAGGCATATTTTGATCGGAGGGCTAAATCAGCCTAATAGTTTGCCTAAATGTCTCCTCCCTTTTCTCACTTTTTCCTGTGCCCACCTCCTCTACCTGTCTTCCCTTCTACTGCCTCTGCTTGAAGTCACATAGTCCTCTCCATCCTTCATGCAAGATCTGACTCCCATGTGATTGTACRTGAGCCAATTCAGATCCCTAAGCTGTTATTCAGCTATGGTTGAATTAGTTTACAGTGTGATCAGATGAGCTTAGCATAAGCTGCAGGAGCCTGCAGAGGGGGAAGAATCGGAGGAAGGTCTCTATCATTAGTGATGAGCTATTTATTTGATTACAGCTACCTCATGCCTTAACCTTAGAGATACTGCTGTTATGAAATTGTCATTCTGAAGCTTTGCCCGGGTTCTTGCTCTGTTATTAATGACTGCACGTACTAGTCAACAGAGTTTCAATGTTCTCTCAACCAGTTTCTTAAAACAAGTTTCAAAGCTTGCCTAAAGAATGTACAAATTGCTTTCTCACAGTGACCCCGAGGCTATCCTAAAAGCCAGATTGGTAGGATGTGCAGACCAGTAAACATGCTGTGGATCACACCCTAGGAGATTGCTGGCAGGTAGTCTGCAGGCTGTCTGAGAGCAGCATGTGGGTGAAAGATGCAGCACTCTGCATTTATGCAGTTAGAGTAGTACAAATCCATCCAAAGTGAGTTTGGGGCAAATTGGCCTTTCCTTTCATAGTCATCTGTTACGAGGACAAAAAGCTAGAAAAAATTATAGTTGTCTGGAATAAGTAGAAAGAACCTCCTCATCCTCCAAAGTTCTTCTGTGATTACTTTGGGATACATATTCCCACAATACCTGTTGGGATATACATTTGCTTGTTGATTTTGGACTCTGTAATTGTACTTTTTCAGATGATGTTTTCTTTGTCACTTTTTGTCAGTGGTATACCCTGCTGTAGAGGTAATAGAAGAAGTTAGCTTTGACAAAAGTACCCAARTATAGCATGAAAATATCCCTTTGTCTTGAAAGACATGTTGTCTTTGTAACTTCGATTGCGTGAAAAAGCATGAATATTTTCCTGCGTATATGTGTGTGTGGAGAAGGTATGAAGCAGGGAGGGACAAAGGGAATATCATTTTCTGAAGGAGAGGCAAATAATAGAAACTTTTATCTCCATGACTTCTCAAGTGCCATACTCATTGCCATTTATGAAAGAATTAAAGTAAATGAGGCAGGAAATGAGAGCCATGAAATGATGGACAGARGAGAGAAGAGGCTGGAAAGGAAATTTTGTTACTAGTTTACATATTTAATGGGCTTGTTTTTGCAGTTCATCTGCCATCTAGAGAGTAACTAAGATATGTTCTTTGGATATTAATTATCCATACAAAATACTTACTGATTGCTCTTTCTTCCTCTCTCCTTTCTTTACAGCTGGAAATTAAGAAAACTTTAAGAGTTAGGACAGAGTATTCCCAAAGCAGTCTTCAGTTGCAACCATTGGGTTAAATAGCTTAGCTGCTTCTAAGATGGAGAATGATACATGCATGACAGAGATTGTCATCCAGTGGTATCTGAGACTGATGGTGCCTGGACTTAATGAACAGAAAGTCCCTTCCACATTCTCCTTACTTTTTCCCTTTTCTTTTATGAGTCCTGCTGATCAAGACCGTTTTTCAGCTGATCAACCCATCCCAGGGAATATCTAGGTGCTCTCTCACCTTATAGTACTTGCTTTAGATCTTCCAGGAGTTAAAAATGATCCAGGCATTGAGCACAAAGGAAGTGTTTAAATATTTCCCAAATGGACGTTCAAAAGAAAGCTGAGGGCCATGCAAATTAGAAAACTGAGAATGCAAGAACACCAAGAGAACTTTTTTTCTGGATTTTAAAGAAGAGGACCATTTTTTAATGCAAATGTTATGTACTCATGTTTGGAGTATTATTGGAGAATATTATTTTATCTAGTTAATCTACTGAGTGCTATTGTAGTTTGTATTAAACGACAAACATCTCTCTTTTTTTTCTTTCTTTAAGAATGCTGAGCTTTAAGATAGAAATAGTATATTCACTTGTTAAATTATCTCCAAATATTTAGTCTTTTTGTCATCTATTTCTAAGTATACAAACGCTACTGAAAAAAGTGTGGTCTGACAGTTATATAAAAAATTATGAGATATTACACAACTACTTGTAACAAGGGAGGATCAATGGAACTCCCTCAAAGGCTAACACATTTCTATGTTACTAAGAGTACCTGATCCCTCACACTCACTTTCCGTTAGGACAGGCAAGTTAATGTTTTGTCATATATGGGCTAACTGGGCTTTTCTAAAAGCTCATCTTCCCATTTCTTAGTAGGAACACTTTGAAGCAGATATGTACAGTCTTTTATTAGTCAGATAAAATGCCCCTGTTCTGTCATATTAAATCATCTCATTAATTTATTGTCATCAAAAAACACACTCTCACATATCTGGAGCTGTTGTGAGCTGTTTACTAGTACTACATACTAGTGCTACTTTAGCACCCCACCAATATCCCCCAAAGGTAGAGCAGTAAAATACAAGCATCCTACTTTGGTAGTGGGAATATAATAACCATGCTCTCTAGTTGTAGTATACGTATCTGCTCCTGGACAAGAATGTTCGGTAATTGCTCATAACCTATGTGACACTGTCTCATCTCAAAAGTAAGCCATTCTCTCATGATTGCARTTGCCACTGGGAAAGAGTCATTAATAAGATTGAAGCTACCTTCTGACTTGTTGGTGTCTCTGTGTCATCCACAAGGAACTCATTCTTCACTTTTCTTAAGGACTCAGATTTGGCTCCATAATTCAATATATACAGGGTTGATAAGAAGAATTAAACTGAGCTGGGGTAGCTGAAGAAAATGAATCAGCTTGGAGCTATTTACATAAGTTAAAAAAATCCTATAAAACCAACAAAAAGCAGGATTGAACATAAGTTAATGTATACTGCTGTGCTTCATTGTATTAAATGACTACTGTGTTCAAGTAAGATGCAAACAAACATCCATGCACTGGAGTAAAACCTCTTTACTGGGAAACTGCTGAGAACAAATCTTTAGCTTGAATATTGATTATGTGCTGAATAAAAGAGGACAGAAAATTTGTCTTCTCCAGAAACAGAGCAATTTAATGCAAAATAATTTTAAGTCCGTATACATCTGAAAGTAAGGCTGAGTGGGAGAATAATTGAATGTCAAAAAGGTTTAATTTATTTCATTTACATTATTTTAATTTTCTAATCATGATTTTTCTGTGGGTATTATTTTTTTCTTTTTAATTACATGCACATGAATATGGGTTTCCAGACTAGAAAAAGTTGTTTTGTGATTAACCAAAATTCACTCAAAGTCAAGAAAACAGCTATTACAGAAAATAAACTACTCCAGTTTGTTTTGTTTTACTAGCAACAGAAACACCAAAACTTCATAACTAGGTTTGGCAAATAGTATTCATGTCCCTGCTGTTCTGTGCCTCTACGGCTGCTCCTTCTGGTATGTGTAAGAATAACTAGCTTTGCAATGGTAGACTGCATTCCCCAAATTCTCAGGCTACAGACCAAGCTCTAATGTACATAATGTACCTGATAATATTACTATACCTTTTTCTTTTTCTCTCTGGCAGTGTTGCCTCAGGAAATATCTGCCTTAAATGGCTTGTAAATGAAAAAGTTAAAACTTTCCTAACATTTTCATATGGCCTAATTCTTCCCAATGTCATGCAATAATTCCATCTTCCTGATGATAACAACCACTTTCTCACTGGAGTTACACTCATCTGATCAGGCAGCGATAAAAATAAAAAAGAAGCAGCCATGCATCTAAAACATCAGTCTCTCAGTTGCCTCCATCCTCGAAACTGAGTTCTTGTTCATGGTCATTAAGCATCAGCCAGGTGTTCTTCAGATGTGTAAACAGCATGGTTTGTGGGAGCCATCCCTTCTGCCTGTGTGCTTTGCTAGAGAATCCAAACGAGGCTCTCAGAAGTTTTTTGGCTGCACTTCTGCTTTATTTCAAGTGTTGGGGTCCTACTGACTGGATATAAATCCAAGCTCAGGGCAAGTGAGCTTGAYTTTACTTTGTCCCTTAGCCCAGGCCCCAGTCTGCTCCTACTGGATCTGTAGACAGGATGGGTATGATGGTGCAGTTTCCCTTCATTTGCCTATCATCTGTCACCTCAGGCCTGYGGAGATGTTATGGGGTTGTTGCAAGGCTACGGCAGCTTTGAGCACCCTCACCCTGTGCAGTGRGGGGTGCCAAAGGCCAGGCAGCCCTAGAAGAAGGATGGCTGCATCTCTTCTGGTCAGGAGCATCCGAGGGTGATCATGTGCATGATGGGGTGGGCTTGGGCCACTGTTTGGTTAAGCAGGCTGAGGTCAGTTATGCAGTTTAGGCAAACACTTCTTTGAGGTTAGCCTGAAAGAGAAAATGAAATAAACTGGAACTCAAGCAGTCTAAAATAGGTTTTATGAGGAACTGAGAAGTCAGACAATAGAAAACAAACACAGCAAAAAACTGTGAAGCATATCAAATCCTTCCCTTTCATACATGTATATTTAAGTGGAGCAGATAAAAAGAAAAATTTTTGTTGTCCTTTGGACAAATGGTCTCAAAGATACAACTCTTCTGCTCATTGAAGTTTTTCTTTTCCTTCTTGTAATATTGCTTTCTATGATCTGTGACTATGACCCCTTTTAAGGTCAAAAAAGTGGCAGAGTTCACTACAGTATCGGTTATGAAGGTTACATCAGCTGTTTTCAAGAATATCTTATCTTATTGATTGTATGAGGAAAATATAACAATATTTTAACCTCGGCATCCCCTTCTGCTCTGTGTGAGAATGACCAGCACTACGGGGGTGGACTGCATTCTCCAAATCCTCAGACTAAATAATGAGTAAGGTCATCCTGAAAGTGAATATTATCTTTAGGAACATACTGTTTCAGAGAGGTTCTTACATTTCAGTCAGACTGAAAATTCAAGCTGACTGGGTGATGGTCTGCCTGCCAACTGCTTGTGGCTGGAAGTGTTGGACTCACTCAGAATCATCTGAGTCACTCAAATTCATCTGAGTGTTAAGCTAAGGTATTTATCTATGTGTCTTAAACCAGTATTCCCCATCTATATCAAATATGTGTTATTAATGGGTTTATTTAATATGTTGCACATACACAGTAGTGACAAACGTGAGCTAAAAATAATTTCTACCTACCCAAATGTTGAAATGTTTTCAAATAACATATTTGTCAAACAATTAAAAACAAGATAACAAACTTCTGARTCTGTGCTTGAAAAATATGCTAGTCAAAAATGGGTGAAATATATCTGATAAAAGATGAAATCACTCTAGAGACTTTTAAGGATTACTAAATTATTTCCCTCACACATGTTGGCAAATATTGCATAAGAATTTGCAGTATAAGACAAATCAATATCCACATATAAATGTAGTCTGGAAATTACTAAAATTCTGTGGGGGCATTTAGAAAAAAAAAGGCAAAGGGGACCTTCAAAGGAAATTATCAAACTCATTCTGGTTAGTTAATCCTGCAAATTTAATTATCTTTCAAGAGGGATTTGATGTCTAAGGTTCCCCAGTACTCCTCATCACTACATGAATGCAAAAGTTGATTTAATTAGTGTCACACTATCAGTATATACTGGAAATCAGTTATTCAGTGTTCCATTCTAGTCTAGATGCTCTTCCTCCCCCACCTTTTGATGCCATATGATTTCTCTGCAAACCTCATCAATCAATATTCACTTCATATTATGGCAGGAGTCACCAAGTAACTTAGAAGAAGCATGGGAACTAGTTACCATTACAAAATTTGTTTCAAGGCTCAGGGAAATCTTGAATTTCCTAGTTCAGGGCTCTGCAGATTCTCCGTCACAATAGAAACAATCTAGGACCTCACATAATCAGGCCAGCTATTGTCCACTCCTATTCTATTCTCAGTTACATTATTGACTATCGTATATTACGGACTTTAGTTCAGTATTCTGATAATGCTGTTGTCATTAAACTGTAAATCAATGTTCATTGCTGCCTAGCTGTCTAGTGCTTTATTATGAAAGTTTAATACAAACTTTGAATTTCAAAGCCTATCCTTCACTTGAGACTGTTGATTTTAGAGTGACAGTTTTCCAGGGTAAACTAAAATTGATTTCTAAATTGCTTGTCATATACTTTATGGGTCCAGCCCTGAAGTCCTGTCATAGTTAAGTCTCCTATTGACTTAATTTAAATTGAAGTCCACAGTGCCAGGACTGCAGATGCAATTCTGTCTGTCACCTCATCCCCATAAACTAAGTGAGCCAAGTTTCACTGGAGAATCTACGTATTTTTCTAGAAAGGGATTTGCTAATTACTAATCACTTAGTAAAACTCTCATTAGATGAAGGAAGGGAACAGGCATGCTTGGCGTGACGAAGCACTGCTGGGAGCTCCAGAGCTACCTCTGAGTCGTTGAAACATGAACTCACCCACAAGGCAATGAGTTCTGCTTGAACCAACATGTATAGTCATACTGTRAACAGTATGGTGCACAGACTAATTAGGCCAGAGTCTTGCACAGCACATCAGCATTTGCCAGGGCTACCTAGCTGCTGACTGTGTAGTTTATAGGACTGTCAGTCGGGCCCAAACAGTACAGATAYGGGCCCAACATGTGTCTGGAGGCAACTCAGTCATGGCGCTTGAATGTCTCTGTGTTTGGTGCACTTTTTGCACAATTAACACACTGTAGGAGAGAAATCCTGGCCTGAGTGTAGTCAGTGAGAATTCTACTG
Source organism: Rhea americana (assembly GCF_003343005.1). Taxonomy (NCBI): domain Eukaryota; kingdom Metazoa; phylum Chordata; class Aves; order Rheiformes; family Rheidae; genus Rhea; species Rhea americana. The sequence goes on along the minus strand of NW_028185661.1, from coordinate 986,283 downwards.
GAAGAGCCAACTGCTGTAGAAAGTGGCAGGAAGATGCATTTAATCGGTTTGATTGAACATAGTGCCCATTAAATAAAAGACCAACTTTTTGGCAATTAATGACAGACAGGGAATGTCCTGGGAATGTCTATGTTGAACCGTATCAGTGACTATCATCAGTGAAGCAACYTATATTTAAATGTGTCTGTTTAATGAAACTGCAAAACATAAAGCATTAGAAATTGCCTCATTATTCAGTTTTTRGTACAGATGGGAAGAAAAGGTTCCACTTACCCCTAGTCACCTCTAGAATAAATTAACATGGTCTCCCTGTAGGTTCCAAAGTTGTCTGATGGACTAATATGACAAATGGACTTTTTTTTTAAAAAATGACTATTTTTTTTTCAAATGTATCGTGAACAATGCAGAAGTCTTTTGTTAGCCTCATGAAAACAACCCTTGGGGAAATACTCCATACAGCTAATATCACATATTTTCTGATTGTTATGCTTGATGTTAACTACAATTAAATAGGATGAAATAATTAACAAGAGCATTGTTGCATTCAAGTCTCTCAACAGATAGTTGTTCCAGTGGGAGAGGACAGCAAGACCTTTAAGCAGCTGCAAGGAAGTAACAGCTGACAACCTCTGTTGGGTGTAAATGCAAAATGTACATTCAGTGTACTTGTTTTATCTTTTGTTCTAACATCTGTGACTTAGTCTATATGCCACCAGCAATTACTTGTAGAATTCTGGTAAAGAAAATAAAATATGATTACAAGTAGGAAAGCAAATATGATGAGTTATCATGGCCATTATAGCATGAGAATACTGATCTGGCACTCTTGAAATTGCTTTACTGCACTGCAAATGCAATCAATCAGCTTTATTTGTGTAATATATTAACTCCTTTTAATTTTTTTTTAAAACTCCTAACAAAATATGTTCTTTATTATATCAGTTCTCATTGTATACTCTTCCCTTCTGGTCTCTCTTTTTCTCGCTCTCTCTCAAAGCCTTGTTTCTAGGAGAGCTCTCATATCAAAAATGTTGCCCCAAGCTGTTACCACTTCATGGTTCATCTGGCAGGAAATGGAACTTCAATTGGAAGGAAGAATATAGGTTTTCATGAATGCCTCTCGCAACCGAGTATCAAAATTCTTTATTTCATTCTCATTTTCAGCATAATTAAACTGGGACAAAGAGTGAAAAGTATTTGAGTGGCTATTTTCAAAATGTATTGGCCTCTGTATTGTTTCAAGGCTCTCTTGTAGTAGTTTCTACCTTACCTTAGTTAGTATGTGCAATAACCTTTTCTCCTCTTATAATTACCCTCACTCTTAATTGCCTCTTTCTACTGCTCTAAGTGTCAGATTCCCAATGGAAGATGCTCTTGTTAAAGGAGCAATGAGGACAATAAGTGAGAGGGATTTTCCATTATGATGTATGATTCACTAAAGAAAGGTAGAAAATTGGGTGAGTTCCGGGTGAGTGAACAATTGTTCTAAGCAAAGTGTCTTTGAGGTCACCTGAAGAGTAGATTTCTCAAAAACCAAAAAATGAAAAGGTCTGTAAGTCTGTAATAGGTTAGTACTACTATAGTTTGTACATCACCAGTATTTATATTTTTAATTTCACTTTTCATTAGTTGGGTTCAGTACTAAGACTGGCAAAACTGCTCTCTCTGCAAAAACTCTTTGCAACAAATTGTTCCTCTGTCTTCCTTTTTCACTTGTGTAACYCAAAGTCTGACTTATGTTGGTGTTTTGTTACAAAAGCCCCTTTCTAAGTGAAGTTAGCTTTGATATATAGAGAATAAGCATGAGATATTAAACTTGCTAATCATGTAGGAGGTTATGTTTCCCTTTTCACTGTTGGTGTCTGTCACCTCTCTGAGCTAACATTGCCAATTTGGAGTTAAAGGAAAAGAGCTAGTTGACAGCATAAAAATGACTTAATTGTGCATCAMTAAACTTGAATTTGGTTGTCTAATTTACTTCAACAAACCTAGTCCCCTGTAATCTGTTTTTTACCAAGATAAATACTGTAAAAATGTAATTTACTTGATATGTAAATATTCAGGATGTAGTCATTCTTCCTTCGTGCTTGTGCAAGATAGTACCCATCTCTGTAGGTGATCCATTTGATTTCGTTGGTGCTGTGGCAGAGTAAAAGACAAATGTATGTGATATTTGGCATCATCAAAGATCTCTGCTTTAAAGATTTCATTCTCTCTGGCCTGACCAKGCAACCATTATTCACACAGAACAGTACTACATTCAAAAGTAATTTCAATGACATGAAAAAAGAGAGGAAAAAGAGGGGAAAAAAATGAGAGGGTCCAAATAGTCTGTGCTGTCATTCATCAGGTATGTTAATTAGGGACTTAATGGTAAATGCAGGGGCACCCAGATACTACCAAAAAAAAGTGAAATCTGTTACACATTGCAGTGAAGTGTACCTGGGCTCACCTTGTTTTCTGACAACCCAAATATTCAACTGTTGTTTGAGCCCAGTGATACTTTGTTTGCTACAGACTTAAAATTTCATGAGCCTGCAAAGGTACTGAGAATAACGCACAACTTCTGAGAGTAGAAAAATGACACAAAAAACTTTTGTCCTGCACATGGAAAAAAAGAAAAAGAAATTTGACATTGATTGGAGAAGAGTAATTTATTAAATGATGAGATAAAACTGGTACAAGAAAATAAAGAAAGAAGAGCCCAGGTATGATTGAAAAGTGGTTATCCTAGAGAGTAACAGAACAGATTCTCATGAGCATCTTTTTACACCAAGCCTCAAACATGTGAGAAAGACTTCCGTGAAGGAACAACTGCAGGAACAGTTCGGCGTCTAAATATCTCTAGTGACATACAGGGTGACAGAACTTATTCCTATACTGCAGCTGAGATTTTCAGAAAGTTGATAGTAGATGTAGTGCTGAGTCTGAAGAGGTCATCAAGCCCAACCCCCTTCACTAAGGCCAGATCAGCTATACCCARACAAGCTCACCAGCTTTGTCTGACCTGCTCTTAAAAACATTAGATATCGTAATATCTATAAAGCCGTAAATATTTTTTTTCCCTTAACACTTAACTCCCACCACACTTAACTCTTTCAGGTCTGGTCTACATTATGGTAAATGTGACTCCTGAGAGCATTCTACTAGCCTGTGGTCTYCCTGTATGTTGAGAATATATAGCTACATGCATCAGGCAGTGCATTCACAATAGCTACGTCTGTATTAGCAGCTCAGTGCACAGGAGAGGGTTCTCGCCAATYTGCTTTGTGTGTACATTTTAAGTCATGAGATATGTACCTGAGGACACCACTTTCACGCTCAGAGTGGTTTCCTTCATTTTGGATGCAATGCTGCAGTCACAGAGTAGGGTGAGTCACTACCCAGAGGTACGGTCCTAGAACCACAACACATTGCAGTAAATCAAACCCCACTTCTTCCCTCTTATATCACATCACTTAGCATTGTAGGCATACCTTTTAAGCCAGTTGTTATTTTAGATTTTACTTAAGTTTTCCTAATTTTTATTTATTCATACTGTATTGTTTATATTGCAGTACCAGTTAYAAGCCATTAAACTTAAAGGTCAAAGATCAATTAAGGCGAAGGGCACATGCATCACAGTGCCTTCCCCAAACAATTACAAACTAAGGACTGTTAGAGTAGGCTGTCATTTCCGGTGTTTACTGCACGAAGGTCTCTTTCTTAGGAATAAGAAAGCAGGTACAGTGCCTACTCAGATCCTACCTGCTATGAAACTGGAACATAATTTGTCCTAGTCACAGGAACATGGAGACATTCCTAGCTTAGTAGTTTAAATTCAGTTTCTGCCTAAAGATGCTCTCCATTTTACCTCCCCTTCATGTATGCTCTAGTTCAGGTAGGAAACAACAAGAGCAGCACCAGCTGGCATTCTCTGGGTACAATCTTTTTATGCTCTAGAGACTGCCACACTGCTAGAGTTGGAGAGCTGCTGCAGTAGCCCAGTGCTCAGAAGATATTAATAGCTTGATTTGCTGGATCTCTTTTAGTACACGATTTTTTTTTTTGTTTCAAACTACAGCTTTCTCAAACCTGACAAATGCATATAGCATTTCTTATTTAATTTTATCTCTAGCTTTAATGTAAGAAGATATATTAACTGAAAAAGTAAAACTATGAGCCCATTTCTCTGCCCTCATGGTTTTTAGTCAATGGCTCTAGCAATAGAGGCTATAGTAGACTTTATTTTGATTTATTACACATTTCATCCAAACAAAAAACAGATGTAAAAGTTTTTCAACCCATTCTTAGACTTGCCGTTAATTTGGTCTGAATCATGCAGCAAATGTGGGCAAGTTCAGGAGACCTTAGAGTAGATATGTTTTTCATTCTATAAATGTTAACTTTATAAGAGAAGAACATTAATTTTCAAGCAATTATTATTTTAAAATAGGCAGCCTATATAAAAGGAGGTTCTGTYGGAAGGATCTTTCAGAATATACAGAATAAGATTTACTTCTTTTAGGACACATAGCTTAGCAATAATTTACTAAAGGATCTGACTGACCTAAACAAATCAACTCCTTGGCTAAGGGGATAAAAGGAGATCTAGCACTTCTCCACATATGTATTTCCATATTTTCATTGGCTGGTAAAAATGAAGGTGTATCTTCTTAAGTCCTCAGAAACCTTTTCCAGGTTACTGGGCCTGAAAATAACTTTGTCAGTTGAAAACTTAAGTAGGCGGGAGAGAAAAAGTGAGTGGGAAACAGGGAGCAAGAAACAGGAATGATACAAAAAACATTAGTAGAACCAAGTTCAGGAGGAACCTGAAGATGTAGATGCAGATCAAATATCAGGAGAATAACTTCAGTGCTTCAAAGGCAGAGYTGTGAAACAGAGGTACATGAATCCAAAGTGGCATTCCTGCAATTCCTCATCCATCTAGCTCACCACGGACACCAGCGTTCCAAAGGTGCCTTACTTTTTTTGCTTAATGTGAAATGCCAAGGTATTATAATTGTGCTTCTGGGAAGGACAAAGCTAAGTTTCACTCCTACTTTGCATCTAAATCCAACAGTATTTCTCTGGTAAAGGGTTCAGGCCAAGTGAGCATGATCAGACAAGTCTGTCCCTAGAATGGTAACACCTTAATGGTCAACTTAACACATGAACATGAAATGGCAGCCTAGCTGCAGATGTCCAGAGGAGATGGGGGAGTGACACCCTGACAGTCACATTTCTTTAGAACAGCTATGTAACTAGAACCCTTGCCTAGAATGTGGGTGATCTCATACTCCTATTTCTCAATATTTTGTTTTTTTATGCTTTTGACCTGGTAATTCTTTTTTCCTGCAGATGTTTAAAAGTCTCCCTTATTATTTTGCTTTCTCTGTATTTCAGGGGCAGGTTTAGCTCAGTTGGTTAGAGAATGGTGCTGTTAATGCTAATGTCGTGGGTTCAATCCCTGTACAGGGCTATGCTGAGGGTTGGACTAGATGATCTCCAGAGGTCCCTTCAACCTTATCATTCTATTATATAGAGTCAAAAACATTTTCTACTTTGTGTCAAAATCTCTCTTTTACTACGTATACATGCAGAAGCAGTTCAAAGCCCTCTACTTTCTGTGAACTCTTGAAAAGCCTTGCAACACAAAATGTGTGTTTGAGTAATATAATATTAGGGTTACAAACACTTCACACCTTGAAGAACCCGTGTTTCAAGCTCACGCCTTTATTTGCATTTGCGTAACAGATCTAATAGGAGGGATATCACAGAATTTTGGGGGATTTGGGAAGACATGTTCTTTCTGTTTGACGTTCACTTTCCTATTTTTTGCTGCTGAAATGGCTTTTACTTGTTAGATGGAGGTTTCTATACTGCAATACGATGCTTCAGAAAAGTATTGAAAAGAGAGGAAGATTCAAAATCCAAGTCCTGATTATAGCTGCTAATTTATTTATCACTACCACTAGCCTGAACAGCAGGTTGCAGGTTTTTTCCAAAATCATAATATATCTGTGCTACTGAGCTGATGCTGCCAAGATATTTTCAACTATTTCAAACCTTAAAAGATGTTTTTTTCTTTCCCTGCAGAATTTTAATAGACTTTATCTCCATATTTCCAGAAATTCCACCTTGGCATGGGGTACACAGGTGTACCTAATCTGGGAACCTCAGAATCACAGAATCGCAGAATGGTTGAGATTGGAAGGGACCTCTGGAGATCATCTAGTCCAATCCCCCTGCTCAAGCAGGGTCACCTAGAGCATCTTAGACAGGACTGCATCCAGGTGAAGATCTCCTGAGAAGGAGACTCCACAACCTCTCTGGGCAACCTGTTCCAGTGCTCCGTCACTCTCACAGGAAAGAAGTCCTTCCTTATATTCAGGCAGAACTTCCTGTGGTTCAGTTTGTGCCTGTTGCCTTTTGTCCTGTCACTGGGCACAACTGAAAAGAGTTTGCCCCCATCCCCTTGACACTCCCCCCTCCCCCCTTCAGGTACTTGTACACATTGATCAGATCCCCCCTCAGTCTTCTCTTCCCCAGGCTGAAGAGGCCCAGCTCTCACAGCTGTTCCTCMTTGGGCAGATGTTCCAGCCCTCTGATCATCTTTGTAGCCCTACACCCTGCACTGTAGTCCAGCCCTACATTGGACTCTCTCCAGTAGCTCCATGTCTCTCTTGTACTCCCCAGCTCTGGGGAGCGCAGAACCGGACACAGTACTTGAGATGTGGCCTCACCAAGGCTGAACAGAGAGTTAGATTCACCTCCCTCGACCTGCTGGCAACACTCTTCCCAATGCACCCCAGGATACCATTGGCTTTCCTGGCCACAAGGGCACATTGCTGGCTCATGGTCAAATGGTTGTCCACCAGCACTCCCAGGTCCTTCTCTGCAGAGCTGCTCTCCAGAAGGTCAGCCCCCAGCCTGTACTGGTGCATGGGGTTATTTCTCCCTAGGTGCAGGACCCTGCGCTTGCCCTTGTTGAACCTCAGGAGGTTCCTCTCYGCCCAGCTCTCCAGCCTGTCCAGGTCTCTCTGAATGGCAGCACAGCCCTCAGGTGTGGATCCAGCTTGGGATCATCGGCAAACCTGCTGAGGAGGCACTCTGTCCYGTCATCCAGGTCATTGATGAAGAAATTGAACAGGATGGRACCCAGTTCTCAGCCGTGGGGGACACCGTTATTTACAGGCCTCCAATTAGACTCTGCGCCRCTAATGACAACCCTCTGAGCTCTGTCTTTCAGCTGGTTCTCAATTCACCTCACTGTCCACTTGTCTAACCCAAACCTCCTGAGTTTACCTATGAAGATGTTACAGCATATAGTCTTGAATGGCTAGCTGAAGTCAAGGTACACTCTCTGCCTTCATCTACCCAGACAGCCATGCCATCATAGAAGGCTATCAGATTGGTTAAGCAGGATTTCGCCTTGGTGAATCCATGCTGGCTACTCCTGATCACCTTCTTTTCCTCCAGATGCCTGGAGATGACATCCAGAAGGAGCTGTTCCATCACCTTTCCAGGGATGGAGGTGAGGCTGACTGGCTTATAGTTGCCTGGGTCCTGCTTCTTGCCCTTTTTGAAGACTGGAGTGATATTGGCTTTCTTCCTGTCTTCATGCACCTCTCCAGTTCTCCAGGACCTTTCAAAGGTGATGGAGAGTGTCCTAGTGATAACATCCACCAGCTCCCTCAGTACCGTGGGTGCATCCCATCTGGGCCCATGGATTTGCAGATGCCAAGTTTGCCTAAATGACCTCTAACCCAGTCCTTATCGACCTAGGAAAARTCTTCCTTTCTCTGTACTTTCATCTCCAGGATCTGAGGGCCAGTCTTAGCAGTAAAGACTGAAGCAAGGAAAGCATTCAGTAATCTTGCCTTCTCTGTATCCTTCATCAAATCCATGTTCCTTGGAAGACAAAGGTGCATCAGAAATACCTAAGCTGCTTTAAAACAAGCTGCAATGTATTTATGTCACTGCATAGCTCTCTTAAGAGAGCTCCAGGAGCAATATAGTTATGTAAGAGCAGTGCTGTGCTGCATGAATTTTCTTAAAAGGGCCAAGTAGCTGGGGAGATTAGCTTAGGCATAGTGTTTTGAGCCAGCTTTGAGCCAGCACACTTTGAGCTGCCTATATTACTTCTAGTTCTAGATCAATTTCATTCCAAACATGATACTTCACAAATTGTACCTGAGATCCATCTTTAGTCAATGTCTCCACTTGGCATTTTGATGAGGTCTTTCATTCAGAAAACCTGACACCCTTGGAAGTAATGTGTATGAGATGCTTCACGTGTATTTCCCTACTTGAGTATATTTCCTTACTTGAGTGACCCTAAATTTGAGCAATTGAATTAACAACAGTCTTCAGGGACCCAAATAGCTGTTATACAGCTGCCAGGGAACACTAAGGTACTGTGAAGATTAAGTTATGTTCTCTTTATCCCCAGTAATTTGTCTCATGCCAGATACAAGATTGAGGCTAGTAGGAACTGTTCCAGAACAGCTCCATGCCAGAGCAAAGTCAAAGTCCTTTGGCTGACTGCTTCTGTGAAAATCTGAGCTACATTTTTTTTTTAACCTACAAGTCCTTTTTCATTGTTGTTTGTTTTCAGGAGAATATCCTCTCAAAGTTTGGTAGGAGATTTCATGTTAGTGTACAATGGCAAGAGCACCTACTGCTGAGAAACAGCAGTTGTAATGTTTTACATGGACTATGAGAAGAGTAAGGCACTTAAAAGAATTAAATGGAAGAAAGAAGCAGGTAAAGTGGCTTAGCAAACTAATGCTTTTATCCATAAGATCCTTCAGGCAATGTGATGCTGCCARTTCTTCATAGGATGAAAAGGAGGAAAATCTCAAATCCTGAACAAGATGTGACTCAACAATATAAAGTTAAAGAACATAAGCATTAAAATAAATCAAGAAAGTCATTTTTAAAAGCTTCTCTGATTACAGAGGAAAGGAAAGCGATGATTTGCCCTAGGACCTTAACAAGCTCACCATATGTAAGTAGAGCAATTATCCTTTACTGTCCATCTTCATTTGCCATATAGGCACAAAAGATGTCATGCTATGATGTGTGACTTTGTTGATAAACAATAGTGAATGCCTCAGACACACCCAGGCTTTCAATCTGCCGTTGAACTTCTGACATTTGTACTCCCTCCGATTTGTTCACTCTTATGTTAACAAACATGGTTGGGATGACAACACACTGTAGGCAAATCAGAGGCTTCGGATCACATGCAAATGTTTTGTTTGCAAATAAACACACTAGCTTTGCAGTGAATAAAGGTCTGCGTCACTGAGTTTCCCTCCAGGAAGCTGGCAAGGCACTGACAGGAGTATGGGAGCAAGGTCTCATTTGTAAACATTTGTATCTGTTGCTATTTACACTAGAGTAAAAGAACCACAATGGTTTAAGAATAGATGACTTAAATAGTGCATATTATTTGTATAAGAATAACGATCTTTGTGTCCTGAAATAGAACTCTGGCTGAAAACTTATCTAAAACTACACTGGAAAAGTTCTGCAGTTTTCTGTAGGTTTTGGGTTGGGTCTCCTKTAATTCAGTGGTTTTGTGACAACAGATGTATAGGAGGCATAGGTTGGGGTCAAATACTACTTGGAAGTCCACAGACTATCTATCAGCCTCAGTGCAGAAGGGATTATTTTGCTGACAGCTTTCCAGAACTGTTGTAGGACTTGGGATGATGCTGTCTCCAGCACTGGGACATATTAATGGAATTTCATTTTATTATGTTCCCCACCCTGGGAGGTATTTAACAGCAATAAGTTTTTGAGCTAAGATCTGAATGCACATAACCCTTTCATTAAGTTATTTGAACTTCTCTTTCAGAGACTTCTGACCAGCTCCAGGCAATGGCATGAATAACAGTGAYTGTTTTTTAAGACTTCGTATCGTTGCTCTGGAACACCTCTTCAGTATCACAGGAGGGAAGAGTGGCAGRGGTTTGAGTGCATTTTCTCTTAGAGACTTCTAGTGATAACTGATCTCTAACTGGAGATCTGAGAAAAAAATAAGGAAAATCTTGGTTTGAAGAGGTAGGAATATTTTCAGAACTGTACTTTTGGAACAGATTTCTAAGCTGCTGTCAGGTTTTAGAGAAAAATCCAAATCTTATTATACTGATATTTACTGGATTTGAATTCAGCCACTCCCCATTGGCTATTGTCCAGTTCCTTTTTTTTCTTTCTTTCATATAGCGCACAATTACTGAATGCTAGCAATGAAAATATAGGGGCTGGATGTTGCATTCTGATCAGATTTATCACCTGAGAGGTATCTGACAGCAGGTTTGCAGACCTGACTTGTATTCAAGTGAACTCACACAGAGTCATGGAAATCATGCTAGAGATCTCATACAATCTTTCCTGTGAATCTTTCCATATTTTCATAAGTTTATACTGGAAATATCACAAATGTAGACTTTTTTCTTGTTATTCTTSCATTCTCAACTGAATACAGTAATATCAACAGAACAGGGTGAGCCAAAGGAATCCCCACTCCCAATATTCATTGTAATGAGCTACTTTTACCAGGAAGAAGCCTAATTCAAAACACTGTGACTGTACTAAAACTTACTCAACAAACTTTTTCCCACAGTGTTTGTTCCAGACACTGACTTCCTCTTCCCTATGGGTGCTTTCATATCCCTTATATTCAGGGTGGATCTTACCTGTTCCAGCAAGTCAGTARCCTTCAACTCCATCATTCCCCTAATAGGCTGCAACTAGCTATCACAGGTTGAAATATGAAGCCAAACATTCCTGTGGCTTTTCACATATCAGGCAAAGATTTGGGCCTCACTAGAGGCCCAAATTAGGGCAAAGTTTTGTGTGAATCTTTTACTTTATCAAGTCCTAACTCAGCAGCGTATACAATTGCACAAATTCTGAATGACTACTTTTTYCATGTGAATCTAACAGATGTTCACTCCTTTGGCATGAACACAAGATCTGCAGGTTTATTCCAAGTCTCAGGTTCTGTGTGACAGTAGCACTTGGCTTTCTGGCATGGACTAAAGTGACTGCTGTCATAAGAAGGAAATGTCAACTCCCCAAACATCCACAGCCACAATTCTGAAYGTTCCTAGACACAGACCAACTGTCCAGCTCTTCTAGATGCCCAGGGCTGCATGCCTACCTTTGCAAAGTCCAGGTGTCATTTTGGGATGAGATGTGGGTGTGCCTCATCCCCCTGCACGTCTTAGTTTATTTTAGAGCTAAATGTGGGAGTGCAATCAGGAGGAAAAGTGTAGTATATTCCAGTGGGTTACCCAGTCTATTCCTGCAGGAAATCAAGCTACAGTTTAAACACAAAAAAAGAGCCCCAAACCGTAGCCTGGATCATTATAAACTGTGGAGAACTAGCAAAGTCTTTTTTTCTTTATTTTTTTTTCTTTTTTTTGGTGACAAAAAGCCTCTCTATGAAACCATTTTACCACTCCATCATGCTGCTAATAATGACTAAAAACAGTCCTCCTTGCCAAACATTTAGGCTGGATATAATCACCATAAAAGTACTTCGAATAAGCAAAGACTCAGCCCTTCAGTTCACCATCACCTTTAGGCTGTGGTTTACCCTGCCACACAAAATGAGCAGGGRTTACAGTCCTCTGCTTCTTAGCTCCTCAGAGGCAATGGAGATACAGGGGACTTCTGCTCACTCTTTCACACACGGCTCTCCTGTGCTCTTTTTCAGCTGGTCTCTTTAACAAGTACTGTTCTCAGGGGCATGCGACTCTCATCTGAACAGAGTCCCCAGAGAAAGAGAGAGAGAAAGGAAACTGGTCAGTATTTATAGTAATGGAGAAAGTCTTATCTTTGTGATTGATTCTTCACGGGCCTGAAATGCACGAACTCAGCAATCAGCAGCTAAGAGCGTTATTGCATGAAGGGGCTCATAGGAGTATTTATGAGTCAGAACTTTTTAACTTATTTAATTTAAGTCTTTATTTCAGACTAGGAAAGCAAATAGGAGTCTTTTGGTTGATTTCCATGACTCACATGTAGTGAGTTGCTGGTGGAGATGTAAAAGAGTCATCCAACACTATGTTTTTTTTTTTTTTTCTTGAAGTGAGCTGAGGGTTTGTTTTTTTCAGTTGCCCAGTTGCTTATCAAAGCTCCTTTTTTTTTTCAAAACATAAAGTGGTCTTTTCAGACTAGTGTGTTGGGTTTGGTTTTTCTGGCATTTCTGGTATTTTTTTCTGAAATGCAATGTCTTTCTAAGGAGAAAAAAGAAATAGTCAATAGGTTAAAGATATATTCATCTGAACACTTAACCGAAAAGAGATGTAGATGTTTTTTCTGTATGTTGTTATTTTGCTGCTCAGTAGAGTATATATATTACAGTACAACATTTCTTTGAGCTTATACATTTCAAAGATATTTCTAGACTGCGGAAGTTATGCCATAATGCTCTGCACACATTCAGCTAGAGTTTAGGAGGGAGATTACCAAGGAAAATGTGGCTCCATCTTTTGCATTTTCACTAAATACATTCAATTTTCACCTTTGCTGAAGATCTCTAATAGACTGATTTTTTATTTTTTCTTTAAACAGTTTAGATATAACCTAAACCAAAAGAACAGTGATCAGATTTTGATGTAATTAGAAAGATCTTTTAAAAAATTATGACAACAAAACTGGATCTGAAATTACAATATGTAGCAATAATGAATTTGTTAAGATTCTTCCCTTTTGATTTCAACTGTTCGTGAACTACATGTTTCCCAGATAATCTCAAAAAATAACTATTAGGGATGATTATTGTGAGCAAATATCTGTTTAGAAAAGTTTACTATTATTATTTGAAAAGATATTTAGTTAGCTTTCAGTAGATAGCTAAAGCGCATGGTATGCTTTTCCAGTCCTTTATTACCTGAGGTCATCGTTCATGAAAGACCAGATTCTGTTCTTTCTCCACATCTTAGACAGCAATCAACAAACAATGTTGAAAGAAGTCACTGTGTTTTTTTTAACACATTTTCTGTGCTATCAGGTTGCTATTTACTTAGTGAGCGTTGCCTTGCCATGGGCTGTTATACTTAGCTTCACTACCAATAGTAGTCATTTTTCTTTTCCACCATAAAAGTCTGTTTTATTACTTTCCCTTCTCATAGTTCTGTCTTAGGGAAATCCTCTTCAAATCTGAGAAGAGAACTCTATATTCGTGAAATAGAAAGATAGACACTCTCAGTTTGCAGTATGCTGGCACAGAGTCTTTTGTGAACTGCTCCAGCATTTAGCTCCTCCAGGTGCTAATACTACAGCATCTGTAGAGCTTAGGAGTCACATCCTGGAGGAAAACCTTCATCCCCCTTTACCCCCTTTACCTGACTGAACAGCATTAGACGAAGTCCACAGGAGAATCACAATTCTTTTTGTGATTTCTTTTCTACAGGAGGGGCAAAACTAGCTCTTGGTGAACTGCAGAATTTTTGAACTGCTATATGAGCTCTTGAGATATAGTCATTCTGAAGGCCTTAAATTACATTTCTACTTCAATAAATACAGGATTCTACTGCAGCAGAGCAGGTGCCCCTTACTTCCAATTTGCCTCCAAACAAATGCAGCTTTTTATAAATGGATAGGACTTATTTTACAATACGCAAAAATTTTTATTTGTATTTACATAAGATGTATGTACATCTTATAGATAGGACATTTTAAAATGCACAACTACAGTTTAGCTTAATATTATCCCTGTTTAGGGTGTAAATAAAGGACAGGAAGCTATGAAAAATGTTGCAATAATATCGCAGGTAGTAAATGATAGAGGAGAAAATAAAAAGAAATGAAAATGAATTTTAACTGAAAAATAATTATATGAAGATTAACCTACATTTCAGTTATTCATAAATTTCACTGAACCACAAGGGAAATTTCTAGAATATATTTTAAAAATTCTGCCAGAATTGATAATTTGGCCAAATCTGTCAGGTACAGGAACTTGGTCAATATTATTCTAAGATCAATGGGCAACTTTTGATATCATTTATGAGTGAAGGCCTGAGGTTTGAACAAGAGGTTCAAAAACATTCAAAGTGATTTGATGTATATATTTTCTAATTTAATCTTTAATATTCATGCAATCCCTTCTTTCTTCTGACTGTTAATTGAAAAAATAGTAAAACAACAATGAAATATGTTATACTTTCAACTGGAACGATAATACTGTTATTTTTATTCCAAAATTTTTCCCTMTTTGTGCATATAGACAAAAGTGCAAAATTAGTGTTAGATGCTAACACTACCAGTAACATCTTTCAGTAATTTTGCTCTTACTAGGGTCACTGACACTCTAAGAAGTAAAGTCTGTTGTCATAACTATATTCATTGATTTCCAAACAACTCTTTAGGGAATCCTCTTCTGAACTGGAAAGCACCTACCACAGTAAGAGTGAATTGTTAAGGTCAGGCACAATTCTTATGCACTTGTTAAATCCAGTTTAAATGCTTTTTAGGGGACAGGATGCTGACCTTCTGGATAAAGATGAGACTGTCTATGCAACCAGTTGCTTAGGTTACTCTAGGTCTCAAAATAGCTTGTGTAAAGGGGTAATCCAATGTTTTCAGAAAACTCAGCTCTGTAATAATGCATGTCAGTAAGAAAGTATGTGCATATGCACACACACACACACAGAAAGACAATAGTTCTGCGTTTCAGCTCGTCTGGGATATTTTCATACTCTGTAATATAAAAGTTACAGTTTCAAAGGAATTCTGTGCATTTTTGTTCTAAAGGCAGATGGTTTGACTGGAGCTGTCTATAAATGAATTGGTGGTGACCAACCCTTGGCACCACTTATTTACTTTCTGTTTATAAACCTTAATGTTTGTTTTTCATGCATTCTGCTTTGAGAAGATGATCACTAAATGCAAGAGTTCCTTTAAATCAGCAGTGACTGTGGTTTGGCTCTTCTTAACGATGTAAATTTATAACTTGGCTGAAGACATTCCAGACTATGCTACCTATTTCTTTTCTCTCTTTTGGGTGTTTGTGTGTGTATATTTGTAAAACTGATGTTGATGTTAAATATCTGACTTTAAAAGTAGCAAAGAGTAAAAAACTTAAAAGAGATTTCAGAATTCATGTAGCTTCTTAAATTCAGCATACAAAAAATAGAGCAAAAGCCAAGTCACACTATAAAGGAAGAAACAACAATCATTTGATTTTATGCTCACCTTAGTCTCTATTTTAGATTTTAATAATTGTATCTACAAAACAGTAAAGGCAGAGAAGCATAGCGACTCTGAACATTCATTAAGCCAGTCAAATTTCAGTTCCAGTCAGTATTACTGACAGCACATTCTGACCTCCA
Organism: Rhea americana; assembly: GCF_003343005.1. Classification (NCBI taxonomy): domain Eukaryota; kingdom Metazoa; phylum Chordata; class Aves; order Rheiformes; family Rheidae; genus Rhea; species Rhea americana. The sequence goes on along the minus strand of NW_028185661.1, from coordinate 970,948 downwards.
GATCACCCTTACTGTCTGGAATAGTCTCAAAATCATCTTTTTCAGAGCAGTGGGTGACCTAACATTAAGGAAATGCTCTGTGGGATGGCTGTACATGTTTTAGCATAATTCTCAGCTGCAGGAGGAGATGCTGCAGTTTCATGGTTGATGAGGAGCAGATCATTTGAATGATGATGGAAGGCAACCTTTCTAGTGAAACAGTGACTCAGATCTTTGTGAGATGTTCTGTGGAGAACTCAACACTGAGAAGGATTTGTATGATCATTTTTCCACTGATCCTTTTTGCAGAAAGTAAATTAAGTGAATTTTTAATAAGTATCATAGAGAAAAGGTAGAGAACTCCAGCTATGAGAATGGGGGTCCTTATTGGTGCCCGGCATGCAGCTGCAGCTAAGGATACACCTGGTTTCCACAGTGTTTGCATGCTACATGACTTTAGGAAAGAAGAAATGTTCAGGTTAGAAGCTCAGTTTCCCCAAGGCCAGCTGAGATGCCATCAGAGTATTTCTACCAGCAAGGTAGAGAATTCCAGTTTGAAAGAAACTTTCAGGCCAAATAAGGACTTTTGCCATATTATTGTACTATCCCAGTCTTACTAAAAATGAGCCTCTATTCTTTCTGCCTTGCACAACTGCTGTGCTTCTCAGAAGGCCAAAAGGATCATAGGATCATAGGATCAGTAAAGTTGGAAGGGACCTCTGGAGATCATCTAGTCCAACCTCCCTGCTCAGCAGGGTCACCTGCTGGTAGACAGGGTTGTTTCCGGGCGGGCCTTGAAAATCTCTAGAGAAGGAGACTCCACAACCCCTCTGGACAACCTATTCCAGTGCTTCGACACTCTCACGGTGAAGAAATTCCCCCTCACCTTCAGATGGAGAGAAAGATTGCTGCACACTAGATTGTTACAGACTAGCATTCACATGAGAACCAATGGCGAATAGGAAAATGACACCATTAGAAAACTGATTATAACTGAAGCAGATAAAAACTTGATAAAATTAACTTTAAATTCAGGTCTATTCCCCCTCACGTTCAGGCGGAACTTCTTGTGCTTCARTTTCTGCCCRTTGCCTCTTGTCCTGTCACATGGGACAACTGAAAAGAGTTTGTCCCCATCCCCTTGACACCCTCCCCTCAGGTACTTATACACATTGATCAGATCCCCCCTCAGTCTTCTCTTCCCCAGGCTGAAGAGGCCCAGCTCTCACAGCCGTTCCTCATAGGGCAGGTGCTCCAGCCCTCTGATCATCTTTGTAGCCCTACGCTGGACTCTCTCCAGTAGCTCCATGTCTCTCTTGTAGTGGGGAGCCMAGAACTGGACACAGTACTCGAGATGAGGCCTYCCCAGGGCTGAGTAGAGGGGCAGGATCACCTCCCTCKACCTGCTGGCAACACTCTTCCCAATGCACCCCAGGACACCATTGGCCTTCTTGGCTGCAAGGGCACATTGCTGGCTCATGGTCAACTTGTCATCCACCAGCACTCCCAGGTCCTTCTCTGCAGAGCTGCTCTCCAGAAAGTCAGTTCCCACCTTTTACTGGTGCCGAGGGTTATTCCTCCCTAGGTGCAGGACTCTGCCCTTACCCTTGTTGAACCTCAGGAGGTTCCTCTCCGCCCAGCTCTCCAGCCTGTCCAGGTCTCTCTGAATGGCAGCACAGCCCTCTGGTGTGACAGCTACTCCTCCCAACTTGGGATCATCGGCAAACTTGCTGAGGATGCACTCTGCCCCCTCATCCAGGTCATTGATGAAGAAGTTGAACAGGATGGGACCCAGTCTGAGCCCTGGGGGACGCCACTAGCCACAGGTCTCCAAGTACACTCCACGCCACTGATGACAACCCTCTGAGCTCTGTCTTTCAGCTGGTTCTCAATCCACCTCACTGTCCACCATCTAAACCACACTTCCTGAGCTTATCTAGGAAACAAATTGAATCTATGTTCTAATTTATGTTCCTGCTTCAACTTCTTAATTTAAAGTGGAGAGACAACATCTTGATTTTAAAGTATGTGCTTTCTGTGAAAGGAAAAACTGGGTAGTGTTTATTCCATGGAGTGCTGTAGCCCAGAGAAATCTGTATCATTTTTAGCACCAGAGTATCTGCTGCAGTTTTCAGTGTTTATGTGATGATGGGCTTGAGTTCAAACCAGGCTGGCCATGCCATACACTTACCAAGCAGTTAGCTAACATGTATAAGTCTAATAGCAAATATATGGTTTTCTGTTGGTTTTTAGATTTGGGGATCTTATATTTTCTCATCTGTCTACATTTTCTACAAAACTTACAATATTCTGTGAGAAAACAACCAGGATTACTGAGTGGCAGTACATTATAACCACAGTTGTCTAATTTGAGTATCTCCACAAAGAGCTCAAACATACGCACAAGTAAACGTAAGATAAAACAAGAGCATCAGCTGACTCACAGCTACTGTTTATATGTATGCTCTTAGCCTGTGTCAAATGCAAGGTAGCACAGATTATCTTAGCTCATTTCATTGAGTACTTGAATGGAATACCAAAATCTGCTCCTTCTTCTTAAAAGAAACTCTTGTGAATGCCATGTTCAAACTCTAGTACCTTATTTAGCTGGTAGTACTCAGAAGTGCTATGTACACTAAAATACTAAGTTTTAGGTACTTAGTATTTTATGGTATCCCCAAGGCTGAATCAGCTGTTTGTATTATGTGTGGTAATTTCAGTACTTAAAAATGGGAACCTTAAAAGCCAGGACACTAAATCAGCTGTCTAAACTATACTGAAGAGAGTATAATCCTATGGCCACAAAGAGGTGCCTAAGTCTGAGGTGCAGTGAAATGCCTCCCTCCACTCAACATTCACACATTTGTGAACTCTTTCTCTAGGAACCAAAGCTAGCCCTTTCTCACCAAACTCAGTCAGACTAAGAAGTCGTTCACTCTGTCAACACGAGCAGCTAGAGCAGTGCAATGCATGTGGACAGTGAAGCGCAGTTGCTGCTGTAGCTCTCACATCCTTGCTAATCATGTTTCAGGGGGTTACTCTGGCCTGACTGTTGCCCGCTRCTGTGTGCTGAGCACTCATTAGTGTCTGCAATGTGTTAGGTGTGCTTCTGTAGCTCTGCTCACAGTCTACTTTCATCTGAAAGAATCCAGTTCATGTGCTAGGAGACAGCTTCATGATGTGAACSAAAGTATGGGTAAGAGAGAATGAAGAGCGCTTCACTTCAAAAGCACACTCCTGAGCTAAACTAAAATACTAAGGTAGATGTAACTGCAATATCCCAGTGATCAGAGCAGCTGGATTTGACAGGCTCATACTGGGGTTTTTTTGTAAGTGAACATAAAAAAAAAATCAGATTCCATTTTCTATGTTTTTAATTCATTGTAATAAATGTTATCAATGATTGACAGATTGCAAATTTTCCAATTTCTTCCCAGTTCATCAGGATTCCTTTTTCTCATATGTGTCTACATAGCCAGCATTTGTTCAACAGGCATGCCTTTGACCCATGAATGTTTGAAGTTTATACCAATTCTCTTTTGATAAAATAAAATATATTACTATGAAACAAAGTTCAACAGAAGCCTAAGACTGTCCTTTTCCCTAGTCATGTCTTGAAGTTATATATGTACGTTATTTCTGTGTGGAGTTTTGATGATTCTTCAGTTTTAATTACATAAAACTGTGCCAGAGATTGCTACCTTGTGCGYATTCCCTAAGTTAGAACAAAATTACTGTTTACAGTTACATGAAGTATTTTATAAACTAGCTAGTATGTTTATGAACACTAACTTTTCTGTCTCCAACAGGGTTCAGAAGGACAGGGATAGCACTGTATTTCAGAACTGTGCTAAAAGTAGAAGAGCACTTCTGCAAGAAAGCCTATATTAGATAATCTAGTACTTTTCTACTGGAATGTTTTTTTGCTCACACAAGAATCAGTGGCAGCTCAGACACTCCAACAGTTGCAGTATTTGTGATATAACTCCTAAAGGCATAAACTGTAAAATTAAAATCCCTACCAGCTAAATCGCTCATACTTTGGCCTCTTGCTCACTTTCCACCCTTTTGTCCACAGCCTTTTATGTGTCCCTCACTAGAGGAGATGGACAGATCCAAAAGCTGGAAAAGCTTTTGGCTAGATAGCAACATGGGAAAAACAAGTGAGAATGTTAGTCACCAGATTCCCTTGTACCAGCACATACATGAAAAGCTAGCCAAACCAGCAAGGTAGAAATGTAATCTGGAAGTTTTTTTATGTAAATCTGTAGAGTTTTTTTTTTGTTTATTCTTCTTACAAGGGTGTCACTTTCAAACATCCCCAAACATACATTTCCAATAAACAAAATAAGACAATATTTCTTTTCAACATTTTGCAGCACCAGTTTTACTAGTTCTACATCTCATTTGCCTGAAAACCCAGACACAATTTTATCTCACCAGATTTTTTGTATTTGGATAATTTGTTCTGTTTTCTTCTTTATATTTTTTTTCTAAGAGGGRAAAAGAGGAAGGGTGGATACAAAGAATAAAACATTTAGTGAAATGAAATATTTAATGATTCAGTGTCTGCATATATATATCTTTAAAAGAAAAGTGAGTTTGTAATTTCTTTATCTTACAGTGTAATATGGGCTAGTATTATACTAAAGTTGATCAGATTAATTTAATTGTGAAATCATATATGTAATAGCATTTATCATTCTACCTGAGATTACACGTATATTTGTTACTGCAGAACCTCCCTATCAGGAAATTGCTTGCAAAGCCTATCCCAGTGAATGCATAATTGTAGACACAAATACAGAAGCACCCTTCTTTAGCATGGGAATATGAAAAGTTAGTTGAGACAATRCGTTGTCTGAAGAGCTGGTCTTGATTTCAGAGAATCACAGAACAGCTGAGGTTGGAAGGGACCTCTGGATCATCTAGTCCAACCCTGCCATGCTCAAACACTGTGACCTAGAGTCTTTGCTCAGGATTGCATCAAGTCCAATGATGAGTATCTCCAAAGATGGAGACTCCATAACCTCTGTGGACAACCTGTGCCAGTGTTTAATCACCTTCACAGTGAAAAAGTGTTTTCTTGTGTTTAGATGCAATTTCCTGTGTTTCAGTTTGTGYCATTGCCTCTTTTCCTGTCACTTGGTACCCCTGGGAAGAGTCTGACTCTGTCCTCTTTCCACTCCCCCCCTCCGTCAGATATTTATAAACACTTATAAGAGCTCTCTTGAGCCTTCCATTTTTCAGGCCAAAAATATTCCAGCTCTCTTAGCCTCTCTTCATGTGATAGGTACTCCAGTCCCTTAAAGATCTTTATAGACCTTCACTGGACTTTTTCAGTAGATCCATATCTTTCTTGTGCTGGCAAGCCCAGAATTGGACATAGCACTCCAGGTGCCTCCAAACGCCAGTACTGAGCTGAGGTGAAGGATCACCTCCTTCAGCTCACAGGCAACACTGTTCCTAATGCAGCTCAGTATACCACTGGCYTTCTTCATTGCAAGGGCACATTGTTGGCTCATGTCTAATTTACTATCTGCCAGGACCACCAGGTCCTTCTCTGCACAGCTACTCTCCAGCTTGTCATTCCTCAGCCTCGGATGCATGAGCCTAGGTTATTCCTAAGGGGAGGGTTATTTCTCCTCAGGTGCAAGACTCTGTGCTTCCCTTTGYTGARCTTCAYGAAATTCCTCTCTGACGATTTTGCCATCTTGCTGAGGTCTTCTGAATAGCAGCACAACCATCTGATATATCAGCCATTCCTCCCAGTTTCGTGTCTCTTGTACTGTCTGCATTTCCTAGAAGGCTAACTTGGTTGAGTTTTTCACTTATATGTACATGAGAGTTGTATGTATACACGTGTAACTCATGGAAGAGTTCCTGGCAATTTCACACTCATCATGCTGTTTTACAGACTAACACTAGATATGCTAGACATAAGCATATGTTAAAAAATGTCAGTATGGATTCCAAAGTGAGAATATGAGCTCTTATTTTCTTGACATATCTCTAAGGAGTACAGAAAGGAAAGTCAAGCTCCAAGCATGATCCTGATACTCTGTGAAGAAGAACATTTTAATTTATGATAAGGGTAAAAAATGCKCCCTTTGTCAAGTATTCTGTGGTAGTATGATATATAACAGAATTTGGATAGAAATCTCCCAATAGATAAGCTGTTCTATACCAACAACTATCAAGAATGTGTTAATGGTGTCTTCTAGGACAAATAAGCGTAGGTCTCAGCTGTGATTCTCAGGTCTGCCCACTGCAAAGGAAAGGGAGTATACGACAYTCAATCTAAAACCATCACAATTTATTTTTCCTGGGCTATTTGATATTAGCTCCATCATTTAGCATGTTGAGGAAAYTTAATTTTCTCCAAGTACTGATCCACTCTGTTCCCTCTTTTTCACTACCAYGATCAAGGCTGTGCACAGATTGCGATACACTGCCATCTGTGATGTTAGTAGCTGGCACATAGACTGCATTGTGGGGTAATGTCTTAAGAAGGTTTGAGTTCCACATAGGTATTTGTGTGATCAATGAAATTAAAACKTATTACAAAGGGAGTCATTATTTTACTCACCATATAATTAACACATGAAGTCTCTGATGAGTTAATATGAAGACTAATATTTTCCCTCAGAAATTTCAATTCTTATTCAGAAAAAAAAAGAAGCATTTAAATATAGAATACTGAGAAATGTAAGAACAGAGACTGAAGCTGCAGTGTTATAGGGATTACTTATCTACATATTCCATGGCACAACTTGAATAACAAGTGGAGTCAGGGAGGAATTTCCTCCCTGAATACAGAACTACTTAGGTAAATAAATTTCAGGGGATCACAGCTTTCATTGAAATATCTATGATGATTGAATATTAGGAGGATACAGGACTAGAGGAACCATCCAGACACAACATGTGGTGACTGGCAGTTATAGCTTTCCATCAGATGTTCATACATTATTGTAACATAGCTGGCTAGGTTCTATTAAAATTCATAAAGTGTAAATGCCTTATAAAACAAACATGGAAGTATAATAAGATGGGCTTTCCACCAGGAAAACTTTAAATACAAATGAGTTATAAACATTTCTGTTCTCTTCCCTCTTGTGTTTGGCCAGGCATGGTGACATATCTTTCTCTCCATCCCTGACAGGTTTCATTGCAATAAGTGCCAATAACAATTACGCTGAGTTTGGCTGAATGCAAGCCGTGACTTTTTTCCCTCAGCTCTTCAGACTTTGACAACACTATCAGTTGATAACAGACCACCTGTTTGTTTTGTACTGGTTGCCAAAACACATAAGTGTTAATGAGGAAAGGAGATGCTACTTAATATGTGTGTATATTTATATAATATGCATAAATGCATACACATTTAATGTACACATTTCTTTCCACTGAGGCTGATAGAAGATAAACATCTTGATTGCAAGGTGAGATTTATTTTTCCTTTAGTCACCTGGTTGAGTTTTTTTAGCATCAGGGTGAAGTGTGAAGAGGGAGAAGTGTTATAAATCCTTTCATGCAGAGATCTCAAAGCGTTTCTCTAAATCAGTACATCTCCTGATTTCAGACTCACAGTACCACTGCATAGACAGGAAACATTATGAAGAGATCCACAGATTGTACATGCTGAAGCCAGGAGAGCTGTGTTATTTACAGCAGCTGTGTTACTTTCAACATGTACCAATTACAGGCAAACAAGCATGCATGCTGCATCTTCATGAAAGAAGGAGCAGGATCCTTCCCTGTTACTCCAAAGTGTCACAACCAGGATTAAACCTTTTGGCCTTCCAGTTGTTTTGCTTTATATCAGCCAATGCTGTATACTGATTGAATAATTTTTCCAAATATTCCTCTCTTCTCTCAAGTTTTGTCACACAGCATAGCACCTGCTAAGGATCTGGTCATATACACGTTTCATATGTCTCAAAAGGATGGAAAAGAGAGTTAAGACCAAAATTTCCAAGACCTTTTATCCCAACCCAAAGCACCAAGTACTGGATTTTTGGAGGTTCTGGGCAGCTTCATCTCCCATTTGAATTCTTATTAGGATTTAAAATGAAGCCTAGCAAGTGAAAGAAGTAAACAGCAAAAAGTGAATTTAACTTTTCTGTAACATTAGTTTAAAACTAATCAACTTATCTAAACTCACTTCTTCCATTTGAAATGTAGTCCCTCAACAGTTTAGAAATCTCATTCTAGAGGTTAAAAGTAAGCACCAGAGTTTAAACATTGAAAATTAGTGCTTGATTTTGCAACTTATTCTGAAAGTGATATGCCAAAGGGCATCCATAAATCTCAAGCAACTTTGAGAATCAGTTTTGGATTCCTTGGGCAATGCTACAATACGAGAAATCCAGATATTATATTCTGAAAATCTCTGTGGTTAAATGGATATTTTTTAATTAGATTTGGAGTAAACACTTCAGACACACGTGGAAAGTGGCAAAATTCTGAAAAAATTAGGGCCCTTGTCCAGGTCATCAGAGGGCAGGAAGAGAGCATCCGTTCTTTACAGCATCTGACCACTATTCTGGTTTTCTGGTTTGCTCAATAAATTTTGTATTAGAGGAAATTCTTTTTTTTTTTTTTTTTTTTTTTTTAAAAAAAAAAAAAAAAAAACTCAAGACTTTGATCCTGTGTATCCTGGAACTCCTCTCTACATATCATCATTTACACGCAGAAATTTGAAATTCTCTTATAATCAGTTATACACAGCCTCTAGCTGCTACCATTTTATCAGACCATCTTCAGACCCTACCTGATATCTATCTGATTCATTAACAGCACATACTTCTGTAAAGATACTGCACGGAGAAAGTATAGTTTAAAGTGGGGAGAGACACTAGGTTTTTCAGAGTTTGCAGATGATTTTCTCCCTTTATTAAAACCTATTTATCTTATTATTTGCCTTTCTACATTCTTTTAAGGAATTAAATACACTTGTAAAATAAGTTGGATTGTAAAAATAATTTTAGCACTATTTTATCAATTTTTGAAGTAAATTAGTCTCTTTTGTTCCAGATTAGAGGCCAAGCACAATTATTAAGAAGTAGCTATTCTGCAGCAGCTATTGCTAAATAAATCCATATTGACTAAACCTAAAAATAACATCCTGCTGTGCAGAACAGTCTAGACATATGCAAAGTACCTTACCTAAATATCAAAAAAAATTCAGATGAAGCCAGAGGGAAATCATGCAAGCTAATTTATCCTGCTGAGAAGGGCAGGACTACCCTRGGTATTTCTATTCTGCACTGAAGAGTGTAGTGTAGACACATTCCCATGATGACCTCGGATTAATTACTTGGTGTATGTCAGTGCATCTTCAAAAACAGGATATTTGCCTATTGTGCTGATAAGGTTCATTAATGAGTGTGAGGTGCTCAGATAGTATGGTGATGAGGTAACAGAACATGGATTATGTCTATGTGGAAGCATTCGTTCATGCAAAACCAGGAATTTGGAATGATATCATCTACACCAACCCAGCCAGACAGAGAACTAGCAGAAGTTATTTCTGAGGAGACTCTGCAGTCTAATTCWGGTCAAGTTAGGTAGAGCTGCACAGATTAATGTAATACTCATAGCTTATTTGCAACACTAACTTTATTGAATCTCTGAGCACTAACCAATCATCTTTTACGCTGATTAAGAAGGTGAGCAAGAAGAAATACCTGGAAAAAGCTCACTGTAAAGGCTGTGAAAACAGTGATTATTTTCTACTATAAATGTGAAGGCACCAGTAGTAGTTTTGGTCTAAAGGTTAAATGGATTGGAATCGACTAAGGCAATTCGCCTCCTAATTCAGGTCATCTAAGCAAAGAATAAACAATTCTCTGTAAAGATTAAAACAGTTTTTGAGGAAACAGTAGAGTAAAAGTGAGTGCCAAAATAGATACTAGGTTAAAAGTTTTATGGAAAATACATATCCTGATTATAATACAATAGATAAAGAAAATGTTGAATTTGAAAAATTGAGTTGCTTTGTGCTGCTGACTATCAGGGAAACGAGAACAATATCTACTGCTAATTGTATTCAAACAAAGTACTTCTGATGGCATTTCTTCAGCTAAAGTTATTAGAGCTGATTTCRCAAAAGTGAAAGAAATAGCTAAAATATGGCAATATAAATCATACTGATCTATGAAATATCCTTCAGGAGTTATGTCTTTCCAAAGTAAAGACCTTGGAACTATATATCATGACTATTAAAGAAAGAGACTGAATTTTAGGAGGATGCAGGTGCCTTGGCAAGTCGGAATGCACAAAGGTAGCCATTTATTATGGAAGTGAAAAACTTTGAAGAAACATCTGTCTAGTCCCCTAAACTACAATAATGTTGGCTGGAGCATAGGTTGAAAGCCACAGGATACAAATAGTGATGTCATTCCCTTTTGAAAAAAGTAACAATCTGCAAATTTTAAATTCACTTTTCTAAATTGTCATAAGCCTCTACGAAATATCCTTGGCTCTCAAGAGAATGTTTTTTGAGGTATCTGAGACCCAGTTAAATCCTATATTCCATGTTAATTTACTAAATATGTATAGTGGATCTCAAGAGACTACTATCACATCAACGTGCAGAAAATCAACATGACGGGTGCTTTATGACAACTGGAGAGTGTTCCTGGAGATATGGTGACTGGTCGTGGGACACTTGTCTTTGTCTTGTTTATGGATGTATCTTGTAGCACGACCTATGTCAGTTTCTCATTGCATTATATTTTTACTCAGGCTTCTAGAAGTTACTGATTAATATTTAAGAGGTGTCTGTACCATGATTTTGCTTATCAGACAGTTTGTATGCTATCTGTATGTTGTATGATTTAATTAGAATTWGTTTTAGAATTACCTGTAAACTGTAGTTGATTGAAATGTCTGGAATATGACTGTCYATAAAAAATCAAGTAAAAATTGTTAATGAATTTCCTGTAAGAATAASWATTAGGAGGTGAGTAAAAAGGAGAAAGACTTGGAAAAGCAATAACCMACTAGGTACTGTTTAAAAATCTGAATATTGGTTTTATTTTTTTAAAAAAATATATATTATGCATGTATGTGCACATACACATTTATATATGTATTTATGCATGTCTGTATATATATATTTGCTTTTATCTCAGAAATATGATATTGGATTTCAAAATCTTACATACTATACAAGCCAAGTGTTACAAGAATGCTATTAACAGCACCTGAGGTATCTCACTGGCAATCTGTTGGACACACTCCAAGACTATTAATTAATATTTACTGTCTCCAATGAAATGGCTTGGAAAATGCTGAGAAATGCAAATACAGTGCCTGAGAGCTACTGCATCCAACTGAATACACACAGCCTGAGAAGCCGCACTGGAACAATGAATCAGGCAGCCACAGTCTCAAAGACCTGTCTTTGGCTTCCAGCCAGCGATGATGTGGCATATACCCACATCCAGAGAGAGACAGAAGGAAAAAAAAAGAGTCAGAAGAAAAAAAATGGCAATTTTGAAACCAGAGCATACCAATATTCACTTTTACTCAGCTGTTCATTGAAGTGAGTGGTGACTAAAGTTTATTTGTCAACCAAGTTTACTTATCAACAATTGATGTAAACAATGGGTCAAACTATTTTAAAATAACTGCTAGAAGCCTTTGGKTGTTTAGGAAAGAAACCTCAAACCCAAAATTTCGTTCCTCTTCACATAGATCCTTAATGTATTTTGAAGAAAGAAAACATTTTACTAGCAAAATTTCTCATCTGACAGCAAATTATAGTCATCTAATTTGTAAGTAATGTGGAGGAATCAATAAGGTGGATAAAATGGCTCTTTAAAACCTCTGTCCATGAAACAAATTCTGTCATGATTTAGTTAACACCAGCTATTCTGATAAAGAGCAGTTCCCTTGGGATGCTTGGCTCTTTCAAGCTGACTYTTCTTTCTAATGGGCAAAGCCCACGCCAGCTGCAGGAAACAATAAAGTGCAACGTGTTATACGGGAGCCGAAATTATGTCAAAATGCTTCAGAGGAGTTTCTGAAAATACAATTATTCTACAGTATCCTTTCTTGTGATACAAGTAGCTTAAGTCTTACACTCAGCTAGTTTTTTTCAGCTGTCCTACTCAGCTTGAAGACAGCTTAAGAGTCAGGCACTGCCAAACTGTTCAGATCCTCACTTGTTTAGAGTTCATGTTAATTAACAGTCTCCTAGACAATTTCTGTGTATAGTTCTAGGGTTAGTGCAGGCTGGGGATCATTTGCAACAAGCAGTTTRGGGGGTAAGAGAGATTAGCTGTATTAGCATCAACTGTACTTTTCAGCTGGCTTCGAGTGTATAGAACAGATTCTGATCTTGGTATTTGCGAGTATAGATGTAGCCTTATGTCTCATTAATGTTAAAAGACTCTTTTGACTTAAAAATCTCATGTGGTTGCTCCTTGCAACTTTTCTGTGCAAGACGTTACTACATTTTGCTGATGCATTATTGAAGCTTAATAGGCATCAGAATCAAAAGCACACGGGAAGCCTGTGGTAGAGTCAGATGTCCTGGTCTTATAAACTCTAGTCCAAGGATTTGACTGCCCTTCCTTTTAGCATATTTGTCAAAAGCATGTTGGTCTCCCTTCCTTGTTGCAGATCAACAGGAAGAGGATTAGTCCAGATATTTAAATTAGCATTTTTGTTGGTGAACAACTTTTTCCAAAAATGTGTGCATCATCCCTATATACCATTATYATATATCAAAAATAAATCCTGTGTGTGCAGATGATACTTAGCTGCCTGCCAGTCCATCTGTGGTCTACACATGGAGAAAAGAGTGCTAAACAGAACAGATGTCATTGGAAATATAAGTCTCTGAACATATGTGTGTTATGTGGACTTTCATTGTAAGGTTGAGATTTAAAATCTCAGTATTTTTTCTACATTATTGCATATTTTAGTCCAGATCATGATGTCTTTGCCTTCTTTTGTTCAAGTTTCATCTACCTAAATAATGWAGTAAAGATATACAAGATATCTTTCTCATATCTTTTTGCCTTGGACTTTGAGGCCAGTAACYCTCAGACATTTTACCTCCAAGCCTGCAAAGGGCATGTGGGAGGACAACATAGCCCTGCTGCTCATCYCTTTACAGTGCTCTTTGAGGCTGAATCTACAGGAAGGAGTAATAAATAGAGGGTTATATGCTGATTTTGTGTGGACTATTGGAATTAGAGCAAGCACTCTCAGTTTTAGGTAAGCACTGTTAGGTTTCCTTTCATACTCAAGACCTCTCTGGAGGAATCTCTCCCTTTCTACAGAGTACAAGAAAAGAGTTCAGCAACTAAATACATAAAGTTAAGTTCCTATCCGACTAAGGAAAAATTAAGGTTGTATCTTTGCATCACACTGTGTGATAATTGGTGCAGAGAGCTGCATGCTAGCTTTTATTTTRTTATTGTATGCTAGTGGTCCACAGCACAGCTCTTGCTATAACTGAGAGCTGTTTGGGGGCCTGAACAAAGTCCTGCTTGTGCAGTGAGGCATTAAAGCAAATAAAAACTGCCTCTTAGCAGAGGTAACTAATTSAGCTGCACATCTATTCTGCTTTCAGATAGTTTCAGGATGGTTTGGATATTCACAGTGAACATAAGCATGATTTATGAATCTGAGAAAAATCAGTTACAACCTCAGCATATTCTRGAGCCACAGGATTTTGCACTGAGATAAGAACTATGTATTCTTTGCCTCCCTCTGTATTTTACACCATAACAGTATCTTGAGAGACARTATAAGGAGTAACAGCCTCTTTATAATCCCTTTATTTAGAATGTAAAACAGATTTGTGATATGATTTTKTAAGAGGAAAAACTTTTGGTAAATGACATAAGGGAGCTGAGAGAGACTGATTAAAGTGAGAAGAAAGATTCACTTTATGAGGAGCTGCTTGTGAAAGAAAAAAAATGAAAAGACAATTTACCTTAGGTTGGTTTACCAATGAGCTATCTGAACTTGAAAWTAAAACAAAAGATTAATAGTCTGTTTATTATCATCTTTTTAACTGGCATGTGAGAGAAGCAAAARTCCCTCTCTTAGTGTGTATGTATTTTTGTTTGTTATTTCTGCTTAGAAGCCCATGTGTCAGGTAGTGTTCAAACAAATAGCAAAAAGAATTATTCTGCCCCAAAGTGCCTAAGGTCTCCATGCAGGTGTTCGAGGGCAGAGGGAAACATGCTGTGTAGCTGTATGAGCCCAGTGTGGCACAGCATGAACACAAACCCAGTTCTGGTTTCCTTTGTGAWCTTGCAACATGAGCCCATTTCAGTTTTTTTTTGGTGATACCTAAAACTGGTCTCCTACCCAAAGAAAATCTCCAATTAGTCATTTATGTCTCATAGATAATGAGACAACACTCCTGTTCTAATCATTTATTATTCAAAATAAACTGTCCAATGCCAATAGGTTATATAACTTGGGGATTCAGTAATGTGCTTTATGTTTAAAATAACTTTCAATCTGTTTATCCACCCAGTAGTATGTGGAAGTGAAGAAAATAACTACAGTGCCCACACTTTTACTAATGAGTAATGAAGACTGTCATATTAGCAGGCACAGGAAGTTTTGCTCAGTGAAATGATTCATAATCACATCTACCCAGAGAAGCATCCATTTGCTCACGCAAAGGTTGGGACCATTCCAAAAGATGGGCATGAGAATGTAAGCTCTGACCTCGAAAACACCCAGATGGATGGGACCTGATAAGACCCATTTAAGTCTATCAAAGCCTTTCCATTTTTTTAATAGGATTTTTATCAGATCATTTAGCAGTTTCATTAAATTCAATGGGACTACCTACATGCATGGACTCACATGTCTGAGTGTTTCCAAGATCATCTTTGTCTTAGAATGTGCTTTCTAAATTTGCTTTCATATTCCTAAATGCAACTTTCAGAGGATCCTTGTATATATATATAAAACACTGAATAAGTAAGGTAATGACTTTTTTAGCTTATGTCTGTGCTATGGAATATCTTTAATATAGTTGAACTGACATTAGAGATATTGTACATGTTATCCTACAATTATAATTCTTAATTCTACAATTTCCAGAATTCTAACAGTCATATTAAATTTTCTTTCAATAAACTGCTATTGCAGGAGTTAGTGGATAGGGCTTAGGTTTGGTTTTGAGAGAATTAGGCCTATCACGAGCAAATGAAAACCTCAAACAAGTCATTCTTTCTTTTTGTAGTTCAGTGCCCTGCCTGGGAGAGAGGGAAATCACACTAAATCTCTTTGTAAAGCATGAGACCTATGATAAAAAGTGCTATTAACTAATTGCTATGGTTAATTGTTTAAACATGGTTTTGTAGACTAATTTTTAATTTTTGTTCTTGACTGAYGTGCTTTCCAACAGACAATACTATGTAGGCTACCATGGATGCTTATTTTTTATAATGCCTCTGTAGGTTTTTTTTATCTTCTGCAGATAACAAGGAGCAGGCTAACTTCTAAGTTAGGTAAGTCATTCAAATTTTTATGCCATTTTTTAAGTAATTGTTTCTTGAGGTTCAGGACTTTTTAAAAATATGTTTCTCTTAGGAATACTCACATGAATGGTTAAAAAAAAGCCTAAAAAAGGCATTCTTGTGTCGAAAAACTGGCTTTATTTTTAAGCTACTTACTATTATTCACAGTCTAAGGTAGACTAAATAGCAACTTAGGATAGTTATAGCTTCTTACAARTAAAAGACATTTACCATTGAAGTGTCTTTTAAATTTTCACTTTTCAGTCATTTAAAATTATGATTTAAATGGTCAAAGTTATTCAGACATCTTTTATCTCAGTTATCCCTAGTTAGTGCAATTGGGCAAAACAGACACAAAAAACAAGCACCCTAAAATTAGAGTTTAAGTTTTGCTTGGTGTTCTCGGAAATTACAGCCTGCCTTTTTCTTATTGGCTATATTTTACCTTGTTTGATTTTAAAAGATTTGTTTCCTGAAATATTTCTGACCCCTCACTAATGCCAGAATAGGAGGACAAGTCCCAGGTTAGTATCTCAGGTGTTTCAGAGAGTGAGGAAGGGATCCGTCTCGCCTAACTTTAGACACCCCGAGCTTGAGTCAGTCGCCCACAGAGGCAGCAGGTGCACGCTGAGACACCCCGGGAAGTCCAGAAAGCTCACACGAGGCTTGCRGGTAAGACACAGGGCACACAGGAGACTCACGCCCTTCTGGATCCTTTCGTGTGGGATTCCACCCACAGATGAAGATGTGCAAATGTGCCTATCCACGTGTAAGATGTCATTACAGTTTAAACTCTCCTTATAACCAATAGATATCTGTGAAATAGATACAGTCACTGGAATCCAGTGAGCTATTYCATTCAATATAATCCAAACATCAGCTGACCAAATATAATGTTTTCGGTAGGGTGATTTGAACAGCTCTATGGACTCCACTGACTGTATCAACTGAAGACCATTGACTACRTATGAGTTTACATCCCCAGGCCATCAGTCAGTTACCTGGACAGAGTTGTCTAGTCCTGAGATTCCCTAGGGCACCCTGTCTAGTCTACAGCTGCTGTGTACAGAAGGCCACGGGGCTCCTGTAGGTTTTGTGTCACATTTGKTAGCAGAACGTGACTGTCACGTACTCTTGGGCATCTCAGTTGTAGTTTTAGAGATTGCATTTAAGCAAAGGAAGCAAATCCAACTCATATGTGTTGCAGAGACCTAATACTGGGTGTCCTAATCCAGWGTCTTGTGGAGAGAAATGGAGACTTTTTTTGGTAACAGAAAGAAATAGGCTTTTCTAGAGCATTGCTCATTTCATCCTCTAAAACAGATCAGATTAATCGTTTCCTAGAAGTGTGTATTTCTCTCCAGTATGACTAGCTCAGATATAGTGTCCCAAAGTTAAGGGGATGAACAAAGGTAAGGGAGGCTCCTTCCCCAAACAGCAAAAACTGTGCCAGTAAAGGATTTTTCCTGACAGTATTAATTGTGTTCAAATGAATCTTATCTTACATTACGGCTGTGTTAGTAAAATGTATGATTTATTCCATGCTCCTAAYTTAGGTATCTGTGTTAGAAAAAATTCCCAGAGTAGACAAAAACCTAGAAGCAGAGCAGACTTAGAGGGAGTGTATGGTTTTAACAGTGCTTAATGCTCTGCCCTGCCTTCATCTGATCCAACATCTTTGGCATAATTTATATAGAAGTTTTCTTGGGATTTCTTTGGGGCATAGCAGTGCCTGAAGTCTCAGCAGCTTTTTATGTTGTAGTCTTAYACATGCCACATGGAATCTCTCAGTCTTTTAGGAGGCTACTTTGAAGATAGAAGTCCTCCACTTTTCTTGTGCTAAGACATCCTTCTCTAGCTATATCAGTTCTCTTTGATTTACTCCAGACCCTTACCTGACATAAACAATGTAGAGCTGGCTTGAGTATCTTTGTTGTTCAATATATATATATATATATATATATATATATATATAAACTTTAAAATACAATCAGATATATAGATTAAAATAGCCATAACATTCACAGGCACAGTCTGCAATATGCCCAAACCAAAGGGATTACTTCTCCAGAGGATGTTAATTGCCACTAGTCTCTGTGTTGAAACTGGTATGAGATAAGAAATAAAAGTAGCGCATTTTATCCAGTGCATTTATTCAGTATCTCCTTTGCTGAGATTTTACAGAATTCCTTGAGCTTGAGGTGAGGAAGCATAGGTGCTTAGCAGAGAATGATCTGTTCAAAATTAATAGGAGTTTTAGGACCACACACACATGTACCACACACACACACAGTTATGCACACAAGAAAAGAAAAGGCAGAAAAATATCTAAACCACCAAACCACCCCCAGCAATTTGACATTTTCCGAGMCATAAATATAAGAAAATTCAGGTGCTAAAATGTGTAAACCAGTGGTTCCATTAACAGTATTATCTGCATATGATTTTTAACAAATTATCTATATTAACAGATATAATTATTGCAATGTTAATATCCAATAATAATTGTATAATTGTGTTAATCTGTTCATCTTATTGCAAAATGAAAGAAAGTCGTCCAATGTTTACTAAATCTTACTAACAAAATGGCCTAACTCTTCTGTGGTGCACAGTATAACCCTCCATCATTGGGGGAATTTATGCCACTATATAAACATGTAGTGGCGTGCGTTCTGAATGCAACGTATAAGTTCTGAATGCAACATCATTCCACTTTTCCTTCCTCACTTCCAATGCTTTCCACAGCAAACAGTTGCATGTAGAAGTACAGAACCCCTGTGAATTTCCCTCTTTGTTTGTGTGTCCAGTCACTGCATGGGGGTTTTGTCCTGGGTAAATTTTTCTCTTAAAGAAATAAGACACAAAGTATGTCACACTCTATGGGAAAAATCACTGCTTTTCATTTGTCTGATCGGCAACTGGAGAAACTAAAGAGATGCAGATGGTCCCAGTAAAATATTGATGAAGAAGCTTATTTGATAATTTACAAAATATGCAGACCATGGTATTGAGCTTATGATAGCAAAAATGTAAATTAATTAACCAAAATAAAACATGGATGTTAAGCACTGAGTAGTGGACTATGTGCTGCAATTCCTGTTATTTCTTCCTCTTTAAAAAGTCACTTTAGTATACAATAGTTTTAACTGTGTTCTCTCTCTATTTTCATTTGTTCATGTCAGGCTGGTTGTAAGTTTTCCAGAAAACGTGAATGTTTCCTTTTGCAAAAACTTCCTACTTGTTTATACAAGTAACCTGTTCTATCATCCAAAAGAGAAGAAATCATACAGATGTATGCAAATGACTTCTGCTAAATGAATGTTCAGCCTTATTTTCTTCAGKGTTTCACCTCAGTGCCTGTCAGTATGCAAATTTTGTTCTCAATGGGATTACTCAGAACTGTGTTGGTGAGCACTGTATTTGCTCATTAATTTAAGGTTCATTAGCCAAGACTGACTGGACAAGGATAAAAACAAATTATGGTCACTATCGAGTGTAGCTTAATAGTTATATAACTGATGTACTGAAGGTACATGGTAAAGATAGCAGAGACACTGATATAACCTGGTATTGTGTTAGTGATACAACAGGCTGGGCACATTATATAAAATTAACCCAGAATGGACTTATTCTCATACTGGAATGTGGCATCCTTCTTTGCTTTTAATAGTGGCAAGTATAATACATAATACAGTATAYTATAGTCTATATTTTGAAATACTGCAAACAAATAGCTTTAATAGGAAACAGTTATTTAGTTATGAACAACATAGTTCAACATTTCTTTAATCACTGAAAAGTGTATCTAGTGGTGCTCTATGATAAAATTTTGAAATTCTCAAATGCAGACATTTGTAATTATTTTCAGGTGTTTTCAGAAAGTAACTGGGCTGCCAATAATTAGTGAACAGGTGATACATGATTTTTACCATTTACTCTTTAGAGCAAAGTCTATTGATTATTGACTTATGTCATCTTGTGCCATTTTGCTTACCCAGTTGCATGACTTATCTGGGTAAGCAGTGTAGCAAGCACGAGCAAATGTAAATATTTACAATAAAGAACAGGGTGCAGCATTTGCTGTTACGAATATCCAAGCACTACAGTGTAATTACTGCAGTTCTGTCTCCATGAGTCARTCTTGATCTTGGGCTAAATTTTGTCAAAAGCTACATTAAAATTAAGCTTCAAATATAAATGTCTACCAATTTAATTCATTCTGCAGCCAACACTCTTTCCTCAGTCACAGATGCAGATATTATTTTTAAAATTGAGGCAGAAATTTTATTCACATTGTTAACTAACTTCAGCTGACCTAAGGCATATAATTACARGGATAATTAGGATGATACTGCTTATTGGGCAAGAGTATCTTCTTAAGGCACTCCTAAATTCTCTTCCTGTCCMTCCCCACCTTCTGTTGGTAGTTTAGCTACTTGTTCCTGCTTGTGTGTCCAAGCTTGTCACTCCTTCAGCTCTGTCAGCCCAGTTCCTTGGGAACCGAGGGGGGGAGGGGGTGTGAATCTTTGCGAARATTAAAGGCCTGATCCAAAACTTCCAGAAGTTATATGAAAACATTCCTGCTGTTTTCACTGATTTCTGGAAGAGCTCTGAGGAATGGATGTCCTATTTAATTTAACGTTGACGAAGTTACAGTGATGTTCCCTCACACCTGCCTGCCCGAGAGACACACGGGAAATATTTTAACAAAGGCCTTCCGTGTACCTCCTTCTTTTACTTCAAGCATCTGATAACCTTTCCAAGAACAGAGAAATCCACTCATTTGTTTTCTTACTTAAACAAAATACTTCTTCATAACTGTAAACAGAGTGTGGAGAAATGTCTCCTGGCAAACACACTTGTATCAGGAGTTCTTCGCTGGAAATGTTTATTAGTTTGCTCCCAGCAAATAAATGTAAAATGACTCTTTTTCTGCAAAAGGCACCTGTTTCTGCAGAGCCTCATACCTGTGCAATTGCGTGATTTCAGTGGAAGCAGGATGAACAATGTTAAGGCTGTACACAGGGATCCCTTACAGGACTAGGTCCCACGGCAGCTTGAAATTGTTTCCTGCATTTGCAATGAGCAGGAGAGGAGTGCGCAGCATGATCTAAAGTTTTCTGAAAAAAACATAAGAGAAGGTTTACGTACAGGATTTACAGAGCATGAGGTAATATGAATTCACAGGAGAGAAAAATCATGCAAAATTTCCCTTCTGGAGTATCCGCAGAGCGAGGAATTGTAATATGACTTTTGTTTTTAAACATACTTATAAGTACACGCATCATATAACTGATGGTGACTATTAACCACAATACTTGGGTGTGTGTAATTGCTCTGTTGCAACATCCTGAAAAATCCTACACCAGTGCACAGTTTGATTTACGAAAACTATGAAGTGTATGAATAGTATTATCGAAATAGCCTCAGTAGCTTTTTAACAATTCTGTAGAATTATCTGGAATGCAAAAGCAAAAGTTGCTTCCCTAATGGCTTCAAGTGCCCTCCAGCAACCTCTTTACTATCAGAGAGTAGTTTAATGGTGTTGAGATACCACTGAATGACATTGATATTTTTCAAACAGCCTTGAGATAATGTTGAATTATATGTGATTCTTTTGAAAGCTACTAAAACAAAGCAGTATAGATTTTCTCTTTAAGATATGTAATAAACTATCTTTATTATTCCCTAGCATCATCACTTTTCACAAACATACCTCATATTAATCTCTTTATATAATGTAAACCTGAGTAGATGCCAAACCTGACTTCCTGAATTTACAGGGCTTTTAATTTTTTTATTTATTTTCTCTGAATATGAAAATTTGAATTGAAAGCAGATTTTGGAAACAGTTGAGGAAAATATTACTTCGATTACTTTTGAAACTGTAGTAACACCTACARTCTGAATACCAAGCACTCCACAAACATATTGCTAGGTACTTTCCTGTTCTGACAGTACTTAAAGTCTAATTTGGAATACAGCTTTAATGCCAGAGAAATAAATGGATAACATTAGGAAGGGACATCTGGTGCATTTCTGAAATTGAATTCAGAGCAGGTTATCCAAAGAGTCTGTCAATGTTGAATTGCTGATTGCAGTGTCCTATGTCTTCCTGGTCTGTCTTATATAATGGAACCACCATTAGGCAGAAGTAAACAGGATCAAACTGACGTAGGAATCTACTTGTCAAACCTTTCCCATTTCCAGAACATGACACAGTTCAGTCTTTGGTTTGTTTTGTCATGGGTGGATTTTAATTGCTGTATAGTCACTTTTCTTAACATAACTTATCACAATACCTTTAGTGCTTTCATGATAGTCTTCATAACTGCTGGAGATATCTTCATAAGTCATTCACATTCCTCTGAGCTGGAAGCATTCCAGAGTTTATGCTGTTTTGTTATGGTAGTAGCTATAAAAAGTGTTATCTGCTGGAAACATTTCCTTCTCTGTTTGAACTTTAAAATTGTTATCTGATTAGCTTGCCGTAAGTTGTAAAGGTAAATGCGACGCGATATGCATAGCACTCTGATCTTCAGTGGTCGTTAGAATTACAAGTGCACACGTTAGCTCCTGACCCTATCATACATCTGAGAAAAGGCTACCTACTATCCCATTTTGCTGATATCCTACACCAGCATTAAATCTGGATAACGTATAATGAGGAAAGGCTTAYGCTGTCAAGCTTGCAGTTCATAAACAGCTGTCTTTCTTTGAAAATTCATTATTGTTAAAAATAAACAGAGCAGTTGGCTTGTTGAATTTACCTCACCAGTAGGAATCCTATCAGTTGGTATTGCCTCATACTAAGCTTGTAAATATCTCTTAAAGGGCTTAGAAAGAGTGAACGATATGGCTAAGGGATAGCTGGATTAGCTACATATTTCATGGCCCAAATCCCAGCTTGACCCTGACCTTTTGCAGGAAGATTTAAATGTCCTTCACATCCTTCCAGCTGTTCAGCTTACTGATTATGTCGAAGTACTTATTTCTATTTTTCACTTACCTTTTATACTTGCATACGTGGAACTGATTTCGGATTGTTGGTTTGAAGAGGGCTCAAGCAATGAACTTCCATAGCTTCTTTGCTTATGCCTCTTCAAGGATAATTTTCTAGACAGGATTACCAAACATTTGACTGCTTTACTGAGAGAGCTCTGCAACACATCATGCAATTTTAAACCATATTCACTTTTGGACTGCTGATTCTGTGTGCTTCCAAGAGGTTCATTTTTCCTTCAGGTGGCAGGGAAGGGCTGAGTATGCCCCATGCAGACTCTGATCTATCATCCTGAACTACCTCAAATACCTCACTAGTGTCAATCATGTCCTTTCTGCATCCAGATAGCAGCCACACATCCAACCTTTTCCTCTGTGCAAAGAAACTTCAATGGCAAATTAATTAATAYTATCATTCTTCTTCTGATACACCATCTCATTCTTCCTTCTTTCCCATCCATGGCTCATGCACACTAAACAGCCATAATCCTCTAAAGACTTTTCAGTCTTATGTAGTGTGAGTGATTTGGATGTCACAAACAGAAGATTATAATAATCTGAAAGTGAGCAAGCAGGAAAGTATATTGACAAGTCATCTTGACACAACTATGCATGTCAATAAAATGTGTACAATAGGGAGTAGAAAAAATATTTAACAAGGACAGAATTTATATTTAAAAGCTGTGCTGGGCAAATTTATTTGATGATCATACAGAAGTGTACACAAAAATAACTAAAAGGGAAAAATGTTATTAAGACACAAGCATTCAAGTGTTGAGAAAAACAAGTATTAAGATTGAAATCTTAATACATTTCCTGGTACATTAAAGAACTGTTTTTAACGCTTTTCAATTACACGATCATATAATTTTTTCTCCTCATGGGGACTCTGTCTCAATCAGTGCAAAGGATAGATTGTTTTTTTTTTTCCTAAATGAGAAGCTATTTCATATTTTGTTTTATTGTTCAGTAGGTGGGCCAATATCCCATTTCATGCACATTATTCAAACATTGCTCTGAAGGCAGAATATTAATTTTCTCATGAGTTTTCAATCTCATTTATCACTATCATATTCAATTTTTTTCACAAATTGAGGAATTAATCTTAAAAATGTTTCAGCAAAGGGAAGGGAAGTGATATTATTTCTGTCGTGCAACTTCATTGCTCTGTACACCCGAAGGCTAAATAAAGGTCAAATATTTTCACTAATTTAGGGTGCTCTATTAGGCAGTCGAGGCTTGATCTTTGCAGATAAGTTAGCACTCTTAAACTCTTAAAATATCAGCATACAGTTCAATGTAACGCAGGCTGCAGCTATTACTACTCAGTACATCTACAAATTGGGCCTTGGTGCATCATGTTGGATACCTGAATCGGTGACCAGCTGTGAAGATTCTGGTGTTAGAGGCTTGCACAACATCATAGGCTTGGAGTCCCCAGAATTCCCCTAATTACTTTGAAGATGACCCTTGTTCTTCTAGTCGTATTATATCTTACTTAGTAAACAATGAACAACACAGTTTCTTCAATGAACAAGCAGCAGATCCTTCCGCTGCTTGCACTTCAGCCCTGCTTCATCTCTATAGCCATGCCATCCTGAACACTGAACGAAGCTGAGAAATAGTGACTGTGAAATAATTAGACTGTCAGAATGTGCATACGCACAGAAGAGATGAATTCAYGTTGCTCAGAGAAACATAAGCCTGGTGTTTCTTAACCATTTATTTAAAAGATTGCTCACAATCTTTTAAAATAGTGTAGTTATACTTTACTATTTTCTAAAATAGCTAATATTGTAAGTTGAAAAAAAAAAAAAAGACAACTCCCTCTCCATCCCCAAAGGGCAATTTCTACCCAACAAAAATTCTACTTTGTGACAAAATACAGACAGTCACATCTGCCATTCTAACCCCTAGTTTACAAACTAATCCCTGATAGCAATAGTAAGTGGTCATCCTCTGGGAGAATATTTGTTGGAAACAAATGGATGAAGAGATATAGGCATCTTGGGTTCTATTCTTTGACTTAGACATTTTGATTTTGACCCTTCCGTCCTGTTCTTTCCAGCATATTCTGTTTTGAGATCTAGTTTTCCTTCCTTCCTTTAGTTATCTTGTTCTTTTCAGCCACACAATCTCATTGAATGTCAGCCCCTCAACCAGGAAAAATGAGTTCTAAAATTCCAGTGAGGCTGAGCATGTTAATTTTCATAAAAAATATATTTAATATGTTTTCTATTTCCATTTTTATCATTCATTCTTGATCATATACATTTCTGTCTTTAYTCACACACATTTGAGAACACAGACACAAGTGCCCAAATCAATCTAGATGTGGTCCTCGCCCTAATGGATACGTCACACGGAGACCATTAACCACAGTAAGCAACGTTTCAGTAAATAATAACATAAATAACAGTAATTTAAAACAGAATTTTTGAAAGCAAAAAATGAATTTTTGGTCACAAGCATGTGGTCACAACATTATGCTTCTGGCTTTATTGAAGCATGCTAGAGTTTAGAAAGGAAGTCAGTTATTTTAGGGACAGTGTAAGCTCTGTGGCCATCCAGATTCCTCATTGTCACATTCTGTAGAACTGTGTTTTTATTAATCAGAAGGGATCTCTTTAAAAACAACAACAACAACAAAAAAAAAAACACTCTAACAACACGGGAATATTGTTAAACTGATAGAAAGCAATAGCCCTTCCCTTTATTCTTCCACCCCCTTTCCTCTGGTTAGGGGATAACACACACTTGCTACATCTTGTCAGGTGAGCCAACAGAGAGAAGGAGACTAAGTCAGACTTCTAAGTCCATCTTTGGCATTCTGCTTCGTTTCTAGTCTCTCATGTTCTTCCTTTGCTCTTTCATTGTTCAAGAAGAAAATACAAGGCCTGATAAGTCAGGAAGAGGGAAGATATGACTCAAGACCTTACTAATGCTGACTGAACCAAATTTTGAACTTCCAGGAAGCTCAATAAGATTGCTGCAATTTTTTCTCAGGGTTTTCCCCTGACTTTCACAGTCTGTTCTTCCTCGTTACAAGCCATATGAGAAATGAAAATGCTGGAGCAACCCTGAGAGAGGTTAGGGTCTTAATATTTTCAGTAACAACAGAAGAACAAAATTTCTCCTGATATCAAAGAGGAGTAGAAAAATATCAAGGCATAGTGCTCACTCAATTATTTGAAGTTCATTCAATATTACTTAAAACTATTTTTTCTGTTACTTTTGAAACAAAATGATCTCAGTAGAGAGGACAGAGAATCAAGTGCCTGAGGTCTGATCTCCTCTCTGTCATGCAGTGTTAAGAAAGCTCTTTTGCAGGATGAAGGTAATATGTATCATGGAAGTATTGTTTTCCTCATGTAAATGCCTACAGCTGGTGTTTAGTTTCCCAGTCTTTTGCACCTACATTTGAAAATAAAGTATGTTATTATGATCTTTTTAAATTTACTGTATAACTTAGTGTTATTTCTAAAGCAGCAAAAATGTCACATAATGTTACTGCTTTTCTCCTAAATCAAATCTACAATGATTAGCAAAGACAATCTAATTTATTTGATTTCATGTAYATTTTGATTGAAGAAATTCTCAACAGAATTAAGGATACGTGAATCCTGATGAGTAGCAGACCATGATGCACTAGGCCAATGCTTATGTGCTTCTAAAGACAATACATACACCAATAGACTCTCCAGCCCAATAGAAATGAGGTCATTGCATACAGGCTGTACTAGACCCTCTACTCTCATACTCTGCAGATCAAATGCACGAGTTGCAAAGCCAATCTGTATGTGCAGTAGTTATTTATCTTGATTTTCTTCTGGACTGACTGCTGCTCTTCTAGAAACTCTAGACAAATTTACACTTCCCACCTAAACAAAATTTTGACATGGGGAAAGAGAAAAACATTTTTGGGGAAAATATGTTAATGAAATACAAGATCATCCTCAATCACCCTACTGTCTTTGCCATTACTAGTATGGAGAATGACAGCAGTTGATACAGGAATTGTTTCAATTTAAACTATTTACAGTCTTACTTCATTATTTATAGAGGCATACAACAGCATATTATAATATACRGAGAGAACGTGCCTCCATGTTGTATCAAAAAAAAAGGAGTGAAGGGTCAAATTCTAGAGAGATTTGGAGCTTGAGGACACAGAAAATAGCCACTGATGAAAGTGAGCAGTATAACTTTAAATGCCTGCATGTGTTTTATGGAGAGAAAAATACAATATATGTAGAGTCCATGATTTCCTCATGACCTAAATTAATTTATACCATTAGCAGAAAGGCAGACGTGCTCCTGCAGAAGGGTGGTGATGTGGGACTGGGAATAGTTGCTGCATAATTGTGAGTGTGTGGTGTTTTAGCATCAATACCACGAACTCAGAGCCAGATGCATTCAAGGCCTCGCCTGTGGCTTGATGACACATACCCTTTTCACAACAATCGGTGGATTTGTGGTAACAATCAAAAAGCATTTAAAATGCTTGGAATGCGGTTTAGAAACCCGCCTTGGCATCCCGCTTTTCATGTCTTAGCATAAATGCCTCAACTGTTTTTATTGTTCTGCAACTGCTCGTTTATTTTGAAAGAAAAAGCTTGGCCTGCACTATTTGCATTCAACAGTACTTGAAACAAGACGTTAAAGTCTTTTTTGATTATGCCGGTGAAATATTTCATATGAATAATGCCAACAGCTGGGTCAGACCTTTTGGTTTTAAATAAGAGTTTATTCCAGGCTGAAAGGTTCTTTTTTTAGATAGAGAGTTTCTGATAAACTGCCAGCTTGGAAATATGTTACAGAACAGGAATGTCTTTTCAATTTGCATTGCAGTTGTACCACATTCTTTATGAACTTTTGATTTTTTTTCCTCTTACAACCGTATTTTAACAGTTTGCTTAATAAATTGTCCCACAAATGATGAAAAAGCATATAACTATTTTCAGCAAAATCAAGAAAAGAGYAGTGTTAATGTGAAACACATTTAGGAGTGAATTATTTCATCCTGCACCAAGACAAGACAGAAATACATTATAGACTGTGAATACACAAGTATTACTCAGTAAGTATGAAAGATAGGTAGGTAGATAAAGTCCTGTTACAGAGTAGTTAGTCTGATCTTAAATTTCAAGTAAATTCTTTTAGCACGAAAAAAGCAACCAATAAACTTTTTTTTTCTCATTTGAGTTACACTTTATTTGGCAATTAGTGATTGAGAAGACTTTCCCAGACCTCAGCAACACAGAAATCAACCTAAGCATTGGTGAACTCGGTCAAGATGAAATAAGAGTTTGCTTAACATCAAAGGGATGAGAAGTTCAGTTAAGCAGCTAAACTTTATCAAAAGGTTTAGTGGATCTTTTCTTCTCTAACACCATAAAGCCTTGGATAGCCTTGGATTTCGTGTCTGAATATTTTCATTCTGGTGTAGAGAGTGGGATCATCTGCTTTTATGAATTTACTAGATAACAAAATTATCTCATTGCTTTCAAATCAGAGGGCCAGGCTGGAAGAACTACCAGTGCTGTTGTTATCACTCTTCATCATTGAGATTAAAGCCAACTTGATGGTTTTGACTAACAGAGATARTTACCTTGGGGACTGCGGTAGAAGTTCCTGCCACCTAGTGCCAACTCTGCCTTTGTTGCAGAGAAAACTCTCATTGCTCTCGTAGAAGCTATTTAACCTGACATAATAAAGAAAATCAAACAAATGACGGTGTGGGTTACTAAGCTATGATGTTCCAAATTGCAACGTTCAGTTCCTGCCTTGCATAGGAAGWGAGTCTCTGCAGTAAAGGTGGGAGTTTCTGGTGGGAAGGTGGGCAGCTGTGAGAGGGTCTGATTACAGCTGTTCTAGGAATCCTGTTTGCAGCTTAGACCCTTCACTCTTCTTGTTTCTTCCACTGGCATGACCAGATCAGGCCAGAAGAGAGGAATTRTATGACTCCAATCTGTGTGTTATTGTTGCTTAGTAAAAACTTGTGTCAGGATTATTATTATTGCTGTTGCTGATGCTGTTATTACTAATCTGAGAATGTCTTTTGGTATACTAGCAGGTTTTTTACACTGATTGCATCTCTTCCAAAGTCTATAAGGTAGTTGAAAAACATCTCATCAACATCAGTGGACTCCAAAGTCTAATTCCTATGTAGTCTGTTCAAGAGTTTTCTTCTATACTTTAAAAAGGGCAGACATGTCTTTCTGTCTTCATTGCTTCATTCAGTTTACATATGAACTGAGTCTGTCCAGTTTTACACAGTAGACACTGTGGCTTAAACCATTTTGATTTAATAACTCACTCATTTGCACTGATCTATGCCCAGACCATGAACAATTTTTCTCCCCTTGGAGAAGCTGTAGAACCRGTAGCTTTAAGATTCATTCTTTTCATAGCATTTTTATTCATTTTCCTTTAGGCAGAAATTTTCTTTCCAAAAACTGTCTGAGTTTATATTTGTTTGATGGTGCCTGTTTCAATGGTTGTGACTCTGGAAAGCTGTTTTCTAAAGACAAAATATCAGATCTATTTCAGAGACTGCAAACAGTATTGATTGTGATTTGATCTAGACAATTTGTTTCTACTATTTGAACTTGGGCTTATCCCCTCAAATTTTAAAGGCTATTATCAACTCTTTCCATGATGAATTTCATCTGTAGTAATAGTAATTAAGAAAAATAACATCCAAGCCTGCTTTTTAGTATTGCACCGTAAATATGACTGATTCCAAAAACAGACATTACCATGGCATCACTAAGYCCTTTGCTTTGACATTCTTGTGATGGGAAGTGAAAAGTGAAAAGTTCTGTCTACCTTCCTTCCTCCTTCTGTCCTATAACTATTTAGCACTTTCTCAGGTGTTGTCAGTCTGCCTCCAACTTCTGAAGTGTGTTCTTGCACATAGTCAYAAGATAACAGAAGCTGTAAAAAACATAAATCCATAGAAAATCTCATATGGACTAAATTCGATGTCTTCATAATATCAAGGACATCAGAAAATTAAGAGCTAAAAGAAGTTTTGAGTTGAAGATATAACGAATGTGAAGATAAATGCTGTGGCATACAAGGTGGAAAACAAAYCAGGAACATTTTTAACTCCCTGGAATACTTAGCTGAAAATGTAGGGGGGATAAAGAATGCAGAAGAGGCATCTTTAAAACACAGTAACAATTCCTAGTTTTAACATAGCTATGTTTGTGCTAAAACCTTAAAGAACCACACAATGAACACAGAATCAGTATTCCCATGTGGAAGACAAATAGAGGCTTGGGAAGGTAAAATTAATTTGCGAGTAGTAAAACCTAAYTGAAAGATTTCTTTTGGTTCCCTCTACCAGATTATACTTTCTAGGCCACACTATTTTCTTAAAAGAATATRTAACATGTGAGAACCTTTAAATTGCCTACTTAAAGGACTTTTTTTTCACCTTTTATTGTTATGTACCCTGCTTTTGTTTTTTGTTGTTGTTGTTTTTGAGACTATGATGCTTTAAATCTACTTCAGACTTGTTGTTTTCTCATAGAATATCAAGAAATGGGAGATAGGAATTGCTCCTTTTCCTTCTGATCAAATGACAGATTTTGACAAAAGCTTTTATTTCAATAATTATCTACATTTTGAGGATGAAAAACTAGGATGCTTGTTCTTAGAAGCAAAGATCTTTCGCTGAGGATATCCTGACTCTCTAACACTCTGTTAAAAGCTGACTCTTCAGTTGCATAGAAATGAACTTAATTTGAATGTCCCTTTTTCAATATACTTTGTGTGGTAGCTTCAGAGCAGCAGATTTAATGTATCACTGTGATTAAGACCAGACCAAGAACAGCACAAACCTATGCTGACTATGAACTAGAATAACCTTTCTGTAATTTCTGACACTGGGCTTTTCCAAGGAAATCACCAGTGCTGGTGTCTGCTTAGTAACTGTGCTTGTGCCAAAGCTATTCTGTTTTCCTATTCTCAGGCCAGCTTGGAATATTTTACCATAAATATAGCAGAAAACTGTAGTTATCTATAATTTATCTTCCAYGTATGTGGTCCAACATCTGCTTGATGACTGATAATACCTTATTTTTTAACATTACTTTCATTTTTATAGATATAAATACATTCACCATAAAGATCATCCAAGTTATGTATTAACGCAGTTTTTCTCTGCCTCTAACTAAAACATACCATTATTTCAGCAAAACAGTCCAAGGAGCTTTGTCAAGCCTTTACAGTAGTTCATGGGAGTTGGCTCTGGCCTACTGAGAGCAAACAAAGTCAATTCTACTGAAAAGCATAGCTTTCACTTGTTTTTTTATATATATATAGGTAACATCTCGACATAATTTAAAATGTAAATGTTAATTTACATAGGTTTCTCTAAAAATATAGAACTCTTCTGAAATGGCCATAAGAATCATGAGGATGACTCTTCCTAAAACTTGAAGCAGCACTGTCCTGCCAAGGGGTATATAGGAAATGACAGCTGAAAGTCTGGTGTACTAGCATAACAGAAGTAGAYCCTCCTGATATTTTTTTWTATAGCAAGAATTTAATTTGCAATAGGATAATGAGAAAAACTTGTGACTGCAAGCTTCCAGAATTTTCTGCTCGCACATGGAAAATGTAAATATATGAAATCATTAGAGACTACTGTTATTTTTATACTCAGGTCCTCTAGAAACAGGAAAATTCTAATACTCCAACAGGTAGTGAGAAATTACATTTTGTCTTGATATTAGGCAGAAAAGTATAACAGTACACTTGATATAAAATCCTTGTTAGTCTTAAACTGTGATTACTAGCAAACTATATAGTGGTTGATATGACTTCCTTTCCTGCCTCATTTTTGTTAAGTACAGACATGCCATCTCTTCCTACCGGAAATGATTCATTTAACAAGATCGCTCTTGTTTACTGTCCCGTGCAAAGGAGATAGTTTTCGGCTAATTACTTACGCTAATTTTACATATGCATTCAAGAATCATAATTTCATTTTACGGTGACTTTTGTGTAGAACTTAATGCATCTCAAAGTCTATCAGCCTGCTGGGCTGATATGAAGAGACCCTGATAGAAGTTGTAGGCATATAATTTTTGGTTCACTAGTTTACTGCATCCATTTCATTCTAAATGGATTTCACTTACCAGAAAATCCTTCAGTTTCTAGAAGCAATGGCATGGTATCAATTTATAATAATCTTTAAAGTTATAAATGCCTTTACAAATTCTGAATATTAAAATAAAACAGATATATTATGTTTAATGATTAAGAGATTGAAAATTATAGACAAAAAATTTAATGTGACACTTCACTTTTTGGTGAAATAATGGGGTTTTGTTTGTAATAAGACTGAAAAATTGACCCTGAAACTGGTATTTCAATTATATCTTTATAAAAATCTAACATCTTGCTTCATTTTTTTAAAAAAAGAAATTGTTAAGCTATATGTCTTTTATAAGCAGATCAGGGAATGATAAATGAACTACTACGTCAATATAAAATCAACATAAAGTTGATTCTAACCATTGTGAAATCCAACACTATGAAACTCTGCCATGCATAATATTCTGAAAGATCTTTTACACCCCTGGTATCTCCATGTGAACTCTCAAACTAGTGTACTTACAGTAAAAGGATGTGAAAGATTAAGAATTATTCAAGTGTGTGGGCATGATGTGATGACTACGTATTATTCTACACTGACTGTTCTGTGAAAAATGTAGTAGCATACTCTTCTGTAGTTCAAGCAGAAAAGTACTGCAACTAGTTTGTCATATTAACATGACAGGGCAACACCTTAAGCAACCTTGTATTGTGGCCTTCCCTGACTCATAGGCATTCACTTACCAGTCTGCAATGTCTGGTATGTCCTACTATCCTTTGATTTACAATTAGGAGATGAAATTCAGAYGCTTTCTGCAGTCCATGTAACTCTAAGTAAAAAGAGCTGAGTGCCATAAAGATATCTAAAAATCTCAGATTTACCAGAGGTGAACTCACAAAATCAAAAAAAACAGAGGATGATGGTGCTTGTAAATCTGAATCTGGAGTTCAAGTTTGTAGGTCTTGAGCTGAGAAGATTGGACCGAGATATGAATTACAAATCTAAATTTCAGTAGGAGCTGAACCCTATTCTGGGCTGCTAACCAGCCCAGAGAGACTGAGGGACCACAGACAGCCTTTGAAAACTCCCCTGCTCTTGAGTTTAGAGAGCTGTACAATGTGCTTGAAGTACAGTACAAAATCTCCCCTGAAGCTTCTTTTTTTGGCTTTGCRGAAACAGCTTAGTCAACTAGCATGCTAATTATTTGTTCTAAAAACTACACTATTTGTTGCTAATCTTTTTCAGTTTTGCCACTAACTGTTAAAAACTGGAAAGTAGAACTGGACAATTGTGGTGAAGAATTCCTGTCACATTCTTATTGACCAGATCATTCCCGGTAAGTAGAAAAGGAGTTCACATATGAGCAGTTACTAGGTTCTCAGCCAGAAAACAGTATCTCTTAGCAGAAAGATTATAGCTTCTTAAGATGACTCTCATCTGTAATTTACTTTATGAGCACTTGATATCCAGTGTAATGCAAACAATGGCATTTTCTTAAATCACTACAGTGATGGGTTTGTGGAAGGGCAGTTACCTCAAATGTGTGYTATATGAAAAAAAATCTTATTTAAATTGTGGGCCTGCCTTAATGATCACAGAATCAATAAGGTTGGAAGGGACCTCTGGAGA